>NC_057347.1:38332917-38639855 GCF_016509475.1 Prionailurus bengalensis
TGCCAACTTTTTCCCCCTCCCCTCCTCCCTCTCTCTCCTCCTTCCCCTCTCCCAACTGCTGCCAGCCGGCATCAGCACCGAATTGCCATCTCCTTGAGCTCTCTGTGGAGCAATCTCAGAGAGCAGTAAGGTGTGACGCGGGGCTCTGCCGGCTTCGCAGCACCGCCTGCGGAAAGAGCGCAGGATGGCGGAGGAAGATTAAGAGAAATCTCGAGTAGGGCTCGGCTGCCATTGGTGTGTGCAAACGCCGAGGAGGAAGGGAGAGGGAGAGCGAGGAGGGGGGGTAGAAGTGGGGGGGTGGGCACCAGCAGCTGTCGGCCTAATTCTTCTAACACTCTGCTTGTGGTCATATTAGAAAAACAGATTATGCCCCTCGGTGCCACTCACTTATACTTGACATACGTTAATGTTCTATATCTCCATTCTTGGGTCTTGACGACAGTGGACTTTAGGTTGAGGAGGATTAGGGCTTTGGGTGGCCAAGGGGCACAAAAGACCCTGCCCCCTCATTCTCTTCTGACCTCCAACCCCAGCCTATACTTACCCTTTAGAAAGCAAGCCTGGGCATAGAATTTGCATCTGCTGCCACCATTTGTCCATGTTTTTCCAGCCCCTTAGGAGGTGCAGCAGTTAAAAGACACTTGGAAGCCTTTTCCCCTAAAAGTCACCCCCTCTTTAGAGTCTTAATAGGTCACTTCAGGGCCAAGTGAGGCCAACTCTATGGCACTCCCACCCCTAATCTTTCTATGGGCACTCCCCCTCAAATCAGAAGTTGGGGGTCAGAGAAAAGGGTCCATGATAGTTGGTGCTCCATAAGGGGGTTACAGAGAAGCCATAAGCAAAACAAGGCCAGGATTGTTTCTGGGTTGCTATGGAAACCAGGTTCCCTCCTCCTGGCAGGAAGGGAGGAGCGCCTGAGGCCTTCCTCCTTCCACCAATCCGAAAAACTGTAAAGGCGGAGTTTACTAAGGCCTGGGGAATAGGGCTGTTCTTGGAGGACAAACCAATCATTCCCGTAGCCTGAGACCTGCCGGTCCATAGCCCTTTGACCCCACCTTCCCTACCCTCTCACCTCAATATTCAAAAGAGGCTTTTTCCTCTCACGCCTTGTCCTCTATGGAGACCTGTTGCTTAGCAACCACTAGTGCCTTCTTCCCAATAACTTGCAGGGACTGAGAGATAAAATATCTGACTATATTCAGTTCCCCTCCCCTGTCTATTTATATTTAATAACCCAAGCCCTGTCTTGGGTTCCCTTGGCACCTGTTTTAAAGGGCTTTTAAAGGGATTAAGCTGTAGCCTGAAGAAATAAAGTTATACCTGAGGAAGAACTTCCAAAGGGAAGAGTGGGAAAAAAGACTGGAGTAGGTAGGAAAGCTGTGGAATCATATTCTCTTAAATATAGGTGGTGGGGGGAGTATTTAGAACTTGGGATGTGGAGGGGCGGGGTGCCTGGGTGGCTAAGTCGGTTAAGCTCCTGACTTCGGCTCAGGTCCTGATCTCACAGTTTGTGGGTTCAAGCCCCGTGTCTGGCTCTGTGCTGACAGCTCAGAGCCTGGAGCCTACTTCAGGTTCTGTGTTTACCTCTCTCTCTGTCCCTCCCCTGCTCATACTCTTTCACTTTCTCTTTCTCTCTCTCTCAAAAAAAAAAAAAATAAATAAATAAAATATTAAAAAAAAAAAGAAAGAATTTGGATTGTGGGGAGGGGGTGTCCACAGGGATTCCCAAGGGTCTACTCAGGACCTGGAGTGGACCATAACAGGGCAACTAACTGGGCTGGCAATTTCCACTCCCCACCCCCTCCCTTGCCTTCATTTCCTGACCACTTCCAGTCTAGAGCCCTCTCATATTTCTATATGTGGGAGGCCCATCCCTCTGGGGATGTCCAGTTTCCTAGTGTCAGGATGTTGGTATCCAGGAGTGGGAGCTATGTGGATGTATGTGTCTCCCAAAGGCCTGGGTATGTCTCAAAGTTTGTCAGTCACAGGGAAGGAGTTATTCTGAGCTATCTACTAGAAAACCCCAACCTGACCTGGCAGTGGGGGCTGTACAGAATCACCAAAAATGAGGAGCAAGGAAGGCCTAAGGATAACTTAGTGGCTGCATGTCAGAACACTTAGGTTAGGCCCCCTCTCCTTACTCTCCTGTGATCCAGGTTATTCACTTAATCTTTTTTTTTTTTTAATTTTTAAGTTTATTTACCTATTTTGAGAGAGAGAGGAAGAGAGAATCCCAAGCAGGCTCCATGCTGTCAGCACAGAGCCTGATGTGGGGCTTGAACTCACAAACCATGAGATCATGACCTGAGCTGAAACCAAGAGTTGGATGCTTAACTGACTGAGCCACCCAGGTGCCCCCACTTAATTATTTAAACTCCTTGTTGCTTCATCTATAGATCAAGAATGATAATGTTTACCTCCCTAGATTTTAGCGGGATCAATTAAAGTGATATGTGAAAGGAAACACTCTGAAAACTGCCAAATTTAAATTTTTTTTTTCAACGTTTATTTATTTTTGGGACAGAGAGAGACAGAGCATGAACGGGGGAGGGGCAGAGAGAGAGGGAGACACAGAATCAGAAACAGGCTCCAGGCTCTGAGCCGTCAGCCCAGAGCCTGACGCGGGGCTCGAACTCCCGGACCGTGAGATCGTGACCTGGCTGAAGTCGGACGCTTAACCGACTGCGCCACCCAGGCGCCCCGAAAACTGCCAAATTTAAATAAATATTATTTTAAGGTCTGGAAAAGGTCTGACTGCTGGAGAGAGGGAGATGCTATGAATCCAGCCCGGTCCTTGGCTTAGGAACACTACTGGTTTGTTGACTAGAGGGGTGTGATTCTTTGCCCTGTGGTCATTGGGGTGGGGAGCTATAAATCAAAATCAAACACAGGGCTCCTTATGGAGGGTAGCACAGAGTATCCCTGTCATCTTCCCCACCTCCAGTCCCAGCTTCTGACCTCTAGTTCTCCCAGCCAACACCCCACCCTGACCCTCCACCCTTCTCCCCAGTCAGCACCTTCACTGCCGTCATACTAGATCACAGACTGTACAATTTCACCCTCCATACCCCCCTTTTCGGCACCTCCTCCAACCCGAGCCTTCTGTGGGAGACAGATGGGGTGTCTGCAATGGAAAAGGCTCTGGGCTCTACGCCGCCTTGGGTGGGCAGCCCTCCTCCCATCTCCCCAACTACTCCCGCTCCTTACCTAAGACACTCAGATTCACCCTGGGCAGCTTTGGGAGCTGCTGAGGATTCCAACACTCTTCCCTTCTCAGACTCAGCCCAGAAGCAGAGCCAGGATGACATCTTTCTCTGAGACCCAGCCCCCAGCCCCTCTTCATGGAATGCCAACACAAAGGAGGAAATAGGTTAGGAAATGGTAGGGCTCCATGGGACCAATGTGAAGAGGCAGGGAGGAGCCCAGAATCCCTCACTGAGGACTGGATGGCTAGGGGTTGGGGTCTGAGTTGACAGAGGAGGCTGAGACTAAGCGGCCCCTTTGTTTCAGAAATCTAGGGTCCCTGGAGGGAGGACTCAGCTTGGGGAGGGGGGAAAGGGAGCTAACATTACAGAGCACCAACTGTGAGCCAGGCACAATGCCAGAGACTTCCCATACCTGTACTCACAACTAGCAGGTGAGGTGTCAGGGTGAATAGGTGTCTCATGAGCTCTCAGCATCTCTCAACACAATTGACCAACTTCCCCTTTGATTCTATGATTTCACTGCCAATTCTTCTACACTCTGGCTGTTCTTTCTCTGTCTCCTTTGCAAGCTCATCCTCAACTCCTTGGACTCAGCCAAGTCCCCCGATTATACACTTTCACGGTACTGTATATTCTTCTTTCAGAGCACTTAGAACAGTGATTTCACACTTATTTGTGCAGTCATTTGAATAATAATAATCCTATTTCCCCCACCAGATGGAAAGTTCCACGAGGACAGTGACCACGTCTATCTGTATTCACCAAAGTGCTCCCAGTGCCCAGCACAGTGCCTAGCATAAAGCAACTATTTGGTAAATATTTGTTGGATGAATGAATAAATGACAAAAGGACATCCCTCTGGCCTAAACTCAATTTTTTATCCACTTCCTCACCCCAGAGTTGAGTCATCCCCAATGTATGAACCAGAGAACAGGGTGCCTGGGAGGTCAGGCCACCTCATTCTCCCTGGGAGGGGAGAAATCCATCAGGACAGGACTAAACCAAGTTTCAGGATATGAGGCCCCTACCTTACCAGTGCCTGGACCTGCCTGTATGCTCTCCAGCTTTTCCAGGGATGGAGAGAATTCAAAGTCCCAACAACTCTCCATGTGGGTCCTGAAATCACTCATGAGCTGGAGGAGAGGAGTTCCATCAGAAAAGGGTGCTCTGAAGAAAACCTCTCTTTTCTGCCTTAGCTGAGACTGCAGAGACCATCTGTTGCCACTCCTCTGTTTGCTCCTGTCCCGTTCCCCTGGACTTCAGAGAAGGAGATGGTTTGACCAAGTAGGAGGGATAGATGGTGAGAACAAGACAATCTGCTTGTTCTTTGAAATGTCTGGGGCGATAGTGATGATCCTCAGCTAGGTGATTGGAGCAGAGGAACACAGGAGCCAGCAGCCAGTCCTTTGGGGCTGTAGTCTCTAGACCCTGGGAAGCAGGGAATGGACAAAATGACCTCTAGGAGGTGCCCAGCCTTCAGCCCAGGGGCTTTGTCTGACATCTTTGCTGCCCTTGCCATCTGACCTCAAACAAAATACCTGAATCTGCAGGAAGTTAACGTTACATCAGGCTTGGCAGCCCCTTCCTCTCCCAGACCACTCCCAATTCTAGCCAACTGCCCATCCCAGAGCATCTCTCCCACCCAGCTTGGCATCAATACTCAGTCCTCATGGTGTCTTTGACCCAGTAGCCTTGTCCTGACAGTGCCCCCCAGCACCCCAGTACCTGGGGTCATGGATCTGGAAGCCACTCTAGGCATTGTTGCTCTCTCTGACCCCACCTGTTCTCTGGGTCCCTAATGAAGTAGGACAACTCAGGCTCTGGGCCAAGTCCGTATGTCCTCATCAAAGGCAACATCTGTCTCCTCAAAGAAGATAAGCCTGTGGGGAAGGAGGTGGGACAGGCACAGGGGAGAAACCCCAATCCTGCCTGGGCCCTCACCCCAAATTCCACCGCAGGCACAGATTGAGGGTGAGGGTGGAAGGCAAGACCGCCACAGAGGCCTATACTCACACATGCCCCTGTACAAGCCTTCATGCCTCTGAGCCCCAAATATGAGGGCCCCTCCTGGGCTCACCCAGCTACCTGGGCTGCTGCTACTGCCAAGCCGGCTTTCTTTTATTCATGCGTTGTTTTATTGCTGGCAAATGCTGCTGCTTGCCGCTGTTAGAGGCGTTCCTGCCAAATCCATCCCAACATCTTGGCCTGGCATCAGGGCGGCATGCTAATGTGGAAATTTAAAGAGCCGCTCGGCTTTAAATCGGAATTTTAAATGAGCAGCAGTGCTCCAGAGGGACCCAGGCAAAATCGAACAGTATCTGATCCACCCTTCCTATTCCCACTCCTGTAGCATCACCCTAGTTCCTCTCACCTCTCCCCTCGACTTGGACACTAGATGAGGAAGTGGCATGGTACACACCAGGTCAGAGGAATTGATGCAAGATGGTCATCCCAGGAGCTGGGATCCCTCAACTCAAGACCAAGAGGGAATCCACCAGTTGCTGTCATGGGCAAATGGAAGCAGGGAACTTCAACACAAGGGATCAAGGCTGGGGATAGTGAAACTAATATTCCTACGCCACTTCCCATTTTACCAGGAAACAAGAAGAGAAGACCCAGAGGAGGAAAGAAGGAAGATGGAATTCCATGAAGACACTCCTGTGCAGTATACACTTGTGCGCGCTGGGATATGTGCATGCAGGTCAGGATGCTTGCTGAAGCCCCGTGGAGCATGTGTACATGCAGCTCACTTATTACCCATGCACGGAGAAGAATTATTCACATATGCAGAGCAGTCTTCCCACATCCAGACCACTGTCCTAACCAGGTTGGTTTCCCAAGTTGTTAGCCTGAGCCATGTTTTTCCATGAATCCTAATGCACCAATGTTCCCCAGCTCCTGGCAGCTACCTTGAGTCAGCCATGATGGTGATGAAGCGCCACAGCAACTCTGCCAGCATAGGGGTTAGGGATACCTGTGCTCATCCTGTGCACCTGTCTTGATTACAGTGTGGTGCCTTCTCTGGTGGTCATCATATGACAAGCCTATACATCTCACTTGGGAGAGGCGCTGGGCATACCTTTGATTTCAGAGGAAAGAGGAGGCTAATGAGAGGTGAGAGAGGCAGAATCTATGCCTCTCTGTGGCCCCCTTTCCTCCTTACCTGTTCTCATGAGACAGGTGGCCCCTCATTATCAGAAAACATTTACTGAGTGCCTACCCTCAAGGAGACACTGCTCAGTTGAGCACAGCGCCTCACATTTTTTCTGAGCTAGGTTGATGACAGCCATTAAGAATCTGGATGTGCTGTCCCCATTGGAGGACCCACAGGAACTCTCATGGTAACCTCAGCCTTTTCCATGTTAGACTGCCAGGCCAAGGGATGCTTCCTGACCTTCCCCAGGAATCCTCCTTCCTCAAAGAAGCCAGCTTCTTCACGGACTGGTGTGGCTGCCAGCCAAGAGGCTTGGGGCAGGCCTGGGGCATGCAGCTGGCACCTGCCCACCAGATCCCCAAGGAGCACTCCCCCCCCCCTCCAACTCCATAGCCCCATTCAGATAGCCCCTGGACTATAAGGAGACAGAGCTCACTGTTTCCCATTCCCAGAGAAAACTTCAAACTGGAACACCCCTCACCTCCCTTTCCACCATAACCTGCTCCAAGATCCTCCACTAAGACTAAAGACCCACCAGGTACTTTTTCCAGACAGGACCAAATACTTAATACAGAAGGGGTTGTGCAGGAGCTGAGTAAGGGGCCTTTGGGGGAGAGGCTTGGGGTGGAGTTATGGGAGAAGTTGCTGAGGTCAACAGATGGATGAGGAAGAAGAACTCCATGAGAAGGACATAGGACAGGGGGACACAAAGGGAGAAGGCTAAGTGAATCTGCTTCTCTCATCTAATTAGCAACATGCAAATAATATGCAAATCACTCCCTTTGTTTAGAGACCACAGGGCTTGTGTTTTTTGGATGTGTTCTACAGAGGGACCATCAGGCAGCATCTCTGAGACCCTCAGACATGGAACACTCAAGAGGGAGGCTCAAGAGAGAGGCCAGAGTGTAGCCATCTTATTGTAGCTTATTCCCTCGATGAACTCACTCTCTATGGGCCTCAATTTCCCCATGTGTGAAATGGGAGGACTGCACTGGATGGTCTCTAAGGCCTAGGGTCAGTCTAGCATTCTCTGATTTGAAGCCCAGTGCAGCACAAAGTGGAGGGGTTGATTCCATTCTGGGTTGGAAACTACTTGGCCCTCTTGCCCCTGCCAACTACCTCAGCAGTTCTGTCATACCACCCCCTACATCCCCATGCACCTGTCCTCCCAAACATGGACAGTCTTCTAAAGTCAATGTTCTTCCCTACCGCTTTACTGACACTGTTTCCTCTGCTTGGAATGCCCTTCCTGCTTTAGCCCCTCACCTGGCTAATTCTTTCCCTAACTCCAACAGCCTTACCTACCTTCCTCTTCTACCTTCTGGGCATCCCTATGCACTGTTTAGTTCTCTCATTTCCCATTGGACTTTGAACTCCTAGAGGGAAGGTACTGGGTTTTGTTCAAGATGGAATCTCCACTGGGGCTCCTGGGTGGCTCTGTTGGTTAAGCTTAAGCATCTGACTCTTGATTTTGACTCAGGTCGTGATCTTGTGGTTTGAGAGATTGAACCCGAGTCAGGCTCTAAGCTGACAGTGCAGAGCCTGCTTGAGATTCTCTCTTTCTCCCCCTCTCTGCCCCTCCCCTGCTTGTGCCTTCTCTCTCTCTCTTAAAATAAATAAATAAAATTTTTAAAAAAAAGCTGGAAACTCCATTGTAAATGTATTCATTTTCCATAGCTTCTGTAACAAATGACCACAACTTTGGTTGCTTAAAAACAAAACAAAACAAAAACAAAAACAAAAACCAAAAAATTTATTCACTCACATTTCTGGAGGCCAGTAGTTCAACATCAGTTTCACTGGGCCAAAATCAAGGTGTTGGCAGGGCTGTGCTCTCTCTCTGGAAGCCCTAAGGGAGAATCTATTCTTTCAGCTTCTAGTGGTCTTTGGCATTTATTTGCTTGTGACTGCATCACTCCCAATTTCTTCCTCTGTCTTCACATCACCTTTTATTCTTCTCTGTGTGTATAATCTTCCTCTGCCTCTCTCTTATAAGGACACTTGTGGTGGCATTTAGAGCCCACCCAGATGATCCAGAATAATCTCTGCATCTCAAGATTCTTTTTTTTTTTAATGTTTATTTATTTGAGAAAGAGAGAGCGCAGGCGAGAGAAAACATGAGCAGAGGAGGGGCAGAGAGAGTGAGACAGAATCTAAAGCAGGCACCAAACTGTCAGCACAGAGCCTGACTCAGGGCTCAAACTCACGAACCATGAGATCATGACCTGAGCCAGTCAGATGCTTAACCGACAGAGCAACCCAGGCCCCCCCTCTGCATCTCAAGATTCTTAATTTAATCTCATCTACAAAGATCTTCTTTTCCAGAATGGTAACATTCACAGATTCCAGGGATTAAGAGGTAGATATATCTTTGGGAGCCATTATCAGACTATCAAAATAAAGAGATCTTTAAAGTTATCATTTGTTAAGCATCTACCATGTGCTCGACACCATACATACATTTTTCTCAATGCATTTAAGTCTCACAATAGCCCTGAAAGGTAGATACTAATGTCTGTACTCTACAGAGGAGGAAACTGAGTGAGGTTCAGGGAGACTGAATCACCTGCCCAAGCTCACATAGCTGATAAGTGGCAGAGCCAGGATTTGAAACCAGATGAGTCTGGCTATAAAGTCAGCATGATTTTTTGCCTTCCCAAAGGTCTCTGAGCCTACCCCAGGCCCTGGCACAAATTTCTTACCTGAAGGGATGTGCAGAAAGAGAAAGATAGGTGGACAAGAGAAGGGAAGATGAAGCCCAGTCTTCCTATTGATATTGACTCTGGCTTTCTTTTGCCAAAGCCCCTTCCCACCCCTTTAATCCTCCCCCATCATCCCTGACCCCTTGTTTCAGAAGGCTGGAATCTCCCCTAGTTTGCAGCCCCCTGCCAAATACTGCTGCCCAGAAGGGTGGCACAGTGCCTAGACTTCAGGCAGGAGACATTGCAGAACCAGGGGGACCTCTGGAGGTCACCCCTTCTAGTTGTCTCTGCTTACATATAGGCCTGCCATGCAGACAAGGTTGGTCTAGTGGGCAGCAGAAGAGAGAAGTAGCCATCTCTACCTTCAGCTACTCTTTCTCCTCATTTCCTACATGATTTGTATTGGGAAGTCCTCACTCAGGTCTAACCTTCCAGACATCATGCTGCAATGAAAGTTGGCCAGAGTCAAAAGTCCTAAATTGTCCAAAACATAATATCGGATTTTGGAAAAGTCCCTTTGCCACTCTGGACCTCTGATTGTTCATCTTTTTTTTTTTTTTTCAATGTTTACTTATTTATTTTGAGAGAGAGTGCGTGTGAGTAGGGGAGGAGCAGAGCGTGGGGGAATCCCAAGCAGGCTCTGTATTGCCAGTGCAAAGACCAATGAGGGGCTCGATCTCACTAATCATGAGATCGTGACCTGAGCGGAAATCAAGAGTCTGAGGCTTAACTGACTGAGCCACCCAGGTGCCCCTGATTATTCTTCTTTAAAATATGATCGAAAATGATGGTAATGAAAATAATACCCATCTCACAGGACTTTTGGAGGGATAATAGCACAGTCCAGGAACAAACTAACCCACGGCCTAGAACAAAGCAGGTGCTGCAGGATTATTTTGTAATAGCCCCTCAGCCCTCCAGCCTAAACCCCTTCATCCTGGGTAGTACGGGGTTTTGCTCACCTCAGCCAGTCTGGTCTGCCTTGCGCGCTAGACTGTGAACTCCTCTTGGCAGGACTTTGTTCATGTTTTTAATCACAGCCCATTCCCCTCCCCAGTGTCTAGCCCGTGCTTGGGCACGTAGGTTCAATCTACATTTGATGAATGAAGGAGTAAGGGTATGAGTTGGACCCCCAAGTCCCGAGAGGCACAGGGCCTGACTCCCACCACTAACTCTGGGCACGACCCTTTTCCCTGAGGTCCAGGAGGAGGCAGCGATGAGGAAAGGAGGCTCTGCAGCTTTAAGATTCCTCTAGGGCGTCCCGGTTGCCAAGGTGCTGTTGCCAAGGACCTGCGCGGTGCTACGTCCGGCCTCCGCGCCGGCTCCGGGTTTCCGCCGCCGCCGCCGCCGCCGCCGCCGCCGCCGTCGCCGCCGCCGCCGCCGTCGCCGCCGCCGCCGCCGCCGCCGCCGGGCCGTGCCGTGCCGTGCCGGGCTCGGCTCCTCCGAACCGTCTGGCGGACTTGGCACTGGCCCCGGCTCCTCAGTGCCCCCGCGGTGCGTGGCAGGCTGCGGCTTCATTATCCTGATTGATTCCTCCTGCTCCCCGACACCGTGGGGGCCCCGGTCAGGGAAGGGGGGCCGAGGCGGCATCTGCGGACCCCTTGCCCGGCCCTCGCCCCCAGCCGCACTTCGGGCTGCCGGCCCCTCGGTGCCCCGCTGCGGCCCGCTGGACAGGTCAAGGAGGAAGGGCAGGGGCAGCCTTTGCCCCCCTTCGTGGGCGGGGAGGGCCCAAAGGAGGAGCGGAGCTGTGGCGGGCCAGGTTCAGTGCTACCGCCCAAGGCGCCCGCCCTGGGCCATGAACGCCGCGGGTCTTGGGACCTGCCCTTGGCAAAAATTTTGCACCCTAACCCGAAAGTCTGGAGGGTTTGGGGTGGGGAGGGAGCACAGTGATGGACTGAGAACTTCAGAAGAAGCCTTGGCAAAATGGGAAAGGTGACATCTTCCAGGAGCACTGATCACGTGGGCCAAGCCCGGGTGACTGCAGGCCTCTCTAGGCGCCTTAAATCCAGGTCTCAGGGGGAAGCAGGGACAGGGTCTGCCCAAACAACACTGGACACGGCAAGGATCTGAGCTCAAACGAAGCCCACGGGCCTCTGTGAGCTAGAGAACCTGTGCCCAAATCTAGCAGAGGGTGGTCTGGCCACAAAATGGTGGCTCCCTACTCCAGGTGTTGCGGTGAGGCCTCAGTGGAAAGAGCATCCGGGAACCAGGCCGGAGGGCCTTTCTAGTCCTGCCACTTGGTTTGTTACCTGGGCAAGTAACTTTACCTTTTTTAGCCTTGGTTTATTAATCTGTAAAATGGGGTTAAGACCTCCCTGACAGTTATCAATGGTTAATGGGACTCTCTAGCAAGGAAGAGAAAGGGAGATGAGGGGCTGGCTTCCATCCCTGCTGCTGTGTTGGATGAATCCATCCCTTCTCCTTGAAGGAGGTAAGTTTCCTCCATATGCTTAAATCCCTTCTTAACTGGAAGGTGACGTGGAAACTTCCAATCAGATCTGCTTCCTTGTCAGGGTAGAAGGGCAAAACTGCTCTCCACCTCACTGGCCTGGCATAGATTTAATTTCTAAATTCACATCAGACTCTCCACCACTCCCATCCCTCTTTGGGTGGGGCCTCTCTTCCTACAAGACCTGACAGTCTCCCTCTAGTGCCTCAGAGCTGTCCTGTCCAAGGGCCAGACCTGGGAAATTTCTTCTGTAGCCCTGCCCTCTTTGGCTAACTCCAATCTTTAGCTCTCCACAGCCCTGGGGAAGAGGGAGCTGGTGGAGAATTTGAAGCCAGTTTTTTCCAGAGCTGTGGCAATCATTGTATTTGTGAACATGATCTGGGCCACTCTGGCAATTCAGTGTCTATCTCTGGGTCTGTTTCCTTATCTGTAAGTTCATGAATTTATTCTTCCAACCCACATTTCCTGGGTGACCACACTGGGGCAGCATGGTGCACCCAGAAGGTGGAAGTGTGGGAATAACACAGAGTGAGTGGGAAGAACTCCACTCTGAAGCAGCTGATCTTCTGAGGGGAAAACAGACAGATACACATAGCAGTCTCTCCAGTATAAGGGTGTTTGCTTCAGGAGGACCTCCAAAATTCTAGAACTTTCCACAGTGTCATGATACTTTCCCACTTCTTCCTGAACAAAGCAGACTTTTGCCTTGGACTCTTTGCTAGAGGCTGATTGCTTTCCTATGGGAAAAGACAGATCCTAAAATTTGAGTCTGGAGCTTTTGTTCATTCTGTTTTGTTGGAATTATCTATTTTTGTAACAGTCATGCATTACTTTTATATTTAAGATAAAAACACAAAAACATTTCCAGTTTGGGGAAGAAGATGTCAGGGAGGATTGTTTTCTTTTTTCTCTGGTGACCAGAAGCAGGTCAGCACATGTATCTAGACATGCCAGGCTGCCTGGGGCCCTTGATCAATGTGGCCCTGGGAGAGGCTGCCTCAGTCTACTGGCCTGGCTGCCCACCCACCCCTGGCCAGACTGTTCCATCCTCTGTGTCTGTAGTCCTGGGCTCCACTTCCTATTAATACAAACCACGTGGGACCCTTGCTGTGGCGTCTCTAGGCAGAAAAGGGAGCCACAGCCGCCTAGTGGCTGCCAGGGAGGCTGGCAGGAAGGGGGCATCTCCACCAGGCGTCTCCTGGGAAACAGCAAGCTCCCCAGAGAAGGGACATTTGGAAATAAAATTCCTGCCGCTGTGTGTTTGTATGTGTGTTGGGGCGGGAGAGGGAGTTAAGAAACCTCACCACCCCCCTCTGCTTTTCTCTCTTCAGGGAAAGCCTCTTTCAGCAGCTCTCCGGACTCCCTCCCAAAACTCCAGCCCATTCCCCAGAAACCACGTAGGCTCTGCTGGGAATGGACGAGAGGCCTAGAAAATGTCCCTTCAGATTCATGATGTGGGTACAGAAGAGCACTGGACTGAGAGCCAGGGTCTCACATCCTCAGCTGCCCTGCCTCACCCTGTGGCCCTGGTCAATCGGACCCCCTTTCTTAGTCCTGCATTCCTCTGTAAAATGAGGGTACTGGGTGATGTTTCACCATTATTCATAGTCTTCACACGGGGCTCCTCCACAAGGCTCAAGAATACAGTCGGAGCATTCTAGGCAGTTCTTTCTGGCACTTGGAGCAGATACCTGATAGGAGTTAATGATTCCTTATGTGACCTTGACTGGTCACTTAAACCAGCCAGGTCCCTTCACCTGTACATTCACTCATTCAGGTATTTATGGGTGCTTGCTGAGAAGATGAGACTACCCTGATATACAATGAAAGAGGCCCTCAGCCCCCATGCGTCCTCTGTGCCAGAGGTGCATGCCACATTCCTTCCATGATGACTCCCTTCACATGGAGCTGGAGGGCTGTGGAAGCTTCTTTTCGCATAGTGCCTAAAGCCAACCTGAGGGAGAATCCATGGTACCTCCCAGGGAATAGAGATGGGGGTGATGTCTCTGCCCCCCTCCCCACTCTCACACCTACCTGCTTCCCTTTGTCCTCCCTTGCTCTTGAGTGACAAGCCCCCCCTCCCCGCCCAATCCACCCCTTCCTGATAAAATATGGGATAATCAAACTGGGGACAGACACCCTTTGGAAACCACAGGAGAAGTCAGGGATGTTGAGTAAAAGCAAGTGGCTCTCTCCCAGCTGGGGTGCCCCTCCTCCTGGCCTCACTTCCCAGAGCTCCTTTTCCTCCAGAGACCCAGGCAGGGTGGAAGGTGCTAAGAGAGCTCTCCATGCAGGAGACAACCCCTACAACTTTAGGAGGAGACAGAGGAGCTCCAGGAAAGAAGAGGGCTAGGGGCCTTGCAGAGACCCAGGGGGCCTAGGCCTCCTTTGGTGTCCTCTTAGGAGAAGACATTGGCTCTTACAGACCTGACCTCGTGGCTTCTCAGCCCAGGTCTGCCTGGGAACCAGGCGCTGGAGGTAGGAGAGAAAAGGGAAGAAGGGGGGTGGGAAGGGAAGTGGGGAAGTAGAAGTATCAGGGAGGGGGAGTGTTGATCCGGATTCTGTCACCTTTATTGGGTACCTACTGTGTGCCTGGCAATGGGCTCTGTTCCCCCTTTACCTGGATTATTTCATCTAGTCCTCACCTGAGCCCTATGCCTGTGTTATCCTGCTCTGACAGAGAAGGAAACTGAGACTCAGAGGCATTATGTAACTTGCCCAAGGTCACACAGCTTGTCAGGAATGAAGCCAGGATCCCAGCCCAGGTCTGTTGGCCTCCAGTGGGTTCTCTCTGCTGCCAGAAAGTCCTCCTCCTGGAAAGCCGGTCTGGAGTTGGGGTTTTCAGTCAGAGCTCATCAGGATCCCCAGAGGTAAATCTATTGTCATCTGCCCTCCTCCTCCTCACCCATCTGCCAAGCAAGTCGCAGGTGAACCCCCTGCCACGGCCCCTGCCCTAGCCCCAGGTGCTAGCTCAGCTTTGCCTGGCTCCAGGCCTCTCTCTGGTGCCCCCAAGGTGGTTCTGAGGTCGCCCCACACCCCAACGCCTTTCTTTCTTTCTGCTTTTCTAGATCTCGGAATACATAGGAAAATGCAGGAAGAGAGAGGTCACTTGAAGGTTGGAAGCAGGGGCCCTGGTCTTGGGCAAAAGATTGGGGGGCCTAGTTATCTCTTTTGATTCAAATGAACACTTTCCCTAACTCCCACCCCTCACCCCCAGAGACAGCCAAAGCTTTGCTTAGTTAATGAAATACAAAAGAAGGAATCAGGGGGTGGGGGTGGCTCGAGAGCGCTGGAAAGCAAGGGAGAGAGGAAAAGTTGGGTCTCTTCCAAAGAGTTAATGTTCCACAGTATGATCGATTAGGTGTCAGATGTAATTTCAAACCAATACAAGATGAATGGCATAATTTTCCCTCTCTCATTTTAGACAGAATTAAGAATCCATTAGCTAACACAAATTTTTGGCAAGTTTAATAGGAGCTCAAATCTACATTCGGAGGAAACACTCCCTAAAGCCTGTTTGAAGCATTTACTCCTCAGGCCCCTGGCCTCTAGTGTCTCTCCACCGCCCCCCCCCCCCCCCCCCGCAAGACCCTCACAAGCCCTCTGTTGTCTGTCCCCACATGCAGCCCCCTCTCCCTTCCCCTAGTCCTCCTACATGCCCCTCCCCAGCCCAGTCTGAGATTAACTGGCCTGACCCCTCTCACAAAGGCCGGGCCTGCCCACCATTGTCTTCCAGTGGCAATGGGTAGGGGGAAGGGGTGGAGGGGCTGGCAGTGGGCCCAGGAAAGGAGGAAGGTTGCTGAATTGGCCCCAGGCTGCAGACAAGCCCTAGGGAGAGGGGTGAATTGGGGCTTCGGGACCATTTGAGTCTCAGCTACTCCTCAGTTTCACCCCCAGAAAAGTTCTTATTTTTATCTTAGACAAAGCATTACCCAATTTATAAGGGGAGACTCAAACCCCATTCTTCCTTTTATATTTATATATATTAGTCCATACAGTAAACCTGAGAGATTAGAAAAACAGCTACCATCCCATTCCATAGATGAGAAAACTGAGGCTGGGGAGGGGGAGGTGATTGGAGTCATCTGAGTCCAAGGGTAAAACTTGGCCCTGCTACTTGCTTGCTTACTAGGACCTGTAGGCTTTTCCTCTGGGCCTCAATTTCCTCATCTGTAAAGTGGGAAGAACCTTGGACCCAGTTTCATAGTATTATCCTGAAGGACAGATGAGAAAGCTCTTGATAAAGGAGAGATTTTGTGACTGTCCACCCTGGCAGAGGTGCCAAGTATCCACTCTGCATGAGCTTCATGGATCAGCTCCAGCCCCTACCCTCAAATCTCATAGCCTGGTCTGGAAGACCAACATGTAGACTGAGTTCTGTCCTGGAAAGCAAAAGAGGCTGGAATAATAATTATGACAGCTTCACCTTACTGGACATTTATTCTGTGCCAAGTGTGGGACCAAATTATTTTTACATAGTAACTCATTTACTCCTCAGACCCTTATCAGATATTATTATCATGATCTCACTTTCCAGATCAGGAAACTGAGGCACAAACGAGTGAAGTAACAAATGAAGTGGTAGGAAGTGGCAGAGCTAGAATTCCAACCCAGGCAGCCTGCTCCTAAGGCCTGTGGCTCTCTACCTGATGTTAAACAGAGGTAAAGGGCTGGAGTGGTGGAGCACCAGGATGTGATCCCAGACCCTAGGTCTGGAAAGGCTTCACAGAGGGCAGTAGGCTTGACTTAGGTCTTAACTGATGAGTAGGAGTTTACCAGTTGGGCAAGGAGAGAAAGAATTTTCGAGGTAGTAAGAACAGCATGTGCAAAGGCACTGAGAGAGGTCTCAGCATGGGGATGGTGAGTAACGCACTGTGCCAACCAAAACATAGGGTTCGTGTGGAGGATGGCAGGAAACAGGTTGGATGCGCAGGCCAGGTGCTTCATTCTGACAATCCTGCTCTAAAAATTGGGAAGTCTAACTTCTATAGATAACCTTGCATGTCATGCTCAGGATTTATGATTTGTTCATGTCATTATGATAATAGGGCTAGCATCTTCCATGTGCCAAATGCTTTGTACCAATTGCCTTTATTGTAACAACCACACAAAGCAAGTACTGTTGTCCTGTTTTTCAGATAAGTAAACTGAGGCTTAGGGATACCAAATAACTTGCCTAACAGATACAGCTAGGAAGTGATAGAATTGAGTATCAAACCCAGGTTTGACCCCAGAACCCAAACTCTTAATCACTGTGCTTGCTGTGTCCTGGTAGGTGGTGGGGAACTTCCAGGAAGTTAGTTTTAGGAAAAGAATTCTAGCAGAGTGTAGAGGTTCAATTAGAGCAGAGTGTGATTGGAGGCTCCATCTGGAACTTTCATCTGAACTGGAGGAATAGAGAATGATGGAGGAAAAGGCCCTCCCTCATCCATGGGGATGGAAGAGAGGGCATCCTGGAGCCTAAGTAATATTAGTCATAACAGTACCAACTATTAAGTGCCTATCCTGTGCCAGGAACTTCCCATGAGCCATCTCCTAATCACACGATGCTGTAGAGCAGATCTTGTTAGTCCTATTTTACAGATGAGAAAGCTAAGGCTCAGAGAGGTTGACTGATTTTTCTGGACCACACAGTGGTGATCCAGCAGAGCTGGTACTGGACTCTGGTATCCCCTCAAACCTCACTGCCAGAAGGTGGTTGGGCTGCACATCAGACACCAGCTCTTCCCTCTGGACATGGCTTAATATTCCCTGGGGCACATTTGGAGCTTTCTCTCCATTTGGGCCCCAGCAAGTGGCTTTGAGCTAAGGGAGGTGAAAAGGGGACAAGGAAGAATGAAGGAGAAGAGACATTGGGGAGGAATGAGCTCTGAGGGGACAGTCTGCAGTCATTTTTACCTGTTACTGAGGAGGTACAGGACAGGGTTAGAGGAAGATGAATGCACTTCATTATCTTAGCCCATAAGTAGAGACCTTTGTTTCATTTCCAAACTTTAGGAAGGCCTTCCTGTTATCTAACTCCCATTCTCCTAATGGACTCACAAACAATCCCAGTTGCCTGTTCCAAGGAAGAGGTCCTGCCCATGCACCATGCCTTGAGGAAATATCTTGTCACTTTCCCCATGGGGTAAGAAGTCAACGGATGGGGGGAAATGATGCCTACTTGCCTTTGTGTTACTGCATATCCAGAGGTGTGGTGGGAGTGGCTACATTCCCAAGTTACCCCACTGAAAGAAGGAAAAGTCTAGGCTCCTCAGCAGAGAGGGGAAGGAATAGCAGAGTCTGGGGTTGGGGTGAGGGGGATACCTGCTGGGGCCACAGCCAGAAAAACAGACCCAGGCCTCCTGCCTTGAAGAAAGGAGATCTCTGAGTTTTGGTAAAATTAGTTCAATTCCTGGGCATTGTAGCCAAGAGTATATAAAGGAATTCATATCCCTACCTAGGCTAGAAATTGTGTGAGCCCAGGGCCACCCTTAAGGGAGAGAACCTGGGGAGGGGACTGGAGAGAATTCTTAGTTAAAAAATGACTTTGAGGGAAAGAATTCTGGCTTTAGAAGCAAAGGAGCTCAAGTTAAAATCTGAGCCTTCCTGCTGCAAAAGCAGGAATACCTAGAGTAGGCTTGTTCATTTATTTGACACATTTTCACTGATAACCTACCATGTGCCAGGCACTATTTGAGGCCCTAGAATATTTCAAACAAAAATCCTTGCCTTCAAGAAATGTATGTTCTAGCTGGGAGATAGGCATCGTTTACATCAGTAAATTATGTTAGTAGGTGGTAAGCGTTAGGGGGAAAAGTTCATGACAAATCTAGGTTGGGGGGGTGGAGGTTGCCATTTTAGGCTGAAGGTTAGGGTAGACCTCATTTGGAAGAGCAGCATTTGAACTAAGACCTTCAGGGGATGAAGAAATTGGCAGTGTGGATATCAGGGAGCAGCCAGCAAACAGGCAAGCCAGGGCCTGAAGGGCCCAAGGGGGCCAGTGGACTGGAGGGATCCGGGGAAAGGAGAAGCAGGTAGGTTCTGAGTGGGAATGGGAGAGGCACAGAATGCATGGGGTCCCATAGGCCTTTGGTTTTCTCTGGGAATAAAATGGGAAACCTGGCCAAATCTCCAGTGAGGGAAAACATGATCAGGCAAATGTTTCAAAGGATCACAGTTGCTCCAATAGGGAGAATAGACTGGGGCTGGGGGAAGGGAGTAGGGGTGAGAGAGTAAAGGTGAGGGAAGAAGAAGGGAGCAGGGAAATCTGGTAGTTGCTGAATCTAGCTGAGTCACAATTTTCTCATCTGTCAAATGGGAATAAAAATGTGTCCCAGAAAGTTATGCGGTAAGAGATTTGTGGATATATCCCCAGTCTTTAGCAGATGAGGTTCAATGAAGTCTCACTGAGTGAAAAAAATGAATGACTGTCTTTCCATGCCTTTCTCATACATATAACTCCTACGCCAAGCCCTGAAACAGCTCCTTAGAAGGGTCTAGAAACCAAGAAATGTGGGTTCTCATCATGATTAGCCACTCCTCTTCATCTGTAAAATGGGGATAATATCTACTCTCCAAGATAATCGTAAAGATTATATAATGTGTGTAAATCTGCATTGCCCAATTGGAAGCCACTAGCCACATATAGCTATTTAAATTTAAATTCATTAAAATTTAATAAAATTTAAAATTTATTTCCTCAGTCACATTTCAAATGCCTAATAACCTTATATTGGCTAGTGACTACCATATTGAACAGAACAGAAACAGGACATTTCTATCATTGCGGAAAGTTCTATCTTACAGTGCTAGTCAAAAGCACTCAACTCAAGGCTTGGCCCAAGTCATGGGCACAGTAAATGAATGCCACCATTCTTGGGGGACTCAGACAGTGAGACTGATTATTCTTCCAATAGCTTTCCAGAGACCATTCATTTAATGTTCTCCAGGATTGAATCTGAAAATGAAGAATGGGGAAGAGTCAGGGGGTGGTAAGGGCAAAAGGAGAGAAGGAGGAGGAACAAGTCCCCTGGACAACACCAAGAGAGTTGGTGTTAGGGATTGCCCAGGGGGTGGAGGTGAATGGAACATTGTGTCTAGGGCAGGAAAGAAAAGAAGACCAAAAGAGAAAAAAGAAGAGAGAAATAAATTCATGCACCCAAGAGCTGGACCCCAGGATAAGTCTTCATTGCCTGCCCCTAGAGCATGAATGCAACTTTTGAGATCTTTGATCTCAATACCTATATTATTGAGTTCATTCATACCACATTTGTTTCTTGAGCACCTATTATGTACCTGGTCCTGTCCTAGGTGCTGAGAGTCTACTATTAAAAAAAAAAAAAAAGCTTCTACCCACAGTGGGATTGTGTGTGAATACACACAAATAGAAGGGGAAAATACAAGGGAACATAATAAATGTGTGACATACATAGCATGTTAGATGGTGATATGTATTAAAGAGAAAAATAAAGCAAGGAAGGAGAGGGAAAGGAGGTGCAGTTTTTGATGGGGTAGTCAGGAAAAGCTTCTTAGAGAAGGTAATGTTTTATTTTTGGTTGCCGAGGGCTGTGGGGGTTGAGAGGAATGGGGAGTGACTGTTAAATGGGGTGATGAAATGTTCAAAATTGATTGTGGTGATGGTCACAACCCCATGAATATACTAAGAAACCACTGAATTGTACACTTTATTTATTTTTACAGTTTATTTACTTATTTGAGAGAGAACACGTGAGTGTGAGTAAGGGAGGGGCAGAGAGGGAAGGAGAGAGAGAATCCTAAGCAGGCTCCCGCACTATCAGTACAGAGCCTGATGTGAGGCTCGAACTCACAAAACATGGGATCATGACCTGAGCCGAAATCAAAAGTTGGATACCCAACTGACTGAGCCACCCAGGCGCCCTGAATTGTACACTTTAAATGAGTGAATTATAGCTTAGCAAAGCTGTTATTTAAAAAAAAAAATGGGGCTGCCTGGCTGCCTCAGTTGGTAGAGCATGTGGCTCTTGATCTCAGGGTCGTGAGTTTGAGCCCCACATTAGGCATGGAGTCTACTAAACTAACTAACTAACTAACTAACTAACTAACTAACTAAATAAATAAATAAATAAAATCACTCTGCCTGCTTCACCAAAAATAGACTGAAGGTACCAAAGGCAGAAACTGTGGTCATCCAAGAGAGAGGGGGCTGCCGTTTAGACCAGGGTGGTAGCAGTGGGATGATGAGAAGTGGTCAGATTCTGGATTTATTTTGAAGGCAGAGCAGACAGATTTGCTTCTGAATCAGATATGAGGTGTAAAAGAGCATTGTCAAAGATGAATCCAGAATTCATCCTTAAACTCTCTGGCCTGGAGTTTAAGGAACCAGAGGCCTGGAAAGGGAGAGGGGCTGGCCTGAGGACACCAGTCACCAATGGCCACACTGGGACTCTGAAAGGAGGCAATGTTATTAGTTAGATTCGCAGATCCTGGCTTTGACTTTGAATTCTAACCCTACCACATTGCAGAACCTCTCCCAGCATCAATGCCACAGCCTGCCTTCTGGGAGCTACAAAGACTTATTGGGACAGATCCAACTCATTTAGGTGCTGGGAGAGCATTTGTTCCTTCTTTTTCCCCTTCCTTCCTGACCTTCCACCTGGGACAGCTCTGAGCCTGGAACTGAGGAGAGAATGAGGACGGGGAGGATAGCAGACCTGAGGCCCCAGAGGAATGCTGGTCAGGAGTCTGGGCATTGCTCCCAGCTGTCTGAATCCTGCAATCGAGAGAGAAGAGGGGGAACATACTCACTGCCCCCCCAAGCCTGAACTTAGGGCCTCTACCTTCTCTAGGGACAGGGAGGCTAGTGCATACACATTTGGGGTTGACAGAGGATGATCTCTAAGTCAGTTCTCCGCAAGCTGGTGAGACATTCTAGGAAGCTTTTAATTACCGTCTCAGAGTGGATGCCAGGTTAATGCGATGATTCAAAAGGTGTATTTTTCAATTATATTTAACAAAAAGATTTATAGTGAAGTAAAATATAATTAGGAGGCTGCCAGCAGACTGGTTCCTGAGAGGAAGAGAGATGAGACAAACCCCTAATGGGGCAGGTTGGAGCCCAGGCTACAGGACCTGCTCAACCCACCCCCACCCCTCAAGATATCAAAGCATTCATCAATTTTGCCATTCAAACACACTAAGTACCTATTTCATGCTGGGCTCAGAGTTTACCATGGGGACAGAACAAATGCTATGGTCCCTGCCCTCAGAGAACTTACAGACCAACAGGACAGGCAGACAAAAAAAAAAGTAAGGCAATAGTTAAAATGCTGCAAAGGAAATAATAGAATGTTGTACTAGAGAATAACCAAGGACCTGCTTTGGATAAAAGCATCCGAAAGCTTGCTCAGGGTGGGGGTGGACAAACAGACTTGAAGCATGAAAAGGAGCCAGCCAAGAAGAGTGGGAGAAAGGTAAGATGATTGGTTGGGCCAAGAAAGCCATCCAGTTCCTAGGGTGGGGAGGTTATCTTAGTGTGTGCAGAGTGGAAAGAAAGGCCAGTGAGGATGAGGCATGGAGAGGGAGAGGCAGAGGCAGATGACTCTGGGGAGGGAGGGAGGGACCCAATCCAGCTGATAGAGTTTGGGTTTTATTCTATGTGCTGAGGAAGCTGCTGGAAAATTTTAAGCCAGAGAGTGAAAGGCCCTGCTTACAATTTAAAAAGATTACCCTAGTTGCTGTGAGAGAATGGAACAGAGTAGGGCAAGGTGGGAGGTCAGAGCAGAGACCCAGATGAGAGGTGATGTGATCTGGCTTAGAGGAAAGCACTAAGGAAGGAGAGAAGAGCCTGGACTTGGGTACATATTGGAGCAAGGATCAGTGGTTCTTGGTGAGAGTCTATATGGAGAATGAGAGGTAGGAAGAATTCAACGATGACTCTAGGTTTTTGGCTTCAGCAACTAATTGGATGCTGCTGTTTACAGAAATGAAGCCCAGAGAAGAAATAAGTGGGAAGACATGTGGATAAAGACTTCAGATTTGGAATAGAGACACTCTAAGGACTTCCATGGCCCTGAAGGATGGAGGTCTGGATGCTTCACCCCAAGGGGGTCCCCTCTCCGCACCTGATTCTATTGCTTCCCACCTCATCCTTCAGCTTTTTTGTGTGTCTGTGTCTAACTTCCATTCTTCCTGTTGCACTTGGGAGTGCATGCTTCTTTCATTTGGAGGGAGAATTCTGTCTCAGCTCCCTTTAACTGCCTAAGTTCCTGAAATTCTACCACTAAATTCATACTGTACTTGTGCTCATTGAGAATCCACTATGGTTAGACACTGTGCTGTAAGCTTCAGCTACATTATTTCATCCAAACCTGCTAACCACTCTTTCCATACTGTTAATATAATGGTAATAATAGTGACCAGTTAATGAGCTAAACTCTTTACATGAATTATATTTAAATCTCACTGAGAGAGGTGCCTAGGTGGCTCAGTCAATTGAGCATCCAATTCTTGATTTTGGCTCAGGTCATGAGCCCAGGGTTGTGGGACTGAGTCCCACACTGGGCACTGCACTGAATGCAAAGCCTGCTTAAGATTCTCTCTCTCTCCCTCTACCCCCCTCCCTTTCTCTCTCTCTCTCAAATAAAAAAAAAATCTCACTGAGAAATAACCTGCCCAGTTAGTATTGAGAATGGGATGAGAAATCTAGGATTGTCTCCAGTACACCAGACTCTCTGGGGGCATGAGAACTGCCTGGCTGATGAAAGGCAGGAGATATTTGGATGCCTTTTCCCCCTCACTCATTCTTTCCTAGATGAAGCACAGAGATGTCCTTCCCTGAGTGCAGAGAGCAGGCACCTCTGATGACACCGTCAGGTCTGGGCGAGTCTGCCCATTTGTTGGGGAGGGCAGAGTTGTCATAGGAGCTACAAGATCCTTAGAGGGGTTGCCTGGTATCATAGGAGGGGGGTGCCCACCCACATAATGAGAGATCCTGCTCTGTGACACAGAGAGATGCTTCTTATATGCCCCATCCTCTGAGAATGGCTTAGTTGTTTGTATGTGTGTGTGTGTGCATTTGTACAGGAACTTGTGTGCAAAGAACCTGGTGATTTGCACACATGTGTGCAAGCCAGAACACGCCTGCCTTCTGTGCATTTTCCTCAGGAAATGTGTGTGTGATGTGAGTTATCTGTTTGTCTAGGCCCTCACAATGGCAAGTAACTTGTACATTTTTTCATGTGTGTACCTGTGGGTGGAGTTCACACAGGATATAAAGGGCCTGGCCCCAGAGTTGAGTTCTGAGCTCAGCTCCCCACTCTTCTTGTCTGTCCCTAGCTCCCTGCAACATCCCCACCTCCCCTCATGCTGGGCAGAATGCCCTCAGCCTGTGCCGGCTGGCACACATGCCACATGGTGCCTGGCGCGCGTCTGGGCAAGGATGACGCCCCCAGGCCCGGCTGGGATACTAAGCCACCCGCTGCCTCCCCCACCTCCAGAACGGAGCGTCCCCATCCCGTCCCCTTTCTCAGCCAGGGACGCGGGGAGCAGGCGGGGACACGGCACAGACAGATACAAACACACAGATGCACCCAGAGACGCCCACAGGCGTGTGCCCCATAGAGGCACAGGCGTTCACACAGACTCAAGCACATTCGCATACACACTCACACACGCACATTCACACACACCAAAGAAACTCGTGGGCACTCACCACTTGCACAGATCTCGGCCTGAGTAAACTCTAGGTACCGGCCTAGCCAGTTAGGCAACGCACCCGCTGTCTCTGTCCGTGGTGCTGAAACCAGATCTTTCTCCTTACCGAAGGACAAGACAGGGAAGAAGAGATCAGAGGAGCCCCAAGATGGGCGATAGAAGACAGAAGGAATGGAGGAGAGAGAGGAGATGAGAGGGAGAAACTCACAGATAAAGGAGAGAGAGAATCTAAAGGATACTGTGGGAGCCAAGGCTGGGGGAGGGGGGGTGCCCAAACACCGGGACTAGGAGAAGCAGGTGAGGATGAAAGGTGACCTCAGACCCTATCCCTGCCGAAGTGCAGACTTAGGGTCTAAGGACTAAGCCTTCGATGCCATTCAGGGCCAATTATGGAAGATTTTGGTAAGAATACCATGGCAGGTGGGGGACCCTGGATGTGTTGTTTCTGTGGCCTCCAAGTGTCCCTTTCCAGGTGCCTTCTTGCTCTGGAAGACCTTAAAATTGTAGGGGAAGGAGACAGACACTAAAAAAGTTCTATCATAACCCTGAAAAAAGCTCCCTACCCGATCTCTATTTGTTCATTTGTTTGTTTTCTTTCTTTTCTTTTCTTTTCTTTTCTTTTCTTTTCTTTTCTTTTCTTTCTCTCTCCCTTCCTTCCTCCCTCCCTCCCTCCCTCCCTCCCTCCCTCCCTTCCTTCCTTCCTTCCTTCCTTCCTTCCTTCCTTCCTTCCTTCCTTCTTTTTTTTGAGAGAGAGAGCAAGAGCGAGCAGGGAAGGGGTAGAGGGAGAGGGAGAGAGAATCTTAAGCAGGCTCAATGCCCAGCAAGGAGCCCAGCATGGGGCTCAATCCCATGACCATGAAATCATCACCTGAGCCAAAAGCAAGAGTTAGTCGCTTAACCAACTGAGCCACCCAGGCGCCCCTCCCCACCTGATTTCTTATCCCAATTTGTGTTGGGCAAGTGGACAGCAATGTTGATCTGGATTTGTTCTGAGGATTGTAGGGATTTAGTGACTGCTTAATGCTTATCCACAGATTGGATTATGGGTTCCTATCTCCCTCTCTTGACATAAAAACTTCTCTCTGGTGGGATTGCCTAGTAGGGATGCTCTCCTACCAGCAGCCCCTTAGTTGTGAAATGTATGGAATATGAGGAATGCCCAATGTCCTTTTCAAAGACCAAAGGGTTTATCATATAAAAACTAGGCAAGAGGGAATAAAGGAAAGATGAGAAAGGAAAAAAGGAGGAAAAGAGGGAGAAAGGATGTGTGAAGATGGATGAAAGGATGAAAGAGGAAAGGGAAGAGGAAAGAGATTGGAGAAAGGAAAAGAGGATGGAGGTGCAGATGGCAGAAATGAGAGAGGGCATGAGTCACCCAGACATACTCCAGTGTCCAGGGAAAGGGCAGAAGTATGCCAGGTGGAGCAAATTGCTTCCTGGGGGCCCAGATTAGACTGGAAGTCCAGGCTGGTCCTGCAGCTGTTCACAATGATATCCTCCATCTAGAGCTTTGGGCTGGGAGACCCCCATGGGCCAGGACTACAGATGTGAGCAACAACTGCCCTATCACAGAAGATAGGATCAAAAGCAGTTAAGTCTGTGTGTGGGTTTCCTCAAGTGCGAGATAGGGACAGTGAGTGCCTTCTTGGGGGTGTTTCCACCTATTTTCATATAAGCAGTGGCAGGAAGAGGGAGCCACATGTATGGGCATCAACTGGAGAGAGGGTACTGAGTTGGCTGAGGGAGAGGAGCAGGCAGAGGGAGAAGAGCAGGCAGAGGGAGAAAAGAGGCAAGAGAGAAGTGAGTGAAAAAGAAAGGATAGTGTTCCTAAAGTTTTTTTTGACCTCCTAATTATTCTCCTTTTTTTCCTACCAAGAGAGAAGCCAGGGTTAGGATACAAGCTAGGCATATGTGCCTCAGTGTCCTCGTCTGTAGTATAGGTATGATGACAGTCTCAACCTCATGGCGTGAATGAGATAATTATTAGCTTGTGTGAAATGCTTATTTTAAGTCAGTTATAGATACATAATAAGCTCCACATATATGTTAGTTCCCATTGTTGTTAGATCTTGGTCTTGCACCGGAATCAGTAGGGAGATTTTTCTTCGTGTTTAATTAGACTTTCCTGCCAAAGCCTTAGGTCCAACCTATAAGTCTTCTTTTGGGCATCATGGAGAGTGGTGACTTTCCAGCCCTTCAAATTTGCTCCTGAAGACAGAGAGATCCAGCAGATTTTCTGGGGCATGGAGGGAGAACCCCATGGTAAAGTGACAGGGTCTAGGGAACAGGGTACCCACCAAGGATTGTCAAGGATGTTTTCCTGGATTCCTGAAAAAGCTGGATCCTGGACCTACATCAGTGCCTCCCTGCCCAGACTGGAGCCTCAGCACTTCACTATTTAGGGCTGGTGCCCCCAAACAACTCAAGCTTGTACAGGTGTGAACATGTGGGTCATTTCTTCCAGATTGCTCTTCCAACTCCAACACCCCCCCCCCCGCATTTTTACCTACCCTTCTGCTCCTTTCTTCTGAGGAATCCAGGTAAGAGGAAAGAAATTCCCTCACTTAGAGGGGTGGGATTTCTCCACCCTGCACAGGCAAAATAGATGATCTCATTCTGGAGGTCAAGGAAGCATGTGGGGACTGGCACAAGGAGGGGTGAGGGGTGGCAGGGCAGCCCCATGTCTTCCCATTCCCCCCAGCTCCTGTCTCATCACTGTCACCATTCAATCATAGCAGATGGGCTGCAGCTGTGAGCGCCAGCCCGGCACACAGGCTGGTCCGTGCCACTTGGGAGAGAAGGAAGAGAAAGGGAGGGAGGGAAGGAGGAGGAATGAAGGGAGGAGGGAGAGAGGAAAGGGAAGAAGAGGAGGAGGAAAAGGAAGGGAGTGGAGGAGGAGAGAGTTTGAAGAGAAAGGGACTTGGTACCCTTTATGCTTCTCTCTTCCCAGCAGGAGAGCAGAGGCCAGGGCTGGGCTCACAAGCTGGGCAGTGCCAGGCGAGATGGGCATATGCCCTTGATTACTACCAGGACCGCAGGCCAAGCCTCCGCAGCCGCCACGGCCTCATAAATCAGTTTTTAAGTAGCAACCACATGGACATTTCCCAGCTGAGAGGCCTGGCCTCTGTCGGCCCAGCTAGGGCAGCCCTCATGGAAGGGCAGGTGTCAGGCCAGGGCATGGAAAAAAGAGAGGTGGTCATCAAGGCTTGGTGGGAAGTGAGATTGGAGCCTGTTCAGGCAAAGTCTGGGGGCAGGGTCTCCCGCCAACAGGGAGTACGTAAGAAGGTGATGAGTGGCTGGCAACGGGTCCAGAACCCCCTGTTGGGGCTCCTAGACCTTGCCCTGTGTTCCCCTGGAAAAATGTCTACAGACAGAGGGGAATGGTGTTGTTACTGGAACTCCCTCTCCCCCCCTTCCCATTAAGAATAGAGTCTGTGTGAATGTGAGGGCAGTGTGTGTGCTTGCGCACTTGGGTATCTGAATGTGCTCACTGCTCCTGATGCATAGGAAGGTATCTCCCCAATATCTAGCCCAAGGCCAGCAGAAACCAAGCATCCAGTAAGATTGCTTGAATGAATAAGTGATCAAGTGAGAAGGGGGACAGTTAATGTGTGTTCCCAGGAATGGGAGGATTTATATCTGAGTGTGTATGATGGCCAAGTCTATGTGTATGTGTATATGTGTGTGTGGGAGGGGGGATTGTCTGTGGATGCTCTGGGGAGATCTATTCTGACAGACATCCCTCCACACCCTCCCTTTCAGCCCTCCCCTGAGCCCTGATTCTCCCCTTCTGAGGACCCACCAGTAACACAGCAGCTCTTGAATTCCACTCCCCCCAACCGATCAATCCCGTGCTTGGCACCCTCTTCTGCAGGCCAGCGTTGGTGGCTGGGGGTAGGGGCATGGGGAGTGGGGGAGTCCCGCCCCTGGAATGGCGGGCAAAGCGGGTGGGGTAGGGGCGCCCAGCCTTCTTGCGCCCAGTGTCTCCTCCCTGGGTGAACAGATGTCTCGGAATTTTAGATGTGCTCTCCGCCCCTCCTCGCAATAACTACCCCCACCCCCAGCTGGCACTGGCTGTGGCGTAGCGCCCTCCCCTCCCCCACCTCCGAGAGCAGAACCGGCTGATGGATCGGGGAGCACGGCCGGAGGCCCTGGCCCAGAGGCGGGGAATGCCCGTGGGGTCGCAGCAACCGGCTGGGCCGAATCCCCGAGGCTCCTGGAGCGAAGAGAACCGGGTCGGCGCTGCCCCCGCCTCTTGCCTTCTTTTCTCGTTCCTTCCCATTTCCGCATCTCCTCAGCCCTGTCTCTCCTTCCGCGATCTCCGGTCTCTCCGTCCCTCTCGATCTGTGCCCCACTTCACAACCCGTCCCGCCAACCGCGTCTATGCAAACCCTCCACACAGAGCCTTACACTTCGCGACAGAAACTCCTCCTGGCAACTTCGGCGGAATTCTTCCCTCCAGAGACCCCCTTCCCTGCATTCCGTGAGCCACCCCACCCCCAACTGGCCGCCTGCCTGCCCTCTGTGGAAACCCAGAGTTAATCCGGAAAACATAGAGGGAGGGCTGGAGGGGAGTGGGGATCGAGATTAGGGAGGCCAAGGATACCCGGGTTGGCCCGGGTTTGAGAGACACCCAAATTTTCTAATCACTGCTAATTAAGGAACAATCCAATTCCGTGGACCCCCAACTCAGGGAGGGGGGCGGGACCCGCTGAGGGCAGGAGGGGGCCTTGGCAGGGTTTGGCAGCCGGGGGTGGTGCCAGGCACCCTCCCCCACCCTCCCCCCACCCGCCAGCATTCCGAGGTAACAGGCATTTGTTACCCAGCTCGTGCCAGGAGCGATTGGCAGGTTCGAGTAGGCACAGTCATTCCGCACACAGATGTCCCTGCGTTCGCTCTTCTGATATGAATTCTGTCAGCTCCGAATCTGAGGGAGATGAGCAGACAGCCCCACAGACAGAGTTACAGACAGACAGAGCGATTGTCTGGAGGACACAGAACTCCACAGATATTTATTTTTCTTCTCTGAAAAAAAATTAATGAAAGAAAAATAAGAAAGACCCCCCACAAATTTGGGGGGACACATCTGAACTCCTGAGTGTGGCCCTCACTTTTTCAACCCTCCGGGGTTGCATGCCCACACTTTTCCAGGCTCCCCCAGGGCCCCGCAAATCATCCCTGAACTTCACATTTGAGTCGTTGCACCCAGCACCACAGAAGTCTGGGATATCTGCTTCCTTGCATAGGACCCAGAATTCCCAAATCCCTGCAAGTTCTAGGAAAGCACCAACCTGGTGCAGGTTCCAGCATTCTAGAATCTCTGAAATTAGAAATTCCAGAACTCTCGCTCCTGGGTAAATTGTGCCCAGTGCTCAATTATTGTATCACTGAAGAGGGGGGAGTGGGTGCTGTCCCATGTACTGGAATGAAGGGCCCCGCATGCCTGGTCCTCACCAGCCGCCCCCACTCCACCCCCTGTCTTGGCAACCAGCCAAAAACTCAGCCTGCCCTTTGAATTAGGAATGCAGAAAGGTCAAGCCCCCTGATTCCTGCCCCTTTCTGGCACTCCCTTTCAGCTCCAGTTCCCATCCTGACTCTCCATACCTGACCTGGCCATTCTGCCTCTGCCCGCCCCAGCAGCTGTGGGAGAGAGCTGGTTGGTCACTGGGCATCTGTGAGCAGGCTGGGCATGAAGAGCCGCTGGGGTTTGGTTCTCCCTGGGCAGCCCATACTTCTGGAAGAAGGGGAAGGCAAAGGGGCCAGAGAAACCCACTGACATCAGAGGAGAGGGGCACAGAGGGATTTGGGTTGTGGTTTTTTTAATCTTTCTTTCTTTCTTTCTTTCTTTCTTTCTTTCTTTCTTTTTCTTCTTCTTCTTCTTTTTTTTTTTTTTAAAGAAAAAGCCCCCATCCTGTGTCATCATTTTTATGGGATCTGCAATTCTGGCAAAAATCTGTCTTTAATTTAGCTGTCCATATAAAAATCCTCACTGTATAATAATGAACAGATGCCATGGAATTTAAGCTGGAGCCTCGGCTCCTCCCCGCCTTCCCCCCGCGCCTGGCACCGGGCACCGGGCACCGGCTGAGTGGCACAGACTGGCACCAACACGGGAGCGAAGGGTGGGCAGGGGGCGACCTGGGCTCAGCGCCAGGGCACTGGGGTGGTGAAGGGGTGTCCAGGCGCCGGGCTTGGCCAGGCGGGAGCTTTTCCGTGGTGGCACCAAGGGAGAAGTGTCTGAGGGATTTTTCTTTTTCTACAAAATGATCAGTAGTTAAGGGTTTTGGTTTGGTTTCGCTTAAGGGCTCTGTGGTCCTTCTCAGGTTTGTTTGTTTGTTTGTTTGTTTTTTCAAGGCACCGCCCTCCCCCAATACAAATCCAAATGTTTTCGAAGTTTTAATTGAGTTGTGTTTAACCCTTCCCGTGCGCGGCGCCCCTGCCTCGGCCTCGGAGCCCAGCCGAGCGCGAGTTGGGAGTTCGCTGCAAGCGGGATCCGTACCGCTTCCGGCCGGCCGGAAGCCTCCGAGGTATCCCGGGCGCCCGAGCCTCCCGAGGCTCCCGCGCAGCTCCCGCAGGGCAGGAGTACCCTTTTGCCCTCCAGGAGTGAGGCCCGATGTGGCATCTGTTCGGCGAGCAGGAGAGAGGAAGGCAAGAAGGAAAGCCCCACTTCCCCCATACCAATTCTCTCGCTTTTCCCTAGGGAAAAGAGAAAACTCTGCGAGTCAGGTGTCCCCCCACTGCCTCCGCCTGCGGTCGAGAAAGCAGGCATCGGCTTGGGATTGAGAGGTTGGTTCTGAGCCCCCCACCCCCACCCCCACCTCTTGCCTTTAATGCGACTCTGGCGAGAACAGATGTCCCAAGCCGGGCGGACTGCCCAGACCCCGCCCAGCTGTGCCCTTGGCGAAGACTTGGCTGAGGGTAGGAACTGGCACGCGGGTCCCCAAAGGGGTTTGGGGGCTCCTTCGCCCCGGCGGGACATGACCTGGCAGCCTCGGCCTCCTGGCCAGCGCAGCCTCGGGCGGGAGGCGGAAGCGCCCCGGAAAGACCCGTTCCTAATTCAATTAATTCCAAAAAGAGGAATGAGAGGAATACGGAGGTGGAGAGAAGCTAAGAAAAAGGTTTGAATAACCGAACACCAGGCACACACTCAGAGTATGGAGCCCTGCAGCCCCAGTGTGTCTGGGAGCCGGCACTGCCCTCCTGCACTGTAACAGGAAGGCGTGTTAGAGCCACACCCTGGTGCACATCTGGGCAGCATCTCCACCCAAGGCGGTACCCCAGCTTTCTTGGCACAGCCAGTGTCTAGGGGTTCCCTTGTCTTTTCCTCTCTGAGCGCCCAGCTTCTCCTCACACCAGGGGGCTAACCCCCGCACCCCCCCCCCCAGCCCACCTCCCAGTCCCTGCCAGTCCCTGGCATCTCCCCCTGAGAAACTGGTTACCTTTCTGCCTGTGAGCCCAGCCTTCCTCTCAGTCCTCTCTTGCTGGCACTCCCCGGGCAGGCTGCTCCCATCCCAGGGCTTTAGGATAGAGAAAGTTTCAGAGAGCAGACCAGTCCTTCTGAGATGGCTGTGCCCTTTCTTACCACTTCTCATCAAGGAAAACTGTCCAGAATTTTTAAAGATGCAGGACAGAAAGGCAAGAGGCTAATTCAGGATTTAGGAGAGGAAGAGGCTTTTCAGATTTCTCAAAGTCCAGGTCCTTACTTACCTCCCCTCTGGGTCTGTGGTCGGTGCCTTCATGCCCCAGCCTTAGAGAAAGAAAAGTGACGACATCTTCGGGCTGTGAGCTGGGAAGCCTGTTGTGACTGCCGAGGCCCACCTGCCCCCTTCCACATCTCGCAAGAAGAAACTTTCTCCTTTGAGCACATAAGAGCAGGTCAAGTGTGGAGTCCTGATCTAACCCCTGTTGTGACATGAGGAGCCTGGGAGTGGAGGCGAAGGCCAAGCCTGGTCAGGCCTGGCCCACACTGTCCCTTTCTTCCCACCTTCCTTGAGAACTAAACTGTGGAATCTAGAATTATCCCTCGGTCTCAATGTCCCCTCAAATTCAGATTTCTCCTCCAAGGAGCAGACAACTTCAGGTTTACAATTCTGGGGAAGAGAAGAAAGCCAAGGTCATCCAAGAGAGAATGAAATCTCTGACCTCTATGGGCAATTCTTGCATCGGTCAGGCTTGTGAACTTTCCCATAAAACAGAAAGAGAGGGAAGCAAACACAGCCCGATGGAGTTCAGGGAGTGCCAGGGCTTCCCTGTTGCTGACTCCCTTGGGGTTTAGTTTCCCTGGACTGTACTCAGTGGTTTATTGTGTTGTCCTACGAGGTGATGAAATCAGAGCTGGGGTGATTCACTGGGCATCAGGGACTCCTGGTCGATTGTGGCTGGTTAAACAGAGAGGAGAAGAGCACAAGGCTTTTTCTCCCTTTCCCCCTGATGGACAAATGGCCTGGACTCAGAAACATCTCTGTTTCCCTGCCATTTCCAAATGCTTGACTTCAGATGGGGGTGGGAAAATCAAGGGGAAGATGCCCTCCCGATTGATCCCGGCTGCAGTTTTCAGGTTTCCACAGCCCAGGGGTTGAGCTGAGCCTCTGCTAGTGTGTGCTTGGAGATCCCGCTGCTCAAGCTAGGACTGGGAGGGCGTCCTCTCTAGGACTTCTCCCCTTGCCCCCTCCCTACCACTGCTCTGGCCCCTTTTAGCTTTTTTCCTCTCCCCCACCCTACACACCTCCTTCTGTTCCTGGAGCTTCTCGGTGTGTGTGCGTGCAAGCGGGAGAGCCAGCTAGAGAAAACGACCTGCGAGGGGGAGTTTGGGGCTGCGTGTCCTCCCGCATCTTCTTCTCCTGCTCATCTGGCCATCTCACCGGGGAAGTTGAGTGTTGGGAAGGGGGGTGATGGGAGGATAGAGCACAGCTAGAGTGCAGCCAGTATGGGGGAAGGGTCAGGAATTGGGGAAGGGGTAGCTCACGTAGTCGCTGGAATTCACTGGAGGCAGAGGCAGAGGCATTGGGGATCCCAGCCCCAAAAGGGGCCGGAGCACCTCCGCCTGCCTTGAGGTGACCACAGGTGCTGTGTCTCGATAGTCATCAACATCTTTTGAAAGGAACTGGAATCCACCTTTCAAAACCTAATCGTGCCGCGTGGAGTAGCCGGAAGAGTGAAGTGTAGGAGTCTGGTCTGGCCAGGGAAGCCACGTGGAGGGGTCTTTTGCTTCCGGCCCCAAGCCACCTGGATGCCACCCAGCCCGGGACTTCAGAACAGCTTCTGGGAAACAGGCTGAGTGGGAGAGAAGCCCAATTAACCTTGTTTCCAGGGCAGGATAAGACTCAGGCCTCGGGATGGGTGCCGAGTTCTTTTTCTCTCTAGTTGTCCCTGCCAGGCCTGTCCCATGCCATGAGCAGACCAGACTCCAGATTTGAGTCTGGGAGTTGCGCCTAGCTTCATACATCATGGAAGTGGGGAGGGGGGGGGAGAAGGTGGGTCAAATCCTTCTCCCAAGAATAGGGATGACTCAGAGGTTTATTAAATCCCCTTAGACCACTGACAGAGGTGAATGCTAGGTCGAAGGGTCCACTTCTTAACCTCACTTTAGATATATGATCCCATAAGAATTCTAGAATGAAATTTTGAGAGGATTCCAGTGAAATTCTACAAAAACCGCAGGAGAATTCCGCCCAGAATTCCAGCCGGGTATCAGGAAGGACCTCTCGTGGTGCCACGCTCCCTGGGGCCGTCACAAGCGGCCTCCGTCTGCGGCAGGCGGGAAAGCAAGAGACTGGAAGAGAGTCAGCACCGGGGCGCGAACAGCTCCCAGCCTCCTGGCCTCTGTCTACCCGCAGCAGTCCTCTGGTAGAGAGAGGGCATTGTCTTCACTGGTGAGAGTGTTTGGAAGTGGTCACTTAAGGGAGGCACCAAGCTGAAGGTCAGGCAGTATAATCCGATCTACGCTTTTACATTTAAAGCTTCCTTCAACTAGCTTTTCCTTTCACAATTTTGTCATGGCGCTCTCCTTTTTGGGGGGCCTTGGATCAAATCTTTAAAAGCCTTAGCATCCAGCCCCAACAGTAGTACACCGCCCATTTCAGTTCTAAAACAAGCAACAGTGTTGTTGTTGTTGTTGTTGTTGTTAATTATTTAAGGAAGCAGCGTTGGAAACAGTCTCGGTACTCCTAACCGTGTTCGGGCTTTGGGATGTTAGTCTTTGGGACTTAGACCCCTCCCCTTCAAATATTCCAGGGGTCCAGTGGGCACCGATGTCTAAGGGAGGGTCCTTTCAGGGAAGTCAGTTCAGAGATACCTGTGCCCCTGAGGCTCAGAGAAAGAGAACTGTGAGGCTGTCTTCTCTGAGATGAGGAAGCAGCTTAGGCAGCACCAACTCCTCTGTGGTGCCCTTTTTCCACCTCCCTAGGTTGAGGGCTTCCCTCTGTCTGGAGCTGCACCAGGCAGGAAGGAAGTTGTCCAGATGTGGACCAGAAGGGTTCCTGCTGCCCTGTCAGGGGAAACTCATGGTGATGTCAAGCTCCACTGTTCCAGGTGGGCACCTAGGTTCAGACCCTTCATACAGCCTTGGGATGTCCCTGCAACCTCATCAACACCACTATAAATTTCAATATTCTTGAGGCTAAAAATGGCTGATTCCCCTGAGTCTACTGAAACACAAATTTAAGACTAAAAAGACTTCCTACATTAATATTTCATCCTCATGACCTTATAATTTTTTTATTTAAAAACATCCCTGTCTGGCTCAAATGGTTGTCTATCTCCCTGCACTTGTTTTTTTTTTTTTTTTTTTTTTTTTGCAACAGTGGGCAGAGGGTTGTAAAATGACTGGCTGTTCCCAACTGGGTCATTTTTCAGTGAAGAAAAGATATTTTGTTCTCAAAGGAGGTAGGTGCATGTTTGGGAACTGAAGGAGTGTAAGGAGATTAGTACAATGCTTTGTGCTAGGAGAGTGTGTAAGTCTGTGTAAGGTCCGGGAAGGGCAATGACTGTAGCTGTTTTGGTGCCCAGTGGATGGGTGTGAGGAAGGCTGTAGGGTGGAAATCCCTCCCAGGAATGTCCAGGGTCCCTGTCCCTGGCCTCTGCACAGTCACTTGACTCTGTCTCCATCCCCCAGAGCCCCAGCTCAATCCCCCAAATGAAATGAGGCCACTGTGAGAAACCGGGTCCGGCTTTGCATCTCATTTACATAAATATTTATTAATCGTCATTAAACTGAACAGAAACACGCAATGCACTTCGGGTGTCCGACGGGAGTTTCATCTTCGCTACAAGAGGAAGGTAAAATTGCGTGTGAGTGTGTGGGTGAGTGTGTGGGTGTGTCGCTTGTGGGTTTGCATTTTTGCGTCGTGTGTTTGGATGCCTGATCTCCTGCCTCCTCCGGTGGGGAGAGGTTCTCCTTTTGCCCCCTTTTCTGGGAAACTTCCAGAAGGAACCCTCAGCCCTCTCCCTGCCCACCTGCTAGCCAGAACCAAGAGGACGCTTCAGACAAAAACCTCCTCTCCAGTCATCGGAATGGAAATGGCCGGCGCCTTGCGCCCACCGAGGCACAGTCGGGCAGGGGCGGGGCTGTCCCCAGGTCTTGGTCTCCACCCTCAACCCGGGATGAGGCTTGCCTGCGGGGAGCTGGGGGTCGGCGAGGTCTCCTCCCCTCTGCCCCCGGACGCCGGCGCCGGGCCTGCGTGTGCGTGCGGTGTGGTGTGCGTGTGTGTGTCTCTCATGCAAACCCTCCCTCCCCAAACCGACCCCCCCAACAGTTTGCCATTCCATACAAATTTGGAAACAGATTTTTAAAAAACAGCATGACGCACAATGGGGACGGGGCGGGGGAGGGCAGTGGCACTGGGGCCCCAAATCTCCGAGTCACTGATTGTAAGAACCTGGGGAGGGGAGGGGGCGGCGCCGGCCCCCACTTCACCAAAGTGCACAGATCCGCGCTTGGGCGGCGCGGCCCGCGGGCCGGGAGGGGCATCCCGGGGCCGGGCCGGGCCGCTAGGCTCAGTCAGAACCTCCTTGCATAGATATTTGTGTCTTTTTATTATTGGTAGTAGTATTTTTTGCCTTTTATTGCTTCTAAAAGTTCTTACTGCGTTTTCTCTCCGATCCGGACTCTGCGTTCGGCCTCCGTCGCCTCTTAGCCTTTTTTTTTTTTTTTTTGTATGTATGTTTGTTTGTTTTTAAAAAAGGAAACGGGGAAAAACGGATTCTAGTTACAAATTGTCTTGGCCTCTCTCTTTCCTCTCAATCCACACTTCCTCCCGCCAAAATTAAAATCACGAAACGCTGAGACGAGGGGTCGGGGAGAGGGTGTTCCAGTTCCAGGCTGGAGCGCCCTGACTTATGCCCTCTTCAAGAAAGAGGGGGCGCCCGGCTCCTTTCTGCCACGGCAGCTCGGTGTCTGTTATAATAATAATGATAATGATAATAATAATAATAACAACAACAACAATAGAGGGAAAACAGTATCCCACAGCTCAGCTGCCCCCTTGCCGATGCCTTTGGGCCTGCAGAGGGGAAGGGGAGGGGGAAACCTAAGTGTAGAGATTGGGAATGGGGGTGGTCTCCAGGGAGTGCCCTAAGAGGGGTCCCTGGAGAACTACCCCTGGGAAAGAGGAGGAAACCCCTTGGGGAGAGAGAAGGCGAGTCCCCTGGGGTAATCGAGGCTCCTGGGACGGGCCACCCACTGGTAAGAGGACTGCACTGCCCGGGAGAGGGTCAGTACCGGCGGCCCGCTCCCCGCGCCCGGCGCCAGGATAGGTGGGGGTCCCCTTGCGCTCGGGGGGCTGGGGACAGGGGTGCGGGCAAAGGCAAAAGAAAAAGAAAGGGGCAGGCGCGAGGTCTCAGTTATGGAAAAACGCATTGAGCTCCTCGTACATGGGGCCCCGGTCGTGGTGAAGGTGCATATCGTAAGACAAGAGATTCTCCGAGTGGACGCCCCCGCGCACAGCCGACGAGCCAAAGACCAGCCCGTGGCCCGTGGGCCGCGAGCCGGGCAGCGCCGAGTAGTGCATAGAATAATGGTAGCTTTTCTCGTGGTCGGGCGACGAGTCCTGCTTGAGTGAGAAGTTGCCGTTGAGACAGAGCGGGGGGCTGAGCGGGCCCTCGTACTCGGAGCTGTTATAGTCCGGGCTCGCGCCGCCGCCGCCCGCCGCGGCATACAGCGTCTCGTAGGCGGCGCAGTAGCCGTGGGTCCGCAGGGCGTGCGCCGCGCCGCCGCCCAGGCCGCCCGCCGCCTGGCACTGTGCGCCCGCCAGGCGCGAGCACGGGTACGGGTAGGGGTGCATGGCAAATGGGCCACCAGAGCCGTGGAAGCGGCCGGTGCCGTCGGCGCCCTGCTCCGTGAGGAAGTTGCGCGAGTTGAGCTGCAGGCAGCCGGCCACCAGGTTGGTGGTGGGCTGCGATAGACCCTTGCACAGCGTCTGCACGTAGGACACCAGGTCGGGCCGCTTGCCGGAGCGCAGGATCTCCGAGAGCGCCCAGATGTAGTTCTTGGCTAGGCGCAGCGTCTCGATCTTGGACAGCTTCTGGGTCTTGGAGTAGCAGGGCACCACCTTCCGCAGGTTGTCCAGCGCCGCGTTCAGGTCGTGCATGCGGTTGCGCTCCCGCGCGTTCGCCTTCTGCCGCCGCAGCTTGGAGCGCTCCAGGCGCGCCTTGGTCATCTTGCGCTTCTTGGGCCCGCGTTTCTTGGGCCGCTCGCCCTCTGCCTCGTCCAGCCCTTCCTCCTCCTCCTCTTCCTCCTCCTCCTCGCCCCCCAGCTCGCCTTCCTCCTTGACCTCGGCCAGCGCGGCCTCCGGCACCTCGTCTGCACGGAGAGGGACTGGCTTAGAGGCCCGGGCTGGCCCCGGAGCCCCGGGCCCCGGCGGAGGCGGCGGCGGCGGCGGCGCGTCGCCCTTGTCGCTCCTCGGTTCGTCGTCGTCGCCGTCGCCCCAGCTGGCGAACTTGGGCACGTCCGAGAGGAGACCGGGCTCGCTGAACAGGCGGGTCAGCATGGTGCCTGAGGGCGCCCCGCGGGCGGGAAGGGGAAACAGCACTGAGTGAGGGGCACAATGGGGTCACGCCGCCCCCCCCAACTCTCCTCCACCCCCAAGTCCGGTGCCCAGGGTGCCCTGGATGCCCACCTCCTCCTCCTGCCCCGCCCAGAGCCGGCCCAGCCCTGCCCCGGCTACCGGCCCGGGATCTCGGCCCAGGCCCTCTCCCCAGCGCTGGGCCCCGGCTCCGCCCCTTGCCTGAATGAGGGGCCGCTGCCCGCACTCGGGGCTTCTCCGGGTCAGGGCAGGGACCGAGTCGGGGCGTTAGGAAACAGACATCTTCGCCCGGGGAGGCGGCGCGCTCGCCCTGAACGCCGATTCTCTCCTGGCGGTGGAGGAAGGCTGGGCGGCCGCGGGTGGGGACAGCTGCCCCGCACGGCGGCTCTGGCGGCCCGGGCCCCTCGACCGGGCTCCCCCACCCCTCCCGCGGCTCTCACCCCCACACTCCCTAATCCAATTTGCAACTTGGCCGCGCGCCGCCCTCGGCCCGGCCCCCACCCCCGCAGCCCCAATTCCAGAGGCGGGAGGATCGTCTCTAGCCGTTGCGTCCCCGGCTCCCGGAGCCGGCTCCGGGAGGCGAGGACCGAGGAACCCGGGCGTGGGGAGGAGACGGAGAGAAGCGAGCCTCGTCCGTCTCCCCTGCGGTCAAGGACCCCTTTACCCCCTTCAAACTGCCTCCCTCCTTCACGACTCTCCAGATCTCGTTGTATTTCGGTACTGATGGTGGGGGGGAATCAAATTTGTTTTCTTTTCTTTTTTCTTTTCTTTTCCTTTTTTTTTTTTTTTTTTTTTTTTGGGTGGTGAAGAAAGGTCGCAGGTTCCTCCGGGACAACCATGCGGGGGGGGGTCCCCATCTCAGCTTCTTCACTCCCCCCCCACCATGATCTTGCTTTTCTCCCCAAGCCCATCGCAAGCAGAGACGCCTCCCTCCGTAGCCCCTTGAGCTGCAGCCCCTAGGGGAGAGGGAACCCTGGGCGCCTCCGATGCCCACCCTATGAGGGGGCATCGTCCCAGGAAGGGGGGATTTGCGGACCCTCTTGTCGGCCGAAGCAGCCGCCCTCCCCACCCCCCCGCAGCCGGCGGGTCAGATCTAGCTCCCTTTCGGACAACTTACCTCGGAGAGGAGTCAAGGGGAGAGGGGAGGGGAGGGGGGGGAGGGGGGCAAGAGAGAGAGGGGGGAGAAGAGGAATCTTCTCGCTTATTTCATTGTTCCCCCATCTTCAGGGAGCGGGGGCAGCGGCTCCTCAAGGCGGCGGGCGCCGGCGTCTTCAGAGCGCCATGCGAACCGCGGAGCGAGTGTGGCATCTCTACCAGGCGGGGTACCAGCCTCTATGCCAGGCCATATGGGCTTGGCACGTCACGGGCAGCAGCTATCACATGAGAGACGGTGATTGGCATGCGTCTGCATTGGGGGAGAGCCGGCTCCCCCGGGACCCGCCGCCATCTGTCACTCTCTACTCCAAAAAAAAAAAAAAAAAAAAAAATTAAATAAATAAAGGAAATAAATAAATATCTCTGCCGCCCTCCCCTCCCCGCCCAACGCAGGGAAAGCAGGGATTGAGAGGGAGGTGGGAGGAGTTGCCCCCCTTGGATATAGAGCCCCCCACATGGGAACAATGGGGTGACAAGGCTGGCAACTGGGGGTTTGTGGTGGCCCCCAATTCTATCTATGCTCTCTCCAGGGTCCTGCTCTGTCCATTTCCTCCCTTGCAGGCCCCCCAAAGGTGGGTCAGGGACCAAACCTCAGGTCTGGAGAAGGGACCTCTATGCTTGCCCCCACTCCCTGGGAGGATCCCCTCAGTCACAAAGGGACAGCTGAGGCCCCCTCCCAGGGTGGGCGTGGGGGGCGTCCCTAGCCCAACCCCATAGGTAGATGTTGGCACCATGCCATCCCTCATCCCTGTTTGCCCCTCCCCCACCCACCCTCACGCACACACAACATATGTGGCTGAACGAAATTCAAACCAAGGGAAAGACAGAGAAAAGGAAAGACTTGCCTGGATGTCTGTGCCTCTGCATGGGCGTGTGTGTGTCTGTGGGGACATGTGTGTATATCTGTGGAGTCAGCCTATGGGAGAGATTTCCTTGGGTGTTTGGGGGCATATGTATGTTGGGGTGGGGGTGGAGAAGAGCCTCTAGGATAAGCCTGTGTACCCACCATCAGGAATGAGGGAGAGGGTCTCAGTCTGGATTTCTAAACCAGAAATCTCTCACTCACCCCCTCCCTCATGTCCTCCCCCTGCTAGACAAGCAACCATCCCACCAGTGGCTTTCTCTCCTGGCCTTCTGACTTACTTATTTAAGGGAGGAGGAGGGGGCTGGGCTGGAAAATGCCTGAAGTTCCTAGAGAAGACTCAGCATTCTCCTCCCCCTACAAAAAAATACTGAAGTCAACTCCAACAGTCTTGAGAGGGACAAAGGGGAGGTGGGTCAGACAGGTGTCTTGATAAAGAAGGAAATGGCTATTTTCTCTTACAGCTCACCTTTTAACTCTCTCACTGGGCCAGATACAGATGCAAATGGCATGAGTTGAGGGAGGTAGCTTTAGACACACACAGACACACACACACACACACACACACACACACACAGACGCACACACCTCTGTTCCTCACCCTGTGGTGCAGAAAGTAGAAACACACCCTGACTCAGACAGACACATGTGTGTGAGCAGGTAATCACAACCAGGTGAGAGAGACGCTTGCCCACACCCTGATTCAGCATTTGTGTGTTTCAGACCCACATTTCCTGTCCCTTCCCATCCTCCAGCTTACGTATGCACAGACAACTTCAATTATACATTAAGCACACACACTTGGATGTCAAGCATGTTCCAAGCACTGTGGTGGGTGCAATGCTGAGCAAGACAGGGGCTTCACTCTCCATCTGGGCACATACAGTTTTCTCCCTGGGGAAGCCTCCAGAGAGGACCTTGGGCTGGTAAGACACTGATTGGATGCTTGGTAGAATGAATCAGGTTTTAGACAGAGGTGCATACAGTAGCTAAGGAGGCCTTGGAGAAGGGGGAGGCCGGTGCCTGAGGCTCTCAGAGATAGTTGGCCAGGAGCTAAAAGGAGCCTCAGAACGAATAGCCCCAACTCCTCCTTTTGTCAAGGTCTGTAGAGAGCGACCGTCTTGTCCAGGAACACACGAAGGGAGAGCAGAACCCGACCTAGGATCCAGGGCCTTGACTCCCAGCCAAGTGCTCTTTCCACAACCCTACAGTCTGCCTCAGGGGTCTCCAAGGATGAGAGGTCGATGCTAAGTCTTCCACCATTCTTGCAGGGATCCTAGGTCTGGGAAGGTAAAATCTCACCTATGGCAGATCGTCTAGGGCACTCTGGGCATAGCCAGAGAGACAGAGGCCTATGAGGTGGGGTAGAGACTCAGGAATGCCAGCCAGCCCCTGTCCAAATTTGAGTACAGCCTCAAAGGCTTTATCGTCCCTTTACTGAGGGTGGGGTCTTCGATCCCGATAGGGGCCCCTTCTCCTCAAGGCCTTGGCCATGTGATATTTGAGTTACATTCATGTGCTTTGGACTCTGATTTCTGCCCAACCCCACTTACTAGCTTCAAAGAATGCTGAATGCCTTGAGCAAGTTGCATAAGGTCTCTCAGTCTTGATGTCCGCATCTGTAAGATGGGGATGATTATGCCATACCTCCTAGAGTTGCTGTTAGTACTCAGTGGGGTAATACACAGGGCCAGCAGTATAGTAGGCATTCAACAAATGCCATATCTCATTTTTATTAAGGCACTTTGTAAACTGTAACATGCTTTACAATATTAATTTCTTGCACATACCCCCATACACATTCAGAATGCTTTGTCTATATAGGAATTGAGTTTTTGGTGAATTAATGGGTGAATGAATGGATGAGTAAGAGAATGAGTACCTCCTTGGGGGAGAAAGACACCCTCTGCCTTCTCCTTTGGACACTGAGGGATTGGGTTGAGCCACCTAGGGTCTCACAGACCCCTACCAGCTTTGCTTTCTACTCCAGGCAGGAAGCAATACCTTGCTCAGGATAAAGGAGCCCTTGGGAAGTCTTTCCATCCCTCCCAGCCTCCTGTTAAGAATGACCTTGGCTCTCTAGGTCTGAGAAGCCCCTCTTAACCCCCCACAGAAGGAGACCTGGGGGTGGGGGTGGGTATACCTGAGGGCATGGGGAACTTCATCCCTCTTGGTCTGTTTCCTGCCCCTGTCTTTTCTTCCTTCAGAAAAATGGAACAAGTTTTTCTCACTCGACACGTTTCAACTTTTTTTTAGAAGATACAATAAAAAACAGGGGAAAATTGGAACAGAGGGAGGTGTGGGATGGGCCGGCCTCAGACATAGGCTTGGAAGAGGTACAACACACACGTGTCCACATCCACACGAACAAGCACGAACATACAGAGACATACATGCTCCTCTCTGTTCACCCAGAGATGCGGAGATGCAGTGACGGAGAGACAGAAAGAGCCAGAAATGGAAGGAAGGAGACGGAAGGAGAAGGACACCCAGAGATGCCATCTGTTCCTCCCCCTGGCATTGGGGGAAGGGAGTTGGTGAGGGGCCTAGTCCCCTCTGGGTCTCTGAGAGGAAAAGGGGAATAGTGGGTACCTCAGCCAGGCCTGGGAGACTCCCATTTCTGCTGCCCACCCCCATGGAGGGAGCTGGGAGCTGAGGGTCTGAGGTTCCCATGGAGACATAGCCCCATCCCAAGGGAGGCCACAGTCTGGGCACCTAAAATGGCTGCCTCGGAGGGGTGGCGGCCATTTTGTGCAGGCTTAGGTCCTGATGGGGGGGCGGGGGGAGACAGGCAGAGACAGAGGGAGGGGACAGGTCATTCCTGAGCAGTCTAGGGGAATCTTGCTCAGGGGACAGGATGAATGTTCTGTAAAACTGCTCTCGTTACACCCCGGGCTCCACCAAAGTACAGACATGCATATAAATCTGTAAAAACTCCACTCCATGCTGACACCCGGAAGGACACCTAGCCAGCCGCCACCACCACCATGCCCCAAATAAGATCGGTGGGGGCAAGTGTGCTGGAGAAGGAGACTCGATTTCCCACCAAAGTGCCAAGCCGTGGGGAGCAGGTGGATTAGAACCCAGGTGTCCGTTCTGTGGCGGAAGCCATCTAAGGCCACGTCCTGGGGCCTCCCCCCGCTGAGGTGGGCGGGCAGGTGAAGAATGAGGGTAGGAGCACAGTGAGGAGGGGGCAGCCTGTTCTCGTCACCCTCATCTCTGATTTGAGGGGAAGGGCAGGAATTTGGAGATCCTCTGAGGGCCCGGTGCTGCTGGCATTAGCTGTGCTGTGGGGGGAGGAGGAAGGGGAGGGGGCAGGCTGGCACTGCCCAGACGGCGCCTGTTCTATCAGTTCAGGATGCTTGAAGCTTCCTCCTGAAGCATGAGAGCACCTGCCACCCCCTTCCCCATCCCCCTGCCCCACCTCAAGTCCAAAAGGGCGTTGGGGGAGGGGGACCTGCCGCTTCTTCCTGGCTCTGGGGTGGGCACCTGCCCCGCTACCCCCTCCCCCGCCCGCCGCAGTGTTCTGGGGAGCGGCGGGCACGCCAGATGGCGTGGCTGAGAATGCGGCGACGTTGCCGGGAGGTGAGGGCTGGCACGGGTGATATGCGGCTGCGTGCCTTGTGGTGCCACGGGGGAGGGGGAGGGGGAGGACCAGTGAGGTGTAGCCCCCCTCCTCCGTGCTGACCTCCTGTCCTGACCTCTAGCTCAGTACCAGGATTCTCCTTTGCCTGAGCCCTGGGCTCCCATTCTGGGCCTAGGCCCCACCCAAAGATGGGTGGGCACACACCCATGGGGCCAGGCATGGTGCTGAGAGTCCTGAGGCAGAACTCTGCTGCACCCTTCCTCCTCCCCATCCTGCCCCCAACCCAGGACAGAGGGTGATGGGGGAGACCTTCCAGTCCTTCTGAAAAGCCAGCCCCCTCAGGATTGTTCCCTTGTTCCAAGAGTAGGGTGGCCTTTTGCCCCATAACCTTTGACTTCTGGCTCCTGAGCCCTGTTTTTCTAAGAGTTGCTTCCCTGATGGGCACTGGTCTCTGGGTCTCTGAGTCTCCCTTTCATCAGTCATCCTCATTCCTCACAAGGATGATTCCTGGAAGGACACCTCCTCCTGGGAGCCTTCCTGGAAACTCCCCAGGCAGGACAGCTTCCGTGCTTACCACCTTCTGTTAGGAGGATCCATTTACCCATCTGTCTCCCTGACTTGACCACAGTGGCTACTTGTTTTATATCTCAATACTCCAGTGCTTCACAAAGGCTGGAGTGAGTTGGCACTCAATAAATGCTCGCTGCATTAATGCCTGGCTGGCTAAGAGAGTTTGAGGGTACGAGCCTTTCTCCAGAGAATCTCCTAAAGCAGCAAGACCCAGGGTCCCTGGTGGAGCTCAGAACCTCCAGACCCCTCCTCCTGCCTTTTGTACAAATTTCATTCTGGGGAACTGAACTTGAAATTGGGGATCACAGATTCCCCCCCCCCTCCCAAAGTGGCCCTCAGAGGGCGTGGGTCATGGAGGCTGAGACTGGAGGAGCTTGACCCTCATACTGGGCACCAAGCTCTGGTTCTGAGGTCACAGAGGCCCCAAGGCGCCTCCCTCACTAGAGTGGTCCCTGCCCAGTTGTAGATCCCTTGCTCCAGCCTCCCACCTCTTGAAGCCTCAGAGCCCCTTTCCTTTCTACTCTGACCCTGCAGGAGGCAACTGTAATTCCCTGAGGGGGCGAGAACTGAAGTCCAGGGACAAGGCTGAGTCCCACTCTCACTGCCTTTTCCTCTTTGCTGCTGCTGCTGCCCAAAGCCACCCCCTCAATATCTCATACCCCTTCTGTCTCATGGGCCCTGTCCAGGCCCTTCTCCCCTGTGAAGCCCTTACTGCCCTTTGAGCTTCCTGCACAGGATCAAGGCTACCCATTCTGCCCATCCTATCTAAAAAGTCGTATTTCAGGCATCTCCAATGGCTCCTCATCACTCCTAGGAGCAGGCCACACTCCGTAGGGACACCCCCGACCTGGCTGCCCCAGCACTTGTCCCTGCCTTGAACCCAGACCCTCAGCAGCTCTAAGCTGCTTCTACTTTCACAAGCCTTGTGCCTGTGAGCCTTTGTCCCAGTTGTCTGTTATGTCTGGAGCGCCCTCTCCCTTTTTCCTAGCCTTTTAAGCCTAAGCATCACCTCCTCCGGGAAGTCCCTCTGGGTTAGATGCTCCTACCCAGTCTCCTCTAATACTTTTTGCACACTTCTACATAGGCATAGGTATTGACTATAGTAGAGACCTCACGGGTCTCTCTCATCTGACAGCACGTTCCTCAAAGACAGGAATTGGGCCCAGTGCCTGGCACAGAGAATCGCCTCAAGAAATGGTTGTGGCACCAAAGGCCTGTCTGCCACTGTTGGAGCAGGTGTCAGTTCTAGCCCAGAAATTGAAGGCTGCAGCTGAGGCAGAACACCCACACACAGGAAGCCTCTCCTTGAAACCCTCCCTCCTTTGCCCTCAGCCTCGCCACCAATCCTGGAATTGACGTGGCATGTCAGCCTTCCTCTCTGTAAAATGGGCTTGATAATTACAATAAAACCAGCCTTCTAGGACTGTTGTAAGTGTCAAACAGGCTAACAGGTGTGAAAATGCTGCCTCAGCCCCTGGCCGGATATGACTGATTCTGCAAGCCCCTAATCGGCTTTAGCTTTAATTTTAAAGGTTTATTCATTTTTCAGAGACAGAGTGTGAGTGGGGAAGGGGCAGAGAGAGAGAGGGAGACACAGAACCCGAAACAGGCTCCGGGCTCTGAGCTGTCAGCACAGTGCCGGACGCGGGGCCCTGAACTCACGGACGGTGAGATCATGACCTGAGCGGAAGTCAGACGCTTAACCGATTGAGCCACCCGGGCACCCCGGCTTTAGCTTTTAAAAATCTTTGTTCCTGGAGCTCTGTTCGTCACATCTTTTTTTTTTTTTTTTTAAGTTTATTTATTTATTTTGAGAGAGTGAGAGCAGGAAGGGGCAGCGAGAAAGGGAGAGAGAGAGAATCCAAAACAGGCTCTGTACTGTCAGCGCAGAGCCTGATGGGGGGCTTGAACCCACGAACTGCGAGATCATGACCTGAGCCCAAATCAAGAGTCGGACGCTTGACTGAACCACCCAGGTGCCCCTCATCACTACTTCTTCCTTCTGCCCTTCCGTCAGCATTCCAGGTGAGCAGTCAGGAGGTCCTGCCCCTGCTACTCCAAGGCATTCGGATGAAGAGGGAGTTCAAGGTGGCCAAAAGAGCACTGGTCTTGGCAGGGTCTCGATCTTGGTTAAAGCACACAACCCTCTGCTTCTTCATCTGTGAAATGGGCCTAGCGCCACCTGCCCACTTGCTTACCTCCTTCAGGACTAACGGGAGGGGCTGAAAGGACAGCCAATTATGAAAAACACTTGGGGTGATTAGATCCTGACTGATGGGGGATGGTAGCCCATGATGGGGCAGTGAAGGGCATCAGTAAAAGCAAGAGGACAGAGCGTGTGTCCTGGGCTCCCTTTCCTCTAGGCGGGCTCTGCTGTGAACTTCCTTGTGACCGGGGCATTTCCTGGTTTCCTCCCCTGGAGCTTCCTCCTCTTCTGGGTGTAGGGGGGCTTGTGGGGACCACGTACTTCTCTGATGCCTCTCTTGAGCCAGCATGGGTGGATGGGGCACCAGAGGCCGGCAGTAGACACAGGTGACTCACACCTGTGACAGTGCTGGTGCTCACAGGACAGCCCCAAGGGGCCATGCTGGGGGGTGGGGTGTACATTGAGGGAATACCCAGGAGGTTTCTATTTGGCTCAGCCCCTGGGAGACTGGAGCCCAGGATAGTGTGAATGAGACTTAGCCATCACTTCCCTACTTCACTACCCTGTAGGGTGAGCACAGGGAGGGAAGGGAAGAGTCTGGAGGTACCAAGGCTCCATTTTACAGATAAGGAAACCACAGCACAGAGAGGAAAGGTAACTTGCCTGAGGTCACACGACTAATGAGTGACAGAGCTGGACCCCAGTTCCTGCTTTGGGGTCCTTCTGTCTCTGGGGCCTCAGAGCTCTGTAATAATGTAACACGTAAACCACAACAATGTAATAATGACAATGGTGGGCATGATCTGTACCGGGCACAAGGTTTCACGTGCATCATCTTTCCTCCTCACCATGACCTCGGAGGCAGGATTATCGTTAGCCCCACTTAAAGACAAGGATGCTGAAGCACAGAGAGGGTGAGGTCAAGGTTGCTGTGCCAAGGTCACATAGCTAGTATGCTGCAGAGGTGGGATTTGAACCAAGCCCTGACTCTAGGTCCTGGTCTCTCTTTCACTATTGCAAACAGTACTCTTTTCTTTGAAACCCCCACTATCTTCACACTGGGGAAGAGCATCCCCTGTGATAAGAGAGGGAAAGGAGGGTGCCCAGGGAAGGACTATTGCCCCGAGTCTGCCCTTTGTCCAGGCCCTCAGGTCACAGGAGCCAGTGTCCTAGCCTGTGTCTCCACAGTTCTACTCATGGGTGGGTGGGAGCCCCTTCCAGGGAAGAGGCCGTCACATGAAACATGCTTCCCTCTTTCCTCAGCTCCTTCAGAAGGTGCCCTCCTTGCCCTTGCGGGTTCCACGAAGTGCTTCTTCCACCAGGAAGCCCTCCCTGATGTCATGTCACTCCCTCTTCTGGCCCCTGTCACCACGTTGAGGAGCACGTGGGGCTGGGCTGACCAGCTGGATCAGCTTTACTCTTCATCACCAGCCGCCTGCCACACCATTCTGTACCTGTCTGTAAAATGGGAATAAGGAGCCCTACCTCACAGAATCTTTGTGAGATTAGAAGCGGAGCGGCATCCTACGAGGAAGCATCTGGCACCCAGGGGGACCCTGCCACTCGCTCCTTCTCCTCCTTGTCCTTCTCCTCCTGGCTTTCTCCGCGTTCTCGCCTCATCGTCCCCGCCTGGCGCCTGGCACCGGGCCCGGCGCGCCCCAGCCGCCCAATCCCCAGCCGCCCAATCCCCGCTCGCAGCCTGACTTCCTGCCCGCCCGTCTCCCTCGGCACGTGCCCCGCGCCCCCCGGGGAAGCGCCACCTCCCGAGCGGCCCCGCGCGCGCCCTCTAGTCCTCAGCCGGGCTCCAGCCGCCGGTGACCGCACGGAAGGGGGTCCGGCAGGCGGCTCGCAGGTGGGGTCGGCGAGGGGGGAGGCGGGCCGGCGGCGGCGGGAAGAGGACGCTGCCCCTTTAAGGTGCCACCGCCGCGTGGCAGGGAAACAGCTTGTGCCAGCCCCATTCCGCCCGGCTCCGCTCGCAACAAGAAACACAATGCATAACAATCAGGCGCGCGCTTGGAGCCGTGCCACGCGGCGGGGGCGGGGCGGGGCCGCGGGCGGGGCGGGGGCGCCCGGGTCGCGACCCCCGACCGGCGTCCTGCGGCCGCGGGCGGGCCCAGGCCTGGCGCTCCCCTGCGCGGCCGCTCCGCGCCCCATTGAGGCGCCCCTGCGCCCCGGCGCCCCCCGCCTTGCCCCCGCTCGCCTCCCCCTCCCTCCCCGCCTTCGCGCTCCCTACAAAGTTCATTCCCACTAACTCTTTTCCAGGCCACTTCCCCCTCACATCTGACAATCCGGGGCCCCTCATTCTCCCAGTAATCACTCCACTGCACTAATTGCACATGCAAATATGCAAATGCGTATTAATTAATTACTATACTAATTAGTTCTGTGGTATTTGCGAGTAATAAATCATTGGATGGGAGCGAGGAAGCTGGAGACCTGGCCCATTTTCATTCTGCATAAAATTTTAATGGTCTCTCTGGCTGATCCGGGACGGCAGCGCGCGGAGAGGCTCTTAAAGGGCCAGTGGCGGCGGGAAGGGGCAGGGGCGGGGATCGCAGGGCGACCCGGGCGGGGCTGGTGCCCAGGGCGGCCCTGGAGATGCAGCCCACGCCCTGCAGAGGCGGTCTCCAGCAAGGGGTTGGCTTTTCCCCTCCCCTTCGGGGCTAAGTGTCCTCCTGGGTGGCTTCTGAGGAGAGAATCCGTGAGGGAAGGAGGAGGCTGAGCTCGTTTTCTTTAAGAAAGGAAAGAGGGCAAGGAGCTGTGAGAGGCCAATGCCAAGGCCTTTGGGGCCCCAGGGAGACAGAAATGAAGACTCCATCCTCCGGATGGCTGAGTAAACTGAGGCACTGGAAAGGCGGAGCTTAGTTCTCACCCTTGTCTGTCCTAGGGGAAGGGAGTTACTAGGATGGCCTGGGTGCCCCAGTCTTTCCATGTCTCTGGTGGGGGCCACACAGGAAAGGGGGCCACCCAGGAAAGCCTCCAGCTTTCCCTTTCCACATGATCAAACCACTGCCCCGCCCCCATGGGCACCAGCTGGCACCCTGGCAGAGCAGTCCTGAGCTTGAGTGGGCCCCCGGGATCTGCTTTATTTCCAGGAGGTAGTCAGGACCTGGGCACAGGGAGGGGTCTGGCTGCTTTGCAGGACCATTGACTCAGGGAGACAGCGGGTTATGCCTCCGGATTGTGCCCAAGCCAGAGGATGCCAGAAGAGGGAACACTAAAGTAGAGACTGCAGGCCTGCCCTGAGCTGGGGTCCCCAGGACCAGGGTCTCCAGTCTGGTACTGTGCACCTTCCAACCTGCCATCAGCAAGCCCCTGGATGGGGCAAAGCCCAAAGGGGATCAGTGCTCTAGTGGGGCCAATAATAATAGCAACTAACAATGCTCTTTATTGCTATTAATTAATTCAGGCCAACATTTATTGAGATGGAGAACTTTCTGAGAGCTCTAGAGGTCTCACAACCACCCAGTGACATAGGCTCTGTTACAGTGCCCGTTTTATGGATGGAGAAATAGGGGCACAGGAAGGTTAAATGACCTGTCCAACGTCACTCAGTGGTGAGTAGTGGAGTGGAATTTGAATCCAGACAGTCCAACTCTGGCATCTGGGTTCTTTCCACCATACTCTGCCCTTTCTCTCTCTCTCTCTCTCTCTCTACTGCCATGTCCTCGGCACCTGCTGAGAGCCAGGCCCTGTGCTGAGAACTCCATGTGCAATGTCATATCTAACTCTCACAACCACCTAGGAGGGAGGTTCTGGGATGTTCCCCACTCTACAGCTGGGGAATCCGTGGCTCAGAGAGGTTGACTAAGTTGCTCTGGCCACACAGGGAGGTTGTAGCAAGGCCAGGCTCACACCCAGCTTGTGTGACAGCAGTTGAGCAGGCTCTCTGGGCCTCCCCACTCTGCTGCTGGGAGTGAGGCCAGAAAGGGTCCTGGCAGCCCCTGCCGAGTAGAGAACATGAGAAGTAATGGAAGGGATTTCAGTTAGGCCTTGGGAAGGACTTTCTTCTGAGAGGTGGGGGCTCCAGAGCTGGGTGGAGGCTGTTCCTTCTTTCCCAAAAAGCAGGTTGGGGAAGGGCCATGGCTACTGCAGGAGTCAGGAGGAAGAGGAGGGTAGAGATGGGAGAAGAATAGAATGAGAAAGTCCAGCCAGAACCATATTACTCAGGAATCCTTGTTTTTTCTTAAATTTGGCCCCAGCACTCCTACCTGCCATTTCCTCTGGGAATCTCCTGAACATCTCCACTCCCAGATTTGTGACGTGAGGGATCCAAGAAATCCAGTCTCTGCTCTTTCCAGCAGGGGGATGAAAAAATAATACTGTCACTCTGTAAACACCTACTATGTGCCAGGCACTTTATGTGCATCAGCTGGTTTAATTTTCACAATTCTATAATTAGTATTCCTATTTTACTGGTGGAGACAGGGAAGAAGAAAAGAGAGGTTGAGTTATTTGCTCAAGGTCACACAGCTAGTGAGCAGGAGAGTGGGATTTGAACTCCTGACCTCGTGTGCTTTACCGCCCTGCTCCCCCCTTCCCTACTGAGCTCCTTGTGGCTACAGGGGCATGGCCAGATTGACCCCCTTGCCCAGTGGAGTCAGGTCTCAGTAGCAGCAGGCCTTTGGGTGGCTAACTCTGCAACTGGCAGAGGTGAAGAAAACATGGCCTCACCCCTGTCATCCACATGGCCCCCACCCCACGTGTATTTTCGTGGTGCCCTTTACATGCTGGTGGAAGCTGGGTAAAATGAGTGTTTGGGAGGCCCCAATCCCTCCTCTCATTATCCTGGGGATGGGCATTCCCCCCCTCCCCCAGAGTGGGATGCTATCCCAGCCCACACTTGACGGAACCGCAGGGTCAGGGAGTCAGTTAGCTGCTGTCAGTGGGACCACCCTGATACAGGGAATTGAGATTCCAGTGCTCCTAGGGATGAGCCTAGGGTCATTTTACCTCTCAGTGTCTCAGGGGAACTCCTCTAGGGAATCTGGACACCCTCACTCCCCAGCCCTAAGAAGACCTTTGACACCTGCCTTCTGAGCCCTGAGGGTCCTGGGGGAGGGGGTGTGCAGGGCACTGGGAGGGATAGCCTTTAGGCTGAAGCCCACTAGGAAAGAAAATCCATCCTTACCTCTCTACTCCACCAAAGCCCAGAGAAGATGGGCTCATCAGGGTTTCCCCCACACACGCTCAGTTCCTAGGAGAATGGGGGGCAAGTTGGGGAGTTGAGGGAAGGAGGCAGGAGGGGCAGGCTGGCGGCTCCGAGCTTCTCCATGCAGCCCTCAGGGCCGGGTGCCTGGGCAGGAGGAGGGGGCAGAGCAGCTGCTGGCGATTTATTAAGCAGTCACGGAAAAATTGGTTTATAAATTAACAGCTGTTTTAACTTTAGGGCCTCTTCTTCAGGGAATGGAAGCAGCCGACTGGACCGGGATCGGAGTATGTGTGAGGGCTGGTGGAGGGGGTAGGAGGCGGCCGGCTCCGGCAGCTGGCATTCTTCGGGGGCAGCCTCAGCTGGCACCTGGGGGGGCACCAGGCAGTGGCCAGAGCAGGGGGTCTCCAGGTGCCCGGGGCTGAGGCTGCCCCCACTGTGGGCTGCCTGCTTGCTCACTCTTCTCAGCAGCATCCTACCTGGGGGCGCCAGAGGGCAGAGACACCGCTGTACTCATATCTGCCACCAGAGGGCAGCCTCCACACATTGATCTCAGCTTCCCCACCCTCGCCCGCCTCCCCTGCGTGCCTCCCAAACTGGGCTGGAGAGAAACCCGGTCCAATGCTGAGCAAGAGAGAAGCCTGGGCCAGTGCATGCAAACAATCTTCTACTCGCCCATCCTGAATGTATTAAAGGCAGCAGTAAAGAGTGAGAGCTCTGGAGTCACACTGCCTCTGTGGAACCCAGGCTCGGGGTAAAAGTTCTAGGCCTCATTTGCCTCATCTGTAAAATGGAATGGTATTAATGAGGATTAAATAAGATAATACATATAAAAGGCCTAGCTCAGTGACCAATGCAGAGTAAGTGCTCCATATATGTCAGCCGTTGACGATTTCTATGACTTGTGTATTTGTCCGTTCATTTGTTCCTCAGTCGTCCCCTCTACAGCATGCAGTGCCTCCTATATTCTGGGCAGTATGGCAGGCAGGGGACCATGCAAAGAGATGGTGGGAAGGGCACTTCTCAAAATACTGTGTTAAGAGTTATGATAGGGGCGCCTGGGTAGCTCAGTTAGTTAAGCCTCCCTCTCTTGGTTCAGGCTTAGATCATGATCTCACAGTTCGTGAGTTCAAGCCCTGCATTGGACTCTGTGCTGACAATGTAGAACCTGCTTGGGATTCTCTCTCTCTCCTCTCTCTCTGCCCTTCCCCTACTCGTGCTCTCTCTCTCCCTCTCCCTAAGTAAATTAAAAAAATTTTTTTTAATTAAAAAAAAACACAAAGAGTTATGATACACCCAGTGAACAAGGAGGGAAGGTTGACTTGGATGCGCAAAATAAAACATTTTGGGGTGATGAAAATGTCCTATATCTGTGTTGTGATAGTGGTCATATGTCGTTTAAAATTCTCAAAAACAATCGCTTCTTGGTCTTTTGGCTAAGATCAAGTGTAAAATTCTCAAAAACGCATAGAAGTGTATACTTTAGGATTTAAAAAAAAAGTTTATTTATTTTTGAAAGAGATCACATGAGGGAGGGGCAGAGAGAGAAAGAGAGGGAGACAGAGAATCCAAAGTGGGCTCCGAGCTGACAGCAGACAGCCAGATGTGGGGCTCAAACCCACATGAGATCATGACCTGAGCCAAAGTTGGCTGCTTAACCGACTGAGCCACCCAGGCACCCCAGAAATACAAACTCAAATTCAATAAAGTTGATCTTTTATAAAGCACTCAGTGTGAATTTATTCAGTGGGCAAAGGGATGGGTGATGGATGAATGGATGAATAAATGAATGTGTGAATGAATGTCTCAGATGATTGCCCATCTGTCCTGATACCACTATTGTCCTGGCTGAGAGTGCTCTTGCCCTCTCCTCTTGGTGACCACAGGCCTCCCCAGAGGTGTGTTTCCCCTTCCCTCCTCCCTCTCCCGCTTCCCCACCACCAGCTTCCTCAGGGAAAGTTGTCTCAGTATGCCCAGCTCGCGTTCCCCGGCTTCTCTAAGGTTGCCTCCCAGGGCTTCCGGGGCCTCCCTTCCAGCTGCCATATGCCAACCCGGCCAGCTCTGCTCAGCTTCGTGGTGCCAAGGTCACGGGTGTGATGCCCAACTACAGACCCGCAGTGCCAGCAGCTTAGCCGCCCAAACCCTGGCCGACTCCGCCACCTGCTGGCCCTTTTGGGAACTGCACCTCTGAACTCCAGGGAAGCTGGAATGGACTGAAGACCTACCGGGAGCGCTGCCCTGGGCTGTGGGCTTTACTCGTATCTTATTGAAACGTCAGGGCTACCATGTGAAGTGGGCTTTGAAACACGAGGAGACTGAGGCTCAGAGGGGCTAAGAATTTCATCTAAGGTAACACAGTAAGTCATAGATCTAAGATTCCTACCCAGATCTGTGCAAGTGCCCAGTGTATGTTCTGTCCACCTGACTATATCTTGCTTGGGGGAAGGGGGGGAATATCCACGATTGTCCACTCTTCCCAACTCCCAGAAGGAAGGCAAAGGCCTTATACCTCCCTTGCAAATTCACCTTCCAGAGAAGGTGAATGTAATGCCTCCTGTCTGCCAGGCACTGTGGCAGCACCAGGCAATGATGTGAAGAGAGAGTGTGAGGAGGACATGGCTCAAAATAGTGTGTTCAGACCCATGACACATTAATAGACACACTACGCTACACTTATTTTTGTCTGTCCAAGTGGAAAGACCCATAGTTCAATCAGAGTTAAGTCAAACAAGGTCTTGATTTTGTTTCTTGGACCCAACCGCCTGTGCTTCTAACTCAAGAATAATAACCGAGGAGTGGCACATTATTTTTACATCTCATTTGCATATGATTAATTCTAAGTCAAAGAGAATGGAAATGGAGGTCACCCTGGCCCCTTGCTTCTCAGCTGCCCACCATGTGCCTGACCCTGGCTATGTCTCCCAGTCCCCGCTGTGGTCCCCCATCCTTCCTAGTCCTACCCCACTCCTTGCCCCTGACCACATCCCCCCAGCTCCCAGAAGTCCTTTTCCTTTCCTCCTCTGTCACCCACACAGCCCCCGCCACCTGGCCGCCCACCTGAAAAACTTTTCCCCAAGTTCTTGAGAAGTCGCGTAGGATCCAGGAGAGAAAAATCAAAGTAATAAAACCTCATTTAATTCCTAACGGAGGGCAGAGCTGTGAGCTGCAATTATCTTAATGCTGAGCTATTTTTACTCTCTTTCCTTCTCTGTCTCCTGCCTCTCTCCATGGTGAGGCTTTCTTTCTCCCTTTGTCTCTCCATCTCTCACATGTGTTTTCTCTGTCTCTTTTCACTTTTTCCTGACTCCCCACCTTCTCTCTCTCACCTTCTGTCTCTGTCATCTTTCTTTCTGTCTGTCCCTTGTGCCTGTTCCTCTGTCAGCCAGGCTTCCCCACCCCTCTTGGCCCAGGTTCAGAGCTGTGGGGGCCTGGGCAAAGGCTGGGGGAAAAGGGTAAAGACCCTCCCCTCCACCGCAAAGACCCCATCTTCCAAGCCTAGCCGAGAGGGAGAGGGGAGTCTGCCTTCCCAGCTGCCCCAGCCTGGGTCAGGGGAATATTTCCCTCGTGGCCTTCCAGAGTGCCAGTCCTGTTTGCAGAACCTCCATAAATGAGTCCTCCCTCCATCAAAGGAGCCTCAGCCACTGTGCTCCCCAAGGCCTTCTCACTCTGATGGGCTCTGAGGTGTGACTGGTGGTGATGTCTCCCTGACCCTGTCCCCTTGTCACCCACCCAGTGCTTCTCTGTCCCCTTCATCCTGCTCCAGGATTTTCCCACCTTTTTAGCACTGGAAGCCACAGGCCCCTCACCTTCACCTTGGCCCAGTGACCATTCAGGTAAACTGCCTGGGCCGTGCCTTTCCTGTGCCCCTTCTGACTTTCAGGACCTCCTTATTCACCCTCTTAAGGAATTGCCAAACTGGCCTTTGCCACTCCCCAGCACATCCCACCTGGAAGAGGGGCCTAGGCCAAACCATGGGCTGCCGGAGATGCCCACACCCCTGGCCCACAACCCGGCATCTGATTGTTTCCCCGACAAGCATGTAAGCCAACAAACATAGCAGGATTTGAACCAGGCCTGAGGTTGCAGGGAGTGGAGCTGAATGGCCAGGACCTCCAGCTCCCATAAGCAAAACTCTGCTCTCCTGCCACCTTCTGGGTGACTCTGGGGTGCAGACCCCCTTTCACAAGACTCCTCTGGTCTCTTGCACCCTTCTGCCAAGGACCCAGCATGCTGGGGCTGGGAGTGGAAAAGTTGCTGGAGGAGGCGGGGCGTGGGGGGTTGGGGAGTGCTTCTGACTGTTCCAGGTCTGAGTGTGACCGGGAGAGAAGACAGCCAACACAAACAGAGCCCGAAGGAAGACACACTCTTATGTACACATCTACACATGCACCCTCTCAGTGCTACAGAGAAGCTTTCAGACCCTCACCCATAGACCTGTACAGATACCCAGGGCCTGGACAGATAAACAGGGACACTCCAACCCAGTGGGCCGGCCCCTCCCTTTTCCCCTCCAGAGACGCACACAAACACCTCTGCAAAGAGAGAGGCTCACACCTCAGAAATGAGCACACACACCTCTCCCCCCAGCTCTGTTCCTGAATGCACCAAGCTCACACACGTGATGGCACGTGTACTGGTACAGGCAGCCCCCCAACTCTGTCCCCCTGGGCTGGCTCAGTCTCCCCCGCTTCAGAGCTGGGGAGAAAGGAGGAGACACGTGAACCCAGGGTGCATCAGGGCAGGGACACATCCCCCCGCCCCCCATCACAACTTCATCTCCTTCTTCTGCACCGGCTAGAGCTGTGGATACAGTGCCCCCACCCTCTGCAAGCTGCCACACGCCAGCCCATCACCTTGACAGTCTCTGACATCCTCCCCCACACCCACACCCTCCCCCAGCACACAGTCTTCCCACACCCTGCCACTCACACCCGCATCTTTGACACTCTGACACACTTACTCACACAGACTCACACACACTCATGCACACCGACCCCCCCCCCCACACACACACTCCGTAGCTACAGGCACCACAGGGCCCCTGGCACTCACACACACTCCCTGCCATGATGACTGACACGTGTCCTCCCACGCACACCAGCTCTTTCACACTCGCTGGCTCTCTAGGACACCCCCATTCACAGCGTGACATGCTGGTGGTAGTTTCTCCAGGACCTCGCAGTCCTCCCCGTGAAACTCCAAGGACCCAGGCCACGAAGGGGTTAAAGTCAGAGTCCCGTCTCCCTGCTGCCCCTCTCCCTGCTCTCCCCCCCCCTCCCCCCCCCCCCCCCCCGCCCCGCCGGCCTCCCCCCATTATGCTCCCTGCTGGACTCCATCAATAATGCAGCTTCAAGTTCTCGGGAGACGGCAGGGGGCCCCCAGCCCGCTCCCCGGTCCTGGCTCACACTCCGCACCCTCCTCCCGGCCCGGGGAGAACACGGTTCTCGGTGCTCATTGGCCACTTCCCCCTGAGCCCTCCCACCAAGCCCCCGGGCGCCAGTCCCAGGCCGAGGGGACGGGCCGGGGACCCCGAGGCTGGGGCCAGAGGGTGAGACCTGGAGGGACGGGGAAAGGCACAGACAGACGGAGGCGCGAGGAGAGGAAGGGAGGGAGAGAGAGGAAGGCGGAGACACCCACAGAGACCCTCGGAGAGAGCGAGGAAAGGAGGGAGAGGCGAGACTCAGGGAAAGACACCGACCCCGAGCCGGCGAGCCCGAAGCCGAGGCCGCAAGCGCCGGAAGACCCGCGCAGCGGGCGCGGCGGGCGAGCGCGAGAGCCGGGAGCCGAGAGCCGGGGGCGCTCCGAGCCGGCGCGACCCCCTCCCGCTCGCGCGCCCTCCCCTCTCCGCGCGCGGTATTTTTATCTGAGCGTGAGCCGCTCGCCTCCCCCTCGCCGCGCACAGCCAGCGGTCGCCGCCGCGCCCCGAGCAGCGCCGGGAAGCCGAGCCGGGACCGCAGCCCGGGACCCCGAGACGCGCGCCACCCCCCCACCCCGGCCCCGCCGGCCACCCCGCCCGCCATGGACCCCAAGGACCGCAAGAAGATCCAGTTCTCGGTGCCCGCGCCCCCGAGCCAGCTCGACCCCCGCCAGGTGGAGATGGTAAGGGGGCCGCGCACCACCCCCGGCAGCTCCTCCCGCGGCGGGGCGCTGCCGGGGCCGGCCCGGCCCGGGGCGGGGGTGGCTGGGTGGGGGCGACCTAGAGTCTCGGGCCGCCTCGGACACGCGGGGGCGCGGGGCAGCGCGTGAAGTTCGCTGCAGACTCCGGCAACTTTTTCCCGTTCAGGCGGCGAGCGTCCGGGGCAGGACCGTTGGGAGCGGCCGCGGGCGGGGAGACTGTGCTCTGGACCCTGCTCGGTGTCCTCCTTCTCTAGGCTCCCGCCGGGACCGCTGCGCCCTGGCCCCAGCCGGAGCCGGTCGGAAGTGAGAAACGCGGTGCACTGACCCATTGTACAGAACAGGCCTCCGCCTCGCGGCCCCGGGCTCTGCCCCTCTCTGGTGCCACCGTGTATGCCTGGGCCCGGCCACCAGAGCCTTGTGCTGACCTCCTTCCCTGCCAGGCCCTACACAGAGCCACAACATGGGGGTGGGGGCGACCGGTGGTCCCAGGAGTCAGACCTCTTCACAGAGTACTGAGTTCTTTGGAGAGCCTTGGCGGGCGGGCGGGGGGGGGGGGGCGGAGGGGGTCCAGAGATCTCCAAAGGTGGTAGAGGTGGACGGAGGGAGAGGAGAAGAGGGCTCCGCCCCCCACAAAGTAGCGTGTTCACTTGTTGCTGAGCTGCAGCTGGCACCCAGCAGAGCAGTGAGAGTGGGCCAAGTCTTTTTGGGGGGAGGTAGGGGAGGCATGGGGGGAGGGGGAGGTCCAGGGCCTAAGCAGCTTTGGGTCTGGAGGGCAGTTTGGAGAGCTTGGCAGGGGGAGGTGGCAGTTTCAGCTTAATTCACCTGGTTCTCTTTGTGCATTTCCCTGGAGCTCAGAGGGGACCTAATTAACTGACAGTTGGTCTGATTGAGAGCTGGGGGGGGGAGGGGGTGGGGAGCAGTGACTGGGAGTGCCCAGTGCCCGCCCCCCCCCTCACTGTTTAGCTTGGCTCACATACCAAGGAGGACAACTTTTTGTTTTTTTATGAGCACTGGGCCAAGAGTTACAGCCTGAGAGAGACTGCTAGAGGGACCCAGACACAGGCCTCCAGGGACACCTCCAGGACCCTGTGGGTCTGGGGCTCAGGCCCACCCCTGAGTCTCAGTGTGGGGTTGCAGGTGTCTGCAGTGCCCTGGCTCAGCCTCCCTCTGCAGCTAGATCCAGTTTCTTTGAAGCCCTTGAGCTGACCTTAAGTGGGCAGGGCCACGTGGGCGCCGTGGCCCATGGGGCATCTTCCAGAGCCAGCTTCAGCTCTGGAGGTCTGGTATCTGCAAAAGCTGGAGAGGATGGGCTTCCTGGATAAGGAAAGGTAGAAAGGGAGATGCCCATTCTGGAGGAGCCATGGAGTGGGGTGGGCGTGGGCTAGAAGTCAGTGATGGGCTTTTCTCCTCCTTTCTCTGCCATGGTGAGCTGTGTGGCCTTGAGCTCTGTGCTGAACTTCCTTGAGTCCTGGGTTTTCACCTCAGTAAAATGAGGGGGTTGGATGAGCTATAGAGTTCCTTTCAGCTCTGACAGTCTTTGATTCAAAGGTTCCCTGGGGATTTCAAAGCACTGTTTGTTCTCTGCTGCCTTGGGGGGGGGGGTGCAGGTGTCTATCCTGCACCCCCCCCCCCCCCCACTTCTTTCTCCATCTCCTTAGATCCGGCGCAGGAGACCAACCCCTGCCATGCTGTTCCGGCTCTCAGAGCACTCCTCGCCAGGTGGGCCCCTTCCCTGCTGCCCCAGCCCTGGCCCCACCCTAACTCTGATGCCTTCTTGGGGCCCTTCCTTAAGTCCCATGAGTAGGAAACTGAGCAGAAAATGGGGCAGAGTGGGTAAGGTCTGGGAGTCAAACTCTTTTGGGTTTATCTGTTGACCAGGCACTTCCGAATACCCAGAAGGAAAGGGCACACATTCCCTTTCCCCAGAGATTGAGCCTTTGGGGAAAGTAATTCTCTCTTTCTCTCTTCTCTTTTCTCCCCCCTCTTCTCTCTCCTTCCCTCCGTTTCCCTTGGTTCATTGGTGGACACCCTCAGAGGAGGAGGCCTCCCCTCACCAGGTGAGTTTCTAGGGGCAGCTGGAAGGAGGAATGCGGGGGGCCCCTTTGCAGTGGGCTGGACAGGATCATTCTTGGCTAACACAGGATGCCACTTGAAGGACACATGAGCGTATCAACTGGCACCTAGATAAGAGTGCCCGGTGCCAGGGCTCTACCAGCACATACTCCTCTGCCCTTGTCTTTCCCCTGCTCAGACTTGGGCTGGGGTTCTACCTTGAGCCAGGCTATGGCGTATGGAGACCCTTCCAAAGCCTAAGTCCTAGCAGGACCAGAGGGGCAGCGGCGCCTGGACCCATCCGCAGAGGCTAGGGCAGTTGGCCTGGGTTGCCAAGGGTGGGGTGGAATGGGGGAAGGGTGGAGGGAAGGGGCCTCGGTGAGTCTATTTAACCTGGTGCTTACCCTGGCAGAGAGCCTCAGGAGAGGGGCATCACCTCAAATCGAAGAGACCCAACCCATGTGCCTACACACCCCCCTCGCTGAAAGGTACTGTTCCACCTCACCGCCCCCCCCCCCCCCCCCCCGCCGTGTGTTAGTCTGGCTGTCCCCTCGGCCCCTGGAGCAGGGCTGACACTGGGGGAGGGAGGTGAAATGTTGAGCTTTTGTCAAAGGGGAGGGATTGTCTTGTGTACCCCAACCACTACTTAGGGACCAGATCTTTCTTAATTTGGCCTTGTAATGAAGGGGCCCAGGGGCTGAAAGAGGTGGCTGTGGGTCTTAAAATAAGGTGGTGGGATTGAAAGAAAAGAGATAGCTGGCCTAAAATGACAAGTATCATCAACATAAAGTGATTCAGTACTGTACCTCCTCTTTGCAAGTGTGTCCCAGGCCACCTTTTGGTCCCCTGCTCTCCAAGGAGCACCTTCTTCTGGTGCAGCCTTTACTCCCCTCTCCCAGTTGCATAACATTTGCAGAGGTCAGCAAACTGGATGCTTCTTGGTCCTGCTTCTCCTTTCTGTATTAAAACACAAATCACTCTTTTTTCTTAATTTGTTTATTAAAAATTTTTAATGTCTATTTTTTTTAATTTTTAAAAATGTTTTATTATTTATTTTTGAGAGAGAGAGAGAGAGAGCACGGGAGGGACAGAGAGAGGGAGACATGAAATCCGAAGCAGGCTCCAGGCTCTGAGCTGTCGGCACAGAGCCTGACACGGGGCTTGAACTCATGAACAGTGAGATCAAGACCGGAGCCAAAGTCGAATGCTTAACCTACAGAGCCACCCAAGTGCTCCAAACACAAGTCATTTTTATAGTACACACTTATAGAGCACCTAGTGTATGCCAGGCCTCACTGGTAGCATTGGGCAAAATCAGGGGAGTAAGATTTGGCTCCTGCCCTCTTGGGGCCTTTGGCCTCAAAGGGTCATGGGCGAGCTACCGAGGAGAGGATGGTTAAGCCTGGATTTGAAGGATAAGTCGGAATTCAACAGGCAGGCAAGGCATGGAAGGGCATTCCAGGATGAGGACAGGAAACGTACATGGGGGAGGAGGTGTGAAATCAGAGAGAGCCTCTAGAGTCAGCCTGGAGACTTGGCTATCTGCAGGGAAGCTGGGGGAGATACACCTGGAGGAGAAGGTGTGGAGACTTCCTAACTGAGCTAAAGAATGCCTTCCCACCCCCACTGCAGCTCCAGGCCTGAGGCTCTTCCTGCCTGGCCAGCCCCCTCCTCCCGTGGAGGGAGGACCGGATGGCTGGATGGGTGTGCTGAGAGCTCCCTCTGGGGCGGGTTTAATGAGTTCCCAGCACTGGCCAAGGTCAACAGGCACACCTGTCACCTACCTGTCAGCCTGCCTGCCAGGGTTGGGAGCAGAGAGGAGAGGCTGGGAAGAGAGGAGAGAAGGGCAAGGGCATTTTCTCCCCCGCCCCCCCCCCCCAGGATAGAAAGAGGAAGGGATAGCATGTGGGCAGTGGGTTCAGCACCTGGAAGGACTTCCCACCTGTAGAGATATGGAGGAAGGCCAAGCCCCTGCAGTAGAAATGGTGGGGGGGTGGCATCTTCTCAAGAGAGAACACGGGACCTCTCTCCTTTCAACTCTGGGCTGGGGAGGGCTGAATGGACGTGAGGGACAAGAACCGTCCCTTGGATTCTTGGTTATGAGCATGGGGAAGAAGGCAGGGGTGAGGAGAATAGGGCCCAAGTGCTTCTGGGCATCCTGCAATGGCTAGAAATGTGGTCCCACCGCCACTGCCCCTTCGGGCTGCACCTTAGGAGGGTCTGAGTTGGGAGAGGCAGGGCAGTCTGGGGGCTGTGCTGGGGACCTTTCAAAAGGGAGACTTGGGTTGGGGGGGTGGTCCAGGGTCCCAGACATGAGGACAGATAGAGAAGAAGACAGCTGAGAGGGCTGGGGGGGGACCCTCAGGGAGCCCCGAGAGGCACAAGGGGAGGCACGTGCACGGGAGGCTCCCGGGGCGCCAGCACAGGCACTGCACACCTATCGGCATTGCAGCTCAGGAGCTGAACTGTACTCCCCCGACTAGGGGAGAGGGTGGTTGCTCAAGCAGCCACCTCCTTCCTCTCCTCCCTTCCCCCTAACCCTCAGAGGACACTTCTGTACCTGGAGGGCACTGTGTTGCAGGCTTCAGCCCCTTTCTGGCCAAGGGAGCGCACCTGGCGGGGTCGGGGGGGGGGGGGTGGTGTTTGTAGGGGGAGAAGCCAGGGACCTCCGGGGGAGGGTGGACAACACTGAGTTTTGGCTTGAAGGGTACTCTCCAAGGCCAAGCTCTCACACTTGGCTCAAGGTGAAGTGCTGCTGCGTCCCCAAGGCCAGGGCAGGGCGATTTATTGCATTTTTATTGTCTGAGTAGCTTGCCCAGAGCCAGCAGGAGGCACTGGGCTGGGAACTTGGGGCAGGGTGGGGTAGTGGGCACACACAATGCACCCTCTATGCCAGTCCCGAGTTGGCAGGAGCGTGGTGCCCTGTTCACTGCACCGGAGGTTTCCAGCCTGGATCTACCCCTCTGGGCTTTCTAAGGGGAGGGGCTGCCTGCCACGGAGAAGGAGCTGGAGAACCCCAGCACCTAGCTTGTCAGCATCTTCTCTGTGAGCTGTGAGTTCAGTGACTCCAGTGCTCTAAACTCCCACCAGCTCCTGGTCTCCCTGCTGCCTCTGCCCCAGCCACACCTCACAGCCTCCCCTCAACCCCTGCCTCTGCCCCAGGATCCCCCAGCCCTGGCCCCTTTCTCCTAACACAGTCCTTCCCATCTTTTAGAAACGTCTCCTCAGCTGCCCACACTGTTCCTTTCCTGGGCCCTATCCCAGCAGGCCTTGGTGGTGTTGGGGGGGTGGGTGGTGTTTGCTGCTTTCTAGGTCACCACAGAGGGAGCTGGAAGCTTGGGGATGTGGGTCAAGATTGTGGGGGCTGCGTCTGAGCACTCCACATCCCCAGGCACAGGCTTCACTGGCTGTAGACTATTATATCCTCAGTCTCCAAACTGTTCCTACCCCAGGACCCGGGGCAGAGATGTGTGGAGTGGCATTTATGACGTGGGCAGTGCCAGGGAGTGGGGACCAAGACCGGAATTGGAGGGGGTGTGTGCAGGATTGGGATAAGCAATGGGCCCTAGGCAGTTTGGGCACTCTGAGAGAAACTAAAAGGGACAGATCCCCCAGGCCCTGGCCCATGGGTCCTGTGCCTTCTGTCCAGGGCTATAACTGGTGGACACTGTCTCCAGTACTGGGTCCTTGGAGAAACAAGTTCCCTAGCCACGGAATGTTAAGCTGCTGCTGTACCTGCCTGGTCTTGTCTAGCTTGACACCCTATAGTTTGGGGGAGCTGCCCAGTGCCAGCCTTGGTGGGGGGGCTGCATCTTTGGACAGCTTAGGAGTCACACATGATCAAGGATCTAACGCCTGCTGCTTTTGCCCTTGTCTGGCCCCCCAGCAAACTGATCTGGGACCTTTAGCTTTTGAACTATACCCCTGAGGGGGTTAGCCATGGGAAGGAGACTGGAGGCTGGGCCACATGCCTCTCCAGCTTCTTGGGCTGCTTCTTGGTCTGGCTGACCCTTGCCTTCCTGCCTCCCCCATGCCAGCTGTGCAGCGCATTGCCGAGTCGCATCTCCAGTCCATCAGCAACCTGAGCGAGAACCAGGCCTCAGAGGAGGAGGATGAGCTGGGGGAGCTGAGGGAGCTGGGCTACCCTAGAGAGGAAGACGAGGAAGACGAGGAGGAAGAGGAAGAGGAAGAGGAGGAGGAGGATAGCCAGGCTGAAGTTCTGAAGGGCAGGAGGGGGCCTGGTAAGCTGACGGGGCCAAGATGCCTGGGTTCCACGAGTATGGGTTAGGTGGGTTCCTCCCTGAGAGGCCTGGGAGTTTTTTTGACACACGTAAGCTGCGGTCATACAGTGAGGGCCTGCCTGTCCTCCCACCCATATGTGCCTTGCTGGGCTTACTGGGGCTGCTCTCATCCTGACCCTGTCCCTCTCCCAATCAGGTTGTCCCTGATAATTCCTCTCTTCCACTTGAGGTTTCAGGCTAGACCCAAGAAAAGACTTCTTCGCCATGGCAGTGAGGGGGTACAAGGAAACGCAGGGATAGACAACTAAGAGGGCCCAATGCTCCCTTTACCTGCACTTCTGAACGTAGGATGTGGTCTTCAGCTAGGAGGCTGAGAGCTGGTTTCTAAGTCCTCCCCAGGACCCTGTGGCTGTGTCTCCCCTTTTTTTTGTTTCCTGGGCTGGAGGTGAGAGGGTGCCCTCTAGTGTCTAAATGGAGAATCTAGGATTCAAGAACCAACCTGGTCCTCTGCACCTCCAACCCCAACTGCCTGGGAAGAGACCTGCCAAGGAGGGGCCTAAGACCGACACAGAAGGCCTCAGAGCTGGAGACCCCAGATCTAGAAATCTCCACAAAAGGACCCAAGGCCCAGAGAATTCCTAGGCAGAAAGATCTCTGTCACTCCCATGGCTGTTTTTTCCATGCTTAGCTATAGTAGATTGTGCCATATCTATCCCTCCCAGTGCACATTAAACTTTCTGGTCCTTCATTTTATGGGGATGAAAAACAGTTGACCACCCCTGCTTGTAGCGTCCATCCCTCAGATCCAAACAAAATGGCTTGGACCTCTTCTCTGCATCTCTGGAGCAAAAGCTCCTGTTGGAAATTGAGTCCACTCTCACTGAGACCCTTAGGACAGGTAAAGAGGAGGTGAGAGGAGAATGTTTTCTCAGGAGAAGCAGTAGGGCAGAGGGGCAAATGACAAGACTACCAAGGACCAATATCAGTTGCCACCGCTCCTGGAGTGCTGGTGCTGGGCTGGTCAGGGTAGTAACTGTTGTCTTATTTAAGGCAATCTACATAATTTCCCTCTTACTATCCCCTTCAGAGAGGTAATAACTGACTCATCTAAGTCATATAACTATTCACCGGAAGAGCTGTCTTGGGCCAGTGTTCTGTCTATTATACCAGGATGCCCTCAGAAAGCTTAGCCTTTAGCTATTACAGAAACTCAGCTCATGCTCCAGGACCACTGAATGGATACCTAAGAGCCTGCGTTTTTATCCCTTCTACCCCATCCCCAGCTGGGGAGAAGATAACTTGTGGCCAGGGTCTGGAGGGACCCTGGGAGCGCCCACCCCCTCTGGATGAGCCCCAGAGAGATGGAAGCTCCAAGGGCCAAGTGGAAGATCTGGCACTAAATGGTGAGGCTTGGTGGTGGGGAATGGGGAGGTGGGGAGGTGGGGAGGTGGGTTGGGATTTCTCATGAGCGTGGCCAAGCCCTGAGTCCCTCTGCTTGCCTTGCAGAGTCTGGGGAGGAGCCACAGCGCCCTGCCCACCCTGAGCCTGGCACATAGGCGTCCGGCCTTGCATCTCTCAGAAGGAAGTGGAGGGGGCATTGCTGTTCCCCAGAAACCCACTCTGTCCCCACCCTATTTTGTACCCCTCCCCCTCACTCGCTAGGGCTGTGGCTTCTGACTTCTAGAAGACTTAAGGCTGGTCTGTGTTTGCTTGTTTGCCCACCTTTGGCTGATGCCCAGAGTTCCTGGGTACTTGCTGCCTGATGCCTACCCCTGCCAGTCATTCCCCCATTTACCCAGAGGGAGGCGGGATGTGAGAGACTTTGCATCAGATAATCCAGTAAGGGTGTGTGTGGGGGGGCAAAGGTTTATCCTTCACAATTCCACTCCCCAGACCCTCTCCCCTGGGCACAGGAAACCCACAGGGCAGGACCCTAAGATCTGGGGAAAGAGGGTACTGAGAAATTGTAGGTACCCTTAGATCCTTCTCCATCCCCTCTCCTATGGGGGATTTCAAGTTACCACCCCTCTCTCTGGCTTCTCCCAGGGCCCAGGATTCAGGCATCCTTCTCCTCAGCTTCAACATTTTGGAAATCTTCCCCTTATCACTCCTGCTCCCCAGCCTGGGTGCCTGGAAGATGGACTAGCAGAGGCTGCTTTGTTGCGTTTTGTTTATGCTTTGATGCCAGGAATGCCGCCTAGTATACGTCCTTAGGGGGGCACACGGTGGGGAAGCCAGGTTCTCCTTGTCCTCCAGCTGCTCTGCCCCCTTCCCCTCTTCCCTGACTCCAGGCCTGAACCACTCCTGTGCCGTAATAAATCTTTGTAAATAACTGTGCTGAGACTCCTCTTTCAGGGGAAAGGAGAGGGAGGAGGAGATAACGGGTTCCCGTATGTGGAAGACCTGGTTGGTGGCCATCTCGATCCTAGTGTCCAGCCCTCTAGTCTAGAAGTCTTTCCTGCAGACAAGCTAGGAGCATTGTTACGAAGGACCACAGAAGTACTAGATCCTGCTAGGGATCGCTGAAAGAGGCAGGGAGAGAAAGAACTTTCAAGAGTAAGTGGGTTCCTCCAAAGGACCTGTCCCCTAGCCCCAAAGACCTTCCCTCAGGAAGTTCCCCTTTTTTCCCCACAGTACCAGGCCTCTGGGGCCCAACAATGATGATGCCCCTGGGCTTCTTTCCCATTTCCCCAACCGTTGAGACCTCTTAAGCAGTCCCCGCTTCCGGCTCTCGGGACAGGGCCCCAGGGCTTGGGGGCGGAGACTGAGGCGAAGGGGCGGGGCTGCACGTCTACGCACGTCCCTGTTCGCTCTGTGGGGCGGGCTCAGCGGCGGAAGCGGCGCCACCGCCGGGAGATCCTGTTCCGCTCGGAGGCCCGGCCCGGGCTGCGGGGTTGGCTGCGGCTGGGGCTGGAGGAGCACGGTCGGTGGCTGACATGGAGCAGGTGGGTCCGGGGGAGGTCACTGGGGTCGGGTGGTACGAGGGCTGTGTCTTGCCAGCGGATTCCACCTCTCTGCCTAGTGTCCGTTGTTGGTTCCGTCCGACCCTTCCCACACCCTCGGCGTCCCAGGTTCCGCCCCCTTCCTCTGCTCGGCCTCGCTCCGCCCCACGCGGGGTTCTGGGGGCTCCGACGCCGACCCTCCTCGGCCCCGCCCACCCGAGAGCGCCCGGGGAGGGCGTCCGCGATTGTCCTCCCGAGCCTCGCTCTCCACTGTGAAGGGAGGGGCGAGGGACGAAATCTGGGTTTTAGGGGGCAGGAGTTGGATGTGGGCAGGGGTCAGGGTCTTTGAAAGCGGAAGAAAATATACATTCCAGCAGGTATGCGTCTCGCTGTCATCCGGTCTACCCCAACTTCCTTTGAAAACGGCAGTGTATGACTTCCTAACTGACATCAAAAGGGCCCTTTAAAGAATCTTTCTTGAGTTCTTAGAGGTGCATAACACCAGTGACACTCGTTCCTAATTGATATAATTGACACCCCGCCCCCTTTGGCGTCCTCCGCGTCAGCATCTCCTTATTTTCTTCCTACTGTTCTGACAGAAGTACCGTTTCACATTCTCTTCTCCTGCCTAGCCCCCACTATACACTGAATTTTGATGGTCTCATCCACTCTCATGGCTTCAGCTTTACACCACCTAAAGGCCCAACAGGCGCTCAGATCGACTTCTTTCTTCAGCGCAGCCCCTCCTTGGCGCCCCAGACTTGGCCATCCAGCTACCAGTTGGACAGCTCCACTTCGGCTGGAGCTCACTTCAACTGGTCTCCTTCCCTGCAAGCGCGTTCTTCCTCTGCCATCCCATCCCAGCGAGAAACGGGAAATTATCTTACGGTTCCTCTTCTCCCTCAATTCCCACATCAGTGGGGTGACCCAGTCCGGCCAACTTCCTGAACATGCTTCAAACCTGATCCTGGGCCTCCATCTCTTCTGTGACCACCTTGATGTGTTTGTCACCAGGATAACCGCAGTGGCTTGCTAGCAACCTCCAGTCGTGGCTGCCTGCAACCCAGACTCCAAACTAACTCTTGTGATCCTTTTAAAACACAAGTCTCATAGTGTTACTTCCTTGCTTAAAACCCTTTGTTGGCTTCTCATTGCTGTGGGGGAAAGGCTGATTCCCTAGCACTATTTACAGAGCTCTCTGGGTTCTGACCTCTTTCCTGCCAGTCTCCTATGTGCACCCTAAAGTCCAATAACATGCAGCTGCCTGCCCACACCTTGCAATTTTGTGTCTCCTTGCCTTTGCACACCAGCCCCTCTGTCTGGGAAGCCCCTTCTCTTCTCTGCCAGGCTACCTTCTACTTGTCCTTCTCAGTGCTCAGCTCAGACAGTACCACCTCTAGGTAGACTTCCTTCCATCTACCCTGTCCAAGACTTAACACCAACCCCCTGTGTCCCTACAACACCCTGTCCGTAGTGGAACAGTGGTTGAGCAAACAGACTCTCGAATCAGACCTTGTGGGTTCTGACACTATTTTATGACTTAGATGAAGAAAGCGCCCCAGTTTCCTAATTTGTAAAATGGAGATAGCAGTGTGCCTACCTCATAGAGTTACCGTGAGGATTAAATGAAATTATGTGTAGAGCTTAAAATAGCATGTGAATGCTCAATAAATAAACCTTAACCGTTACTGCTTATATAAGAACATTCTAGAGCGGTGGTTATCATTTTTAATTTCTTAAATTGCTTGAGAACAGTTGATGTGGCTTACTTCTCATTCTGTCCCAGAACTCCAAAGCCTGGCCTTTTGTCAATAAATAAAATGCTGGGGTGGAGGGCATTGGGGGCAGGATCTGGATTTATTGAGTGAGGATTCAAGAATGGAAAAAACCCAGACCTGATGTTAGTCTGCTCAGGAAATGACTCGGGAAGTGAATGACTGTTACATGGCAAGCATTAATTCTAGAGAAATGTACACAGAGCTCTGGGAACCCATGGGGAGGAGGGCCAAGAATGGCTTCCCAGAGGAGCAGACAATTAGTGAGGGACCTTAGAGCAAGAGGATGAAATTACCAAAGGGAGGTAGAGACCAGGGTGGACTCAGAGAATGGGCACCTGGCTCCCTTTCAGGGGGAGGGCTAAGGTGGGCAAGAGGGCAGAGGCAGCCTCCTCTGCTGAGGTTGGGGATTCCTGTTCTTGCTTGACCACGAAGAAGTGTCTCCTGGATTTAGGAGCCTGTGGGGACCACGCCCAGGAGAGGTGTGAAGGCCTGGTGCCTGGTGTTTGGGGCAGGCCCCCTGGGGTAGTCAGCTTGAAAGCCTGTGGGCTGGGCCTATGCTTTAGACCTGAGTCTGGGCCTTTGCCTACCTGGAATACTCATCTTCCTTGCCTGTGGTTGGTAGATGCGGATTCTTCAAGGCCTGGGTCAGATGGCTCCTCTCTTTGTGGCTTTCCCAACCTCACCCACTCCAACCTGGGTCAGATGCTTCTCTGAGAGCCCACAGTCCATTGTTTGTTCCTCACTGAAAGTGCTGATTACAGTATGGCACCGTGTTTTATTTATGTTAGCCTCTCTCACCAGACCCAGAACCCCTAAACATCTCCAGGGACTAGCACAGTATCTGGCATGTTATAGGTTCTCAGTTCATATGCTGCATTAGACTGAGCTCTTGCACACCAAACTGGGGAGGAGGTGTGGGCGAGACCAAAAGTCCTGTGTATTTGGCAGCTCATACTTGTTCCATTGAGTGGTAGAGACTGTTGGCTCCATTTAACAGATGAGGAAGCTGAGACTCAGGGGAAGTCACTCAGCAGGAACTTCAAGAACTGTCTCTTGACTCCAGGTCTACAGCTGTCTCTGAGAAGCTGCCTCCAGGTCCCAGCCCCCAAAGGGGCAGCTGCCGTGTCTATAGGACAGGGGACAAGCAAGGCATCCCATCTGACCAGTTGTGTATCCCTGTGAACCTTTTCTGGAGAGGGAAAGGCTGACCCTGGCTTTTGTCTGGTCAGAGCTGGTGCTGGGAGGGGTCTGTGCTGAATACCTTTCTGCCTGTAGGACCTTCCCTTGAGTGGACTGATAGGACTGAGATCTCTCCCGGAAGATGACTGGCCCTTTCCAGGCTGACCTTGAGAACTTGACCTCATTAGCTCCCAAGTTTTATCCAGTAGCACTAAGGGTGTGGTAGGGCCTGACTCACCAGCCCCTGAGTAGGCCAGGGCATGTGGACGGGGCAGGACAGCTGAGTAGATCTTAGCCTGCTAAGGTTTTCCAGTAAAGTGTACCATCAGAATGTCCGGGCTGGAGGGGGCACTGTAAAGTGATGAATGTAGTTTCTGTTTTGGCCTGACTCTTCCCCTTTCCACTTCCCCAGAAGGAAAGGAGAAATGGAGCCTGGTTTGTGTCCTCCTCTCCTTAAACTCTTCCTTCTCTAGAAAACTTCGCAAACTCTCTAGTGGTGGGACAGAGTGGGGGCCAATAAGCCAACTGTGCCAGGGCTGATGGCACAGGCCACTGAGCCCTGAAGTACAGTAGAGCCTAATATGTGCCATCCTGGGTCAGCTCTCTGCGGCCAGGCTCATCCTTCCATCCAGCAGCACAGATGGGACACTCAGTCTGGGCAGAGTGCCGTGTGTACATGCCTGGCCCAGGACCCTGCCTCTAACACTGTCTCATGGCTCCTAGTAGTAGTAATAGCTGCTGTTAATTAAGCATAGACACTTTGCGTGTGTTATTTCTAATCCTTTCAGTACCTCTGTGAAGTGGTCTCTATACTATCCCCATTTTATAGATGAGGAAACTGAGGTTTAGAGAGACTGAGTGATTTACTCAAGGGCTCACAGCCTAATGAAGAATGGCTTTGGGCTTTTTTTTTTTTTTTCCTTGAGAGCATGAGCAAGCAGGGGAGAGGCGCAGAGGAGGTGAGAGAGAATCTTTTTTTTTTTTTTTTCATTTTTTAAAATTTAATATTTATTTTTGAGACAGAGAGAGACAGAGCATGAGTGGGGGAGGGGCAGAGAAAGAGGGAGACGCAGAATCCAAAGCAGGCTCTAGGCTCCCAGCTGTCAGCACAGAGCCCAATGCGGGACTCGAACCTGTCAACCGTAAGATCTTGAGCTGAAGCCAGACACTCAACTGACTGAGCCACTCAGGCTCCCCGAGAGAGAGAAAGAGAGCGAGAGCGAGAGCGAGAGAGAGAGAGAGAGAGAGGGAGGGAGGGAGAGGGAGAGAGAATCTTAAGCAGGCTCCATGCACAGTACAGAGCCCGAGGCAGGACTTGATCTAATGACCCTGGGATCAAGACCTGAGCTGAAATCAAGGGTCAGACGCTCAACTGACTGAGCCACTCAGGTGCCCCAAGAATGGCCTTGGGCTTTTGACTCCAGGTCTGATGCTCAGTCCCCAGACTCATGCCCTTTCACCTGTTCCAGGGTGGGCATTACAGACCCACAGATCCGTTAACTTCTTAGACATGTACCATGGCAAAACACTGTGACCCAGGCCTAAAGCATTCAAGAAAAATGACTTTGAGGCTCAAGTCTAGCTGTTTGATAAGGAAAGTACTGAACCAGAGTCCTGAGAGCTGGGGTTGGGGAAGCCTGGAGGGTGAGGGAGAGCTGGGGTGGGAAAGCCCAGGGGTGAGGTCATTCCAGAATGAGAAAACACGGAAGGGAGACCTGCCGGCCATGGTGTGTCCTGGGAGCAGCCAGTGGTCAGGAAAGTGTCAGGGGAAGGGGACAGGGATCAACCCCCATAGCAAGAGAGGAGGACTGGAGTCTTTCTAAGGGAGCACATCCTTTCTTCTTGACCTTTACTATCCAAGGAACTTAGCTCACCTCCAGCCTTTTCCCTGAAAGTTGGTGTCCAGGGTGCCAGTTCCCCTTGCCTGCTGGTGGAGAGGGTGCCTGGACTCTTAAGTGGGGTGAGACACCAGCAGAGGGTGGAGTCCAGCTCCAGGAGAAACAGTCTGGACCAGAAGGGGCTGCTCCTTCAGGGCTGGGTGTGACTGTGTACCTGTGCACCTGTGCTCACACCCCTGTAGGGAAAGGTGTAAATAGCTGTTCAGCACGTTTCCTGAATATCTTCTGTGAGCCTGGTGCCATTCTGGGTGCTGGGCACACAGCATTGAGCAAAGTATGGAGAGTTTCTGCCCTTGTGCAGTTTGTATTCTGGTGGGAGGAGACAGGCAGTGAACCCAGACCAGTAAACCTAGAACATGTCTAGGGTGATAAGCGCTGTGAAGAAGAGTAAATTAGGGTAAGAGGATGAAGGGTGGGGGCTATAGGGGAGGAGCTTCAGACAGGACAGCAGGTGCAAGGATTCTGGGGTGCGAGCATGCTTGAGGTATCCAAGGAACAGAGAGGGGCCAGTGTGGCTGGACCAGAGGGTTCAGGGGAATAGACCAGGGGAAGAGGGAACTTGTAGGCCAGGATGGAGACTTTGGCCTTTACTCAGGGTGAACTGGAAGCCATCAAAGGTTTGGGGCATTGGGGAGGTCTGGTCTGACTTTTACCACGATCCCTCTGGCTGCTGTGTTGAGAAGAGACCTGGGATGAGGACAAGGAAGTGGTCAGGAAGCTGTGGCAGATGAGGGGTGATGGTTAGGACAGGGTGACAGTAGTGGTAGTGGTGAACAGTGGGCAGATACTGGATGGATTTTGAAGGAAGAGCCAATAGGATTTGCTGATGGTTTGGATGTGGAGGGGAGGGTGCCGGGTTCTCCACAAGCCCTCACTGGTTGGCCATAAAGTTCTTCGGGGTCTTTTGACACCTGGCTTCCCGGCCAGCAGAGACCCCGGGGTCAGCTCTACCCCATCCTGGCTGGGGGACTGTGGGCAGGCCTCTGCAACCTTCTGCCTCCTCCAACTCCTCATCTTTACAGCTCCTGGTGGGGAGTGTGACGAGTAAAGGAGGGGTGGCTGCAGGGTGCCATCACAGGCCAGTGCTAGGCCAGATTTATTTCTTATGTGCTGGCTCATCAGGATAGTCTGCAGTCCTGTTTGATCTGCTATCCTGGCCTCCCTGAACCAGCTCCCTCCCAGGCTGGCCAGTGGCAGGACACAGGCTAGGGCAACTCTCTTCCACACCCAGAGCCTTGGCCTCCTGCCTGTCTATGGATTCTCCACTAACCTGGGCATTACATGGGGAACTTGACCCAGAACAGCCCCAGTTCCGGCTTAAAGCCATCTCATGGAGGCTGTCAGAGCTCAAGACTGTCTTCCTCTAAAGAAGAGGCAGGGATGTCATACTAGTTAATCCTTATGCAGTGATCTTTCTGTGTCAGGCATTGTCCTAGGCCATTGCATTGAACAAGTCATGTAATCCTTTTAATACCTGTAAGAAGTAGGTGCTGTTGTTATCCCCACTTCACATAGGAGAAAACTAAGGCGCAGAGAAGTCCGGGGTAGTAAAGCCGGAGTCCAGGGTTTGAAACTTCTCTAAGCTTGGAGTCCAGTCCTTTCTCAGCCTTACTGATTCCTCCTGATTTGTATGGAGAAAGGGACTCCACTGGGAAGCCTCCGTGGCCAGTGGGGGCTAGTGCTCATATTTCCTGAGGAATATGGGGTGAGGGAGGTGTTGAGAGCCTGTGTCCACTGTCCCATCGGCCTCAAGAGAAGGTTTGGAGAAGCCACACTGCCCAGAAATGTGGGTCGTTTCTGGATAGAGATGAGACTTGGTCTTCCTTCCCTGGGGCCACAGAGCATAGCTTTGTGGAATAAGCTCTCACTGGGCCTGGTACAGCTTGGCCAGGCCACTGTTGGAGGTCAGGGCTTGGGAAAGGGCAAGGAAACTCAGATGGCAGTGGTGGCAGTGGCTAACGTCTAATGAGCATTTACTCTGTGGAGCCAGACACCGTTCTGGGCACTTCATGTGCATCACTGTGTCCTTTGATGCCCCCGATAGCCCAGGGTCAAGACCATTGTCCCCAGTTTCCAGATGTAGCCTCTGAGGCTTGTACAGTGAATAAGTGGCATTGCTCAAATTGAAGACTTGCCTTGGCCAGGAAACGCCAGCCAGGAACTGCAGGCAGTCCGGGTTTCGAGCTGCAGAGAGGTGGCTGGAGCTTGTAGTCTGGGCTGTGACTGAGAGCTGGCAAGGACCTCATCTGTGCCTCTGTCCCCTAAGAGCTATGGAAATGGGGATCTGGGGGTGACTGAAGGGACGGAGCTTGGAACTGCAGGGGGGACTGGGCACCACTGGCACTTCCTCAGAGAGCCTGTGCAGGGAGCAAGGACAGTCCCCCGCTTCCTACCCCCACCCCCAGCCTGGGAGTTCACCTTTGCCTGGAGCTGGAATGACTTGGCCCATTCTATGCACAGGTAGGGGACCCAGACTTTAGGCTTAAGAGAGCTTGCTCTGGGTCACCTTTGAGAGGACTTGTAGAGCTCACATTTGAACCCAGGCCTTTTGGGTGATTTCATTGCATGTCGCTGTAGTGTATAAGCACCCTCCCCCCCCCCCCCCCCCCCCCACTTTTCCTCTTACCTGAACGACCTTGCCAGCTACTTGTTCTGTCTCAGCCACCACTGACCAAGCACGTACCATACTTCTGACACTTCTAGAAATGCCAGCCCTAGGACTAGGTAGTAATTATCGTTGCTTTTTTTTATTGTGGTAAAATAGACATAACATAAAATCTACCATTTGAATCATTTTAGGATATAGTTCTAAGGCATTAAATATATTAACATTGCCTTTATTTAACGCAGCTGAAGAAACGGAGTGTCAGGACGGTTACGTTTGCTCCAGGTTGCACAGCTTCTAAAGGCAGACTGAGATTTGAACCCTGACCTCAGGGTCCAGCTTTCTTTCCATGATGTCAGCTGCCTGCCGTTGTCTGTCCTGAGTCTGGGACCCTACCCAAAAGCTCCTCGTTCAGTCTGGCCAATACTGGCATTTCCTAGGGTAAGAGAAGGCCTGGCAGGCCCTGGGGGCCGTGCCTGCCCCTCCCCTTTGCCTCAGGAGCTGCAAGAACTGGAGTAATCCACTGTGCCCAGTGGCCTGCCTCTTCCCCTCACCCCTCCTTCCCTTACCGGGGATGATGAAGCCTCCCATTTCCTTGCCCCCGTGCCCAAGCCATAGCAGCTCCGCTTCCCCTAAAACACAATGGGTGAGTGTCAAGTCTGCTCTGTCCGTCCCGGACGGACTTCTTCACGCCATAACGTGCCGCTCCACTCCAGACACCTGTGCAGGCACGTGGGCGGGGCAGGGAGCAAGGACAGCAGAGGTGGACCTTGGAGGCTGGGCTCGGCAGGGGCTGCTGCTCCCATGGGCCTGGGCGGCAGCCGTGCTGTCTCTGGCCCACAGCACTCATTCCTGCCTCCCCCTCATCAGGACGTGGGCTCGGCGGTGTGGGGGAGGCCAGGCCTCACTGTTCCGCTCGCAGCTGCCACCTTCCACCCGCAGGGCCAGGGGGGCAGAGAACAGTGCTTTGGGGACCGTTAAGGGCAGTTCCAGGCCAAGATGGTTTTCACCTCTTGGACTGGCAGGCAGTCTGACGGAGCTCAAAGATCTTTTGAAGTCATCTGAGTGGGCGGTTTTCAAACTGCGCCCAAGGAGGTGCCTCCAGGGTGACCCAGGAAAGGCTGCCAAGTGAGGCTGTCTGTGGCACCTTCTGTGGCAGGACCTGTAACAGTCTGTTTTTATCTTTTTTGTTTATTAAGGTTCCAAGTAGGGTTTTCTTTTCTTTTTTCTTTTTTTCTTAAGTTTCTCTTGCTTGAAGAAGGGGGTTTAAAAAAATCACTGACTTTTTCCCCCAGGTAACGCAGCAGGGGCTTGTGAGGACTTGCTCAGTTACTCGGGGTCAATGGCTGTCCCAAGAGTGGGGCTCAGGTCCTCATTCCCGACTGGTGCTCCTTCTGCTCTACTTTGGACTCTGAGCAGCTTTCGTAGGGGAGGGTGATGTAGAAGCCCCCTGTCTCTGCCTCTTGGCCGGCTGCCCCCAGCCCTGCTTCAGAGGCCCCGTGCGTGGCTCCCACACTCCCCTGTGTCTGCAGCTCTTCCGGCCTCCCCCAACACCTGTGCTCTCCCCCATCTGTGTCTCTTGCTTCAACAAGGATGTCTGCGTGTGTGAGTGTCGGTGCTGTTGCCGCTCCAGTGGCATCTCACACCACGCTGCCACCACCCGAGTCCTGTCCCCAGGGAGGGAGGGAGAAAGCCGGGGGGATGCCAGACAGACTCGGGAGCAGCTGGGAATAGGGAAGCCACAGCACCCTGCAGTGACTCAAGAAGAGGGAGAGGAGCAGATAGGGAAGACGAGACACACACACACACACACACACACACACACACACACACACACACAGGTGGAAAGGGAGACTTTCAAGGGAGACTGAGGTGATGGTGGTGGAGAGAGAGGGGAGAGACTTAGGAAGACCCAGAAAGATAGACATGAAGTGGGGAGATGGGGGCTGGCACAGAGACACAAAAACAGAAAAGTAGTTTATGAGAGAGACAGGAAGGAAGGAGGAAGAGAGATGGAGACAGGTCTGGCAGCAGACAAGAGGGCTATTAGACACCAGGAAATGTCACCTGCCCTGGAGCTGCGGCCCTGTCATGGTGAGAGATGCGCTGAGCATTCCGTCTGGCACCAGGTCCGGTGGATGGATGTTGGGGATAGGTGTCATTGCCGGCGGCCTGTCACATCCCTCTCTTACTGCGTCCTGCCAGAGCTAGGCCCAGCTTTCCTTCAGTACCAGATGAGCTGGGCACGGCAACCCCAGTAGTGTGGTATTAGGGGTGGCCTTGGGCCGGGTGCCTCTGCTGAGAACAGTCAGCTCCTGTCCATTGGGGCTTGTGCAGAGGCAGAGGGATGGACAAACTGGCTTGGTCAGAGTCTCCTCCCTGTCGCAAATGGGGAGCTTGTTTGGAACCTGATAGATTGAGGGCCCCGGCCAGTAGTAGACATAACAAAGGTATGAAATGATAACAGATTAGGGGGAGACTGGTTAGATCTTGCCGTCCCAGGATCAGAGACCAATATCTAGGGTTCCCCTCTCGCTGGCCCCCAAACCTGCCCCCTGGTGCTGGCATGAGAGAAGATTCAGGGAGACTCTGATGGAGCAGCAGAAGTGTAAGGCCCCGGCCATGCTGTGCGCCCTGCCCAGGCAACAGGACCTCTTCAGGCTCCTTGCCAGCACGGTGGTGGAGTAGAGACCTTGGGTCTGGGGGCCGTGTGGCAGGGAGGGAGTGCTCCGAGGCCCTCTGCCTCTAGCATTCATAAGAATTTCAGCTCCATGGTCTCACAGACAGGTAAGGGGTGGGTCCATTCACCCTTCAGTCTTGGCTGCCTTACCTGTAATGTGGAAGGACCCATCCTGCCCCGTGTGAGCATGAAACACAACCGAGGGCACAGTGTTCTGTAGGCAGTGGAGCTCTGGCCTAGCCTCGGGCAGTGGCTGGCTCTTCCCCTCTTCAGGATTTGCCCCATTTCTCTGCTGCGTAGCATGGAGCTGAGGACCAGGAGACCCCCTGGAGCCCCCATTTGTTCAGCAGCCAGTCCAGCATCCACTAGGTGCCAGGCATCGTGCTGGGCGCCAGGAGACAGCAATTACCAGTCAGGTGAAAGCCCCGTACCTGTAGGGTTTGTAAAACAATAAGACTATTTTGGGTAGTGACGAGTTCACAGAGGGAAGAATGTGAAGCCCCGTAACAGGACAAGACACTGTGACTGGGGGCAGGAGGGTGCGGGCTCTGAGGAGAGGACTTTTGAGCTGCTTCTTGGAAGGACCGGGGAAGGGAGAGCTAGGTCCAAGGCCCCAGGCAGGACCAGGCTGCCACATGGAGGGACCTAAAAGAAGGCCAGGGTGGCGCTGGGGGTGAGCCCTGCCTGCCTTGTGCGAGGAGCCGTTGGAAGAGCTGGCAGGGCCTGGACTGGAGGGCTCGGGGAATGGCAGGGTATGATCAGTGTTTGGAAAGCCTTTCTCTGGCTGTGCAAGAAGTGTTGTTACAGGGTGAGAGAGGCAGCCTGGAGACTCGCCCGCTAGGCTAGTTGTAATGGCCAGGCCAGAGGATGGTGTTGGGCCTGACATGGGGGTGGCGGGGCGGAGCTAGAGAGAAGGGACCAAGATGTCCTTTCTCCATACCCGCTGTCCCAGTGCAGAGCACTCGGAGACGGAGACACTGCTCTAGGAAGTCCCTCCCAGTTGCCATGGATTAGGGGGTGGGAGGGTAGGGCTGGCTGCTGGGAGGGAATGTGGCTTTGTGCTTGGCAAACAAAGAACAGAGCTTGGGGCCCTCTTCTCCTGGGGGTGGGGGCAGGCCGAGAGGCTGTTGACAGGACCGGAGGCTGAACCACAGGGCTGGGCTTGGCAGGAGCAGGCTGTGCCCTCAAGCAGCGGGGAGGACCCCAGAGCCCTCCAAGGGTGAACCGTGGGGCCGCTGGGCTTTACCGGGGGTTGGTGAGGAGGGCCGAGAGAGAGGGATGCTCAAACCCCTCCAGCCCAGAAGTGGGGCTGCAGGAGAGAATTTGGGCTGGAAGGGCCTTGGGCTGCTAGGGGGTTGAGATGTGAGAGGGGGCAGATGTGTTTGGGAGCAAACGGGGTCCCTGGGGCTGTGTGTGAAGGGATGAAGGAGGTTAATGGGACCTCCACGCCCCTGACACGAGACACGCGTGACCTGACCCAGCTGCCCTGCTTCTCCCCAGCCTTGCAGCTGAGGCCCCGCCTTCCCCACCTTGAGGTGGGGGCCCACCAGGATGAACAGACTGTCTGGGGAGCTGGCCCGTGACTTGGAGCGCAGCCTGCCGGCCGTGGCCTCCCTCAGCTCATCACTGTCCCACTCCCAGGGCCTCTCCTCCCACTTCCTCCCCCCACCTCCAGAGAAGCGCCGAGCCATCTCTGATGTCCGCCGCACCTTCTGTCTCTTTGTCACCTTCGACCTGCTCTTCATCTCCCTGCTCTGGATCATTGAACTGAACGTGAGTGGGGCCAAGGCTGGGGCGGGGGTCATCCGAGCCTTAGCTGCTGCACCAGCTGTCTGGGAGGGTTGCCTCTCTGGCAGGACAGATTTCCAGGTAAGATGAAGAACAGGAAGATCAGAATAGCTGGGAGCTCAGAGGGCTTGAGTCATTTGTCTAGGCTCTCTCGGCAAGTATGCGAAGGAGGGCAGCGTTTGAACCCAGACCCTCAGGCTGCAGAGTTCACACTCTGGACCTCCGTGCCAACCTGCCCTCTAGTGGACACTCTTGAGAAAGGAGGAGACAGCCCAGTGGACTCTGGTTGGACTATTGAAACCTTTGTCCTTTTTTTGTGCTATGTTGCTCTCTTGCTCCATTCATTCATTCATTCATTCATTCATTCAACAAACATTTTTCAAAGCCCTGTTGTATCCTAGGCACTGTGCTGAAGGCAGGGGGTACGGTGGGGGAACAAACCAGTAAAAACTCCCAGTTCTCAATGGTTCCTAGCTCTCTCTTTCTCCATTTTGGACACTCCTCCAGTGCCCCCCAGTTTGGCCTCTCCCGGCTGGTGAGATGCCATTTAGCAGCCTAGAGATGGAGCTGCCTCTCAGTGCCGGGTCCTTACCCTCCTCCCCCTGGGCAGTGCTTGGCCAGCTTTGTGGGACCTGATCTCCAGGCACCAACAGGGTAGAGCAGGCCCTAACCACAGAGGCAGGAGCTGTGGGAGCAAAGCATCCCAGGCTCAGTCAGTCCTGGCTCCTCCTCTGTATTCACTGTGGGACCTCAGCAGGGGACTCTGCCTCTCTGAGCCTTCCCTTGTTTTCCTTCTGCAGAATGGGTCAGAGTTCAGGATGGCAGGTGCCCTTTCTCCAGGTCTCAGGCTCAGTGACAGAAAAAGGATGACTGTTGATAGAAGTGAGGAGTTTGGGGAAGGGGCTGGTTTACGGGTGGAGAGGACAAATATGATTCTGGGCGTGTGGAGGTGGAGGGCTCTGAGGGTGACTGTCCTTTGTGCACAGAGATGAACTGGCACCTTCAACAAGATTGAGCCCTGGGGGACCTTAAGGACCATCCTGCCAATGAAAAAGCAGAGGCCAGCAAGGTCCAGAGCCATTTGAAGAGCTTCTGAGGTCTTAGGCATTCTTCTTTTTGAAGGTCCCATCCAGCATCAAAGCAAGCACTAAAATTCACCCACAGCCTTCATTCAAAATATTTTTTTTTTTTCCGGAAAACAGCCAAAAATTTTTTTGTAATTTTACTTTTGAAATCACCTAGATGTACTGGCTATAATAGCTCAGCAGTCATTATACATACTTGGGAATTCTTGCAGAACAAGAAAAAAAATCTAATCTCAAAATTGTTTTCAAACATAATGAAAAGTTCAGAATGCTGGACTGTAACCATTAGTGGAGTTAGCCGTAATGTTTCACTTGGAAGACACTTATTTAAAAATGGGATAATTTTCGGTTTTGTAGTTTTATTTTCCTGGTTTAGAGCATATATATTTTTAGTTTTCTAACAGACTCCGTGTTGCGCGTTGGATGTAAGGACCCCAGGAGGGTTGCAACACCCATGCGAGGTCTCGTAGCCAGAGACTGGCAGGGGCTGGAACTCAGGTCCCCCGGGTCAGGATGCCCTCAGCTTCTGCGCGTGCCCAGGCAGAGGGAGAGCTGTGAGGGACGGCGACTGTTAGGGGTCAGAGGGGCTATGGGGCCCAAGAGGGAGCAGTCTGAGGAGGAAGAGGAAGACCAAGCTGGGGTGGGGTTGGGTGGGGTGTCAGGTGTGAGGGGTGGTGTGTGAGACTCCATGAGGCTCAGGGTGGTCTTGAGGTAGAGGCACATGGTGGAGACGTGTAGGGGCCTTCAGGTGTTATTGAGGCGGCTGCCCAGACTACTGGCTCCTGCTCTAAGCATCAGAGTCACCTGGGAACTGTATGAAAATTCCAGATGCTCAGCTAAATCTGAGATTCAGTGGCCTGAACATCTGTATCTTTAATAAGCCTCCCTACTTCAATTTGGATCATCTGCCAGAGATTAGGAACTCCAGTCTAGGTGGTCATGAAGGGTCTTCACCTTCCAGGCTCTTGGGTTCCACTCCCCGGAGTCCCCTTCTGTCCTCTGTCCTCCAGGGGGCTGGCACCCCATTCCTCCTGAGAAGTTGGGCTGTGGTCTGGCTCTCAGTGTCCATCCACATCCTCTCCCTCCCCAGCCAAAGTATCAGGATTCCCCTTGAAAATGTGTGGGTGACTAGGGCAGGGACAGGGGTGAGGACAAGTCTGCTCACTCCCGTCTCCGTTGCTGGGCATCCTCTCCAGCACCATGATGGATTTTGCCCATTAAGCACAAACCTAATCAGTTGATTTGCCACCTGGGGCTCCGTCTGACACCGCTGCTCACCCCCGTTCCCCACCGCCCCAGATGGATGGTTGCCTGGGAAGATGGAGCCCCATAATGGTGAGAGGGAGATGAGATTCTGTGAGAGGCAGGCTCCCAGCGCCCAGTCTACCAGCCCTACCTGCCTGCACAGGGCCAGTAGCCTCCCCTACACAGCCCTGGAGCCTCCAAGACTCCCCCTCCCTGCGCACTGTGCCCTCGAATGTCGTTGCTGGAGCCAGGCCCTGCCTATCTAGGTTGCCTGGTGCTTGGAGGAATGAATGATGTTAGTTTGGCTGAGCTCCCTTGGTGTTTCGGGGCCCTCCTTGGGCAGTGGCTCAGCATCTCCAGGTTCCACACTCCCCCTGTCTCCTCCCCATCCTCAGAGGTGAGGGCACCCCTGGGGACTTGTTTCTGCCTGTAGAGCTGTTCATATCTCCCTCTTCCAGACCAACACAGGCATCCAGAAGAACCTGGAGCAGGAGATCATCCACTACAACTTTAAAACTTCCTTCTTTGACATCTTTGTGAGTGGACTTAGGGGGTCCTGGGGGCAGAGATGACACAGGGACAGGACTCCCTGGCTGGCTTCTCTTCTCTCTGCAACACACACCCTAATCTGAGCAAGGAGACTTGGCTCCCATCCTCAGGGAGCTCTCAATATTCAGAAAGTTCCTAAACAAGGCTCTCCCTTCAGAGAGCCCCAAGCGTAAAGGGGAAGAGTAGACCCCTGTCTAAGAAGGTCACATCCAAGTCGTCCCCAGAGAAACACTGACTCAACCATTCTCTGCCACGGCATGCATGCCCATGTAGAGGGAACCTGGGGGAGGTCAGCCTTGGGCAGGGGGAAGGGCAGTGGCTTGCCTGTGATGGCTTGTGTCCTGCCCCCCTCCCCCCCGCCCCCAACCAGGTTCTGGCCTTCTTCCGCTTCTCGGGACTGCTCCTGGGCTATGCTGTGCTGAGGCTCCGGCACTGGTGGGTGATTGCGGTAAGACGCCACTTTCCCCGCAGCTTTCAGGCTCTGGTGGGGCTGGTGCAAGGGATGGTGTGGAGGAGGACTCACCCCCCAGCCTGTTTGCCCTCTCTCCCTCCTTCCTCCCCTGGGCAGGTCACCACACTGGTGTCCAGTGCATTCCTCATTGTCAAGGTCATCCTCTCTGAGGTTAGTGGCTCAGGGGTCTGGCTGGTCTGGTGGGTTTCTAGCCTGGGGGATGGGCTTCTCCTAAGAAGGGACCCTTTCTCTGATTTTGGGTGTCTGTCTCTGTTGTCAGGGTGGGGTGAGGGGGAATCCTGTCCTTTGATAGTTCCAAGGGATCCTCATCACTGGCTTCTTCCACCTGCCCCTCTACAACCCCAAGAACAAAAAGTCCTTCTGCCAGCCTAACCTCAGTTTATCCTGCTGCAGAATTCATTAATCTGTCTCAGAGGTGTGTGCCGCAGAGGTCCCCAAGCAGCTGGTCCAGGAATGGGGTGTATGCCAGAGTTACTAGCCCCAAGAGGGGACTCTGGGCTTTGGGCGACCCCCCTACCGTGGAGCTCAGCCCCGTCCTTCCACAGCTGCTCAGCAAAGGGGCATTCGGCTACCTGCTCCCTATCGTCTCCTTTGTCCTTGCCTGGTTGGAGACCTGGTTCCTTGACTTCAAAGTCCTACCACAGGAGGCTGAGGAGGAGCGATGTGAGTGCTGGGGGAAGGGGTGCAGTGAGGGTCATCATAGCCCTAAGAGAGGAGACTTTCAGGCATGAGAGCCAGTTCTGAGCTATCTTGCCAGCTCTGAACAGCCTCCAAGAGCCTAAAGATGAGCGTGGAGTTGGGGGGACCCCAGGCTGCTAAGGCATGACTGCCCTTGTTTTGGGACAATGGCTGCCCATGTCTGCTCCCCCAGGGTATCTTGCTGCCCAGGCTGCTGTCGCCCGAGGACCCCTGCTCTTCTCTGGCGCTCTATCCGAGGGCCAGTTCTATTCACCCCCAGAATCCTTTGCAGGTGAGGGCTGGTGGATGGGGAACTGCTTTCAGGGAGGGTCTTTATGAGGAGTGGGTTGGCTGGGTTCCTTCTGTTCCTTCTGTTGGCTCTCCGGGGAAAGTGAGCAACCTTCTTCTACACATACTTCTGTCCTCCCCGCAACATTGCACTTATGCCCGAACCCCACTATGTCCCCACAGTCTGTCCCCACACCTTCTTAATGTCTCTGTGCTTGTTTTCTGCAGGGTCTGACAATGAATCAGATGAAGACCTTGGGAAGAAAATCTTCTCTGCCCAGGTATTTGGCTGCCCACCTCGCCTGACCTTTGGAGTGGGCACCTCGGAGAAGGGCCAGTGCTGGGCTCAGCCAGGGTGGGCGGGGCCTTCCCAGCAGAGCATGGACCTCAGGCAGCCCGAATGCCGGTCGTCGTGCACCTGCGTGTCTGGCTCACCGTCAGTCAGGCCCACCGGTCTGCCTCATACCTGGGGCCCGGAGGCGAGCAGCCACAGCACCTGGGGGACCCCACAGGGCCCGAGAGACCACCCAGACTCCATGTGTGTGGAGTATCTAGAGAAAGAACTGGCCACGAACAAGGTAGGGTATGGGCCTCAGGCTGACCCCTCCATGCCTTTCATCCCTGGCCAGGAACGGGAGTACATCCATCAGGGCAAGGAGGCCATGGCGGTGGTGGACCAGATCTTGGCCCAGGAGGAGAACTGGAAGTTTGAGAAGAACAATGTAAGAAACTTCTCTCCCACCTAACCTGCTCATGTGTGTTGAGAGTTTTGCTTGCTTTTCTGAGGCCTGAGAAGCCCTCAGAATTGCACAGTTTGGAACCGTATTCCTGCATCAGGAGTGGGGGCTGGGCCCTGGGGTCACCACCTGGCAGGAGGTTGGGCTGGGTTGGATGTTTCCACTGCCCCCTCCCCCTGCTCGTGGCCCCACGCCCATCCTCAGCTCCCTGCTGCTCTCCTCACTCAGCTCTGGCTTTGAAGGGGAAGCCAGGCTTCTGCCCTATGTCTGGTGTTTTGTTTCATGATCAAAACAACATTATCTGAAGAGATGGCAGGGAGCTTGGGAAAAGGGGGACACGTCCCCGTCCCTCTCTCTGGCCAGTCCCTCTCAACAGCCCTGGCCAGCCTGGAGACACGGCTGTAGCTGTGCTTCTGTCCTTTAACTTGATATCAAAAGCCTTACTCTGCTCATTGCTGGACATTTGTCAGAACCACTGTTTTTAGTGGCTACTTGAATGTCCCCAAACTCCCGGAGTTTTCTACCCTAAGCTGTTAAAAACCTGCCCTGTCGCCCATTCTTTTGCCGGTAGCCCACCCCCCCGTGCCCTCCCCCATGCCCTCCACCCACCTCCCTGTCACGCTTCTGTCACTCCCACAGGAATATGGGGACACTGTGTATACCATTGAGGTTCCCTTTCATGGGAAGACATTCATCCTGAAGGTGAGTGAGGGAAGCAGGTGTGCTGGAGTGTCCTGGAGCCTCCTGCTCTAAGAAGGGGCTTCCTGCCTTCTGGCAGGTTTCTCTCCACCAAGAGGGAGGGGCTGATGTGTCCAAGCACATCTGGCGCCACCCAGCCCTCTGCCCGCCCTGCCCCAGACCTTCCTGCCCTGCCCAGCGGAACTGGTGTACCAGGAGGTGATCCTGCAGCCCGAGAGGATGGTGCTGTGGAACAAGACGGTGACTGCCTGCCAGGTGAGCCGAAGAACCGGGGGGCCTGGCCTGGCTACCTCTCAGGGCAGGGGCAGAGCAACACGGCAGATTAGGGTGCGGTCATACCCCAGCACGACCAGTTACCCCAGGGGACCTGGGTCATGTCATGAACTGCTCTGTGCCTCAGCATCCCGGTCTTTAAAATGGGTATGATGGTAACGGTGCCTCCTGGTGAGGGTCAGGAAGATGGAGAGGGAGCATGCAGAGAAAGCCCAGCCCAGGGCCTGGAAGTGGCTCTCCGTAAAGGGCCTGGGCAGAGAGGAGGCTGGTGTGGGGGTTCCCTGAGGTACTGGGATTTTTCTGGGCTGGGCCATACTTCACATCTCCCCTCACGGCCTTTAGATCCTGCAGCGAGTAGAGGACAACACCCTCATCTCCTACGATGTCTCTTCGGGGGCCGCGGGCGGGGTGGTCTCCCCGAGGTGAGCACCACCAAGCCCCTCCTCTAAGGCAGACCTCTTGCCCTTGGATCTTGGGCTTGGCTCCCTGCTTCCAGTCTAACACTCCTGCTCCCCAGGGACTTCGTGAACGTGCGGCGCATTGAGCGGCGCAGAGACCGATACCTGTCGTCGGGCATCGCCACCACCCACTGCGCCAAGCCCCCTACACACAAATATGTCAGGTGAGCCTTGCCTTGCCCAGGGTCACCCCAGCTGGCCCCTCCCCTGGTGACTGTGAGGACAGGGGAGGGTACAGTGTGTACAGCTGGGTGCTTTCTCCTGCCGAGGCCGCCTTCCTATCCCCTGTCCTGCTGGGCTTTGCCCCACTCAGCCCCTAGTCCTGCTAATCTGGGCGGGGGGGGGGCGATTAATGGCTGGAAGTACACCACCCAGGCTGGAGGGCAGCTCCGGGGATAGGGACCAGTCCGGGGGAAGGGAGCTGGGAGCCATGAGGTCGCGCCGGTCCGGGTGACCTGAGCAGAAGGTTCTGTGTTCTGGAGCTTGACCTTCCTACCTGAGTAGAGTTGGTCCCCGCTGCCTTGCCGGTCCCCAGAGTGCTCGGAAGTGCCCCCAGAGGAAGAGGAGTTTCAGTCTTCCTGCTGCCTGTTCCAAGGCATCCTCCAGTTCTCCTGCTGTCTATCCTTAGACCCCAGTGCTGCAGGTGGCCTCCTCCCCGATTCTCCACTCTCCCCATCTTTCCTGGGCTTCCACAGAGAGCACTGTTGGTGGAGTATGAGGTTTGGCACACCAGACTCCTGGGTGATGAACAGGCTTATTTCCTCTCTGGGTGCTGACTTCCTTGTACGCGGAGTGAGCTTGGGAGTTCTCAGTGGAGCTGTGAGGGAAGTGACTGGTGACAGGACATGCCCTGCCCACTGCCAGGGAGGGCACCCCCTCCCAGAGCACCCCCTCCTGACACCACCGCATTGCTCCCTGAGTTGGGCAGGGGTGAGAAATGCGAGCACAGCCCACCCCTCACAGCCGGAGCTGACCGAGAATCCCTGGACAGAGAAAATGACCACTGCCACTGGGGGTGCACAACATCAGCACGCTGCAGGAGGATTCAAGTGTCACCTGGTGGGGTAGAGGGCTGTATTCTGTAGCCTCTGGGACACCCGTTCTGGGCCCTGCTCAGGCAGAGTGGCAGTTGCTAGACCAATAGCCTCCTTCCCTCTTTCACCCCAGTCCAGGATGGGCCAGGAATGGAGTGTGGAGTGGGGTCAGAGGCCTTGCCTGGCTCCAAGGTTCCCCCCCAATGGTGCTTTTCTCTTAGGGGAGAGAATGGTCCTGGGGGCTTCATCGTGCTCAAGTCGGCCAGTAACCCCCGAGTCTGCACCTTCATCTGGATCCTTAATACAGATCTCAAGGTGGGGTTGCTGAGGCTGCAAGGCTGGCTAGGGTACAGTAGAGGGGACTTTGGTGGGGGACGTTGGGGTCTCCCATCCTGCTCAAGGCCTCACCTACACTGCCTCCTTAAGCTAAAATTTGGGGCAGGATCAAGATGGTCTCGTCCTGAGTCGCTGGAGGGCCTGTACCTCCCTTACCTCTGACTCCAGAGGCCCCAAGGAGCAGTGGCTGCCTGCCAAGCCAGCCCCTCCTAGGTCTGTTTGTGTGATTGGTGCCAGGACCCGGCACAGCGTGTTCTTCCTGCCGGGGGTGAGGGGTAGAGGGTGGCTTAGGCTGTGTTCCAGAGCTGCACCTGCACCTGCTGCTCTGGCCCAGGGTACCCCCCCCCCCACTGGCGCATGTTGTTGAGAGGGGAGCCCCTGCTGCGAAACAGGCCATCCTGGAACTTCTTCCCACCTCCCCGCAGGGCCGCCTGCCCCGGTACCTCATCCACCAGAGCCTCGCAGCCACCATGTTTGAATTTGCCTTTCACCTGCGGCAGCGCATCGGAGAGCTGGGCGCCCGGGCGTAACCATGCCCCTCGCCACCCTGCAGGCCAGGGTCCTGTCACCACAGCCTTCAGAGCCAGAGAGGGGGCCAGTGGAGCTTCCCGCTGCCCACAGAAGACCTGGCCTCAAGCAGCGGGAAGAGGTTTCCTCCTGTGGCAGCACCTTGGCCCCAAGCTACCACCCTCCACCGTGCTTCAGCTTCACTGGACCTGGGAGCCATGGCTGTGAGCAGGTTGTGAGGTCAAGCATCTGGACTCCAGGGCCCTGCTGCTGAGGCGAGTGGGGTCTGTCCCGCTGATGTTTACACAGTGACTGTCCCTGCCTCCTGGAGGAAGATACCTGCGCTCCCCTACCTAGCCAGGGGCAGGATCTGGAATGGGAGCCTCAGACTTGATGGGGGAGGGCCACGGCCCTGAGCAGGACAGAGGTCAGGGTGGGCCTTGGCGCCAGTGTTAAGGTGCAGGAGCCCCTTCATCTGCCTGCTTTCTCACCACGGTTTTTTAGGATTATTTAAAGGGTCTGGGACCTTTTTCCATATGCACTTGTTGGGGAGCGGGTGGCAGGTAGGGGGGTGGGTGCTGGCAGTGAACTTCTGCCACTCCCAGTTTCTCTCCCTCCCCCAGGGTTCCTTGGGGACCTTTGTAATTTGAGCCAATTATTAAAAACAAACTCAAAAAAAAAAAAAAAAGAAAAGAAAAAGCAGCCCCTCCTGCCTGGCCTCCTGAAGGAAGAGAAGTGCAGCACTGTGGACAACACCCTCTCACACCCTTGCAGGACCAGAGGGAGTGTGGAGCCAATGGGGACTCAGTTCCTGAACACCCCCACTTTCCTGACCGGTCCAGCTGGACAGATGATTGGTCACAGAAAAATGCCCCCCCCCCCCCCACCAGCCAGGCCTCCTCTGAGGGAAAGTCAGGGGAAAATCTCCTGCCCAGGATCTGGGGGGAGGTAGGAGAGACTCCAGCAGCAAGCATGGCAGGCCTTGACTGTCCTTGGGCTCCCACAGCCGGCCTGGGGTGGGGCCCGGGCTCCTGGGTCAACGAGGCATCTCAGGTCTCCCTGGGTCTGTCTTGCTGCACTCACCTACCCTATCCGCTCCCAGCGCACTCACTAGGGGCAGCATAGAGTCAGCTCCGAGGGGAGGGGGGGGCGGCTAACAGGGGCCACTGCCACACCTGCCCTCCTTCCTCCCTCCCTGCCCGCAGGCTTCCCATGGGGCAACTAGCATACGGCCAGAAGGGTACTATCTTGGGCCTTGTTAGGTGTGTGACCCTGGGTAAATCTACCTCTCTGAGCCTCCATTTCCTGCTTTGTAAAAATGAGACTCGTTAGATCATGGGGCTGTCATTAGAAGAAAACGAGAATCAGGCCTGCTGCTTTGGTAATCAGGAGTGTGCAGTTCTGCCCCAGGTGGGTGCCCATGGGCCTCTCCAGCTGCTGGGCGCTGTGCTGTCCCGGCAAGGCCCTCTGCTCCTGTGTGGCCTCTTCCCGTGCCCTTTGCTGTGTCCACTCAGTGATGCCCTCATTCCTCACTCCCACTCCTGTGCTCTGTGCCACGTATATTCCTGCACCGTGAGTTGCTCCCCTTGGGTGCTCGGCTTCCCCAGCAGCCATCCAGCTCCCCTTGAAGGAGAGCCAGGCCCCTCCCAGATGGCATAGTAGAACTGGTCAGGCTGTTGAGACCAGAGAACGAGGCCCAGAGAGGGGCAGGGACTGCCCCATGCTCAGCCTGTTTATGGCTGAGTTGGAGTTAGAGCCAGATCTGATTGTACCACTCATCAGAGCCCCTGAATACCCATCTCACCTGCTTGGGGGTGTTGGTGATAGGGGCGGCCACCCACATCTGCTCTTTACGACCTGACTGGCCTGACTTGGGAAGCCACTTCTCTGACCACTGGCCACGAGAAAGGAAAACCTCTGGCAAAGGTTCATGCCCAGGGTCCCAGGTATGGAATTAACCAAGTAATTTCCTGCCAGTGTGGTGGTGGCAGTTGGGGACCAGGACTCTGGGTGCAGACACCTGAGGATGTGGTTGCACTGTCCCTTCCTGTCAAGGGGCATGGCCAGGGGCTATGCCCTTGATCCCAGGCAGAGGAGAGGAGTGGGGGTAGGACCTGATGGCCTGGTACAGAGCCCAGAATGGGCCTCGATTCCTGCCATTTCCTGCTCTGTTTACAGACAGGCTGCTGTCTTCCCTGGGCAAGAGGAAAGGGGTGGGGCAGAGGGCAAGTGCCAAGGTGGCACGAGGCTGGGCACGTGCCTGGTCTCAGACAGTGTCAAAGGAGTGTCAGACACCTGGAGGTGTCACTCTGAGGACTTCTGCCCTCCTCTGGAGCATCTTGATCTCTTTGGAAGCTGACTGCTGACCCGGCGGGGGCAGCTGGAATCCAGGTACCCCAACCCCCACCCTGGGCCCAGAGTCCCCCATCAGTGAGCCTTGGCTCTGCTTATAGCATCTGACGCCAGAGGGGCTGAAAATAGCCCCTGGAGGAGGTGGAGGAGGGGGCTATTTAAAGGGCCTGGGAGGAGCAGAGCTGAGAGGGAGTGAGCACTGATCATGGCGACCGCAGAGCTGAGCTGCCAGGTGTCCGAGGAGGACTGTGAGCGGCGAGAAGCCTTCTGGGCTGAATGGAAGGATCTGACGCTGTCCACACGGCCTGAGGAGGGGTGAGTGCCAGCCAGCTGGGAGTTCCTCCTCTCCCCTACAACACCCCTCCTGAGGCTCAGGAGGCCAGAGCACAAAGCCCTGCAGAAGTTTCTGGGGGTAGGGACAAGGAGAGGGCCCACTGGGGAGAGTGGAGTCACCCCTTCCGCACCCCAAGTCCTGGCAGCCCCAGGGAGCCCCCTACCCAGCTCGTGACTGGAGGGTAGCAGATTTCAGGAGCTGGGTACCCCCCTCCCCTCTCCTCCCCAGTTGCTCTCTGCACGAGGAGGACACCCAGCGGCATGAGACCTACCACCGGCAGGGACAGTGCCAGGCGCTGGTGCAGCGTTCCCCCTGGTTGGTGATGCGTATGGGCATCCTCGGCCGCGGGCTGCAGGAGTACCAGCTGCCCTACCAGCGGGTGCTGCCACTGCCCATCTTCACCCCCGCCAAGATGGGTGCCGCCAAGGAGGAACGCGAGGACACCCCCCTCCAGCTGCGGGAGCTGCTGGCACTGGAGACAGCCCTGGGGGGCCAGTGTGTGGAGCGCCAGGACGTGGCCGAGATCACCAAGCAGCTGCCCCCTGTGGTGCCTGTCAGCAAGCCCGGTGCCCTTCGTCGCTCCCTGTCCCGCTCCATGTCCCAGGAAGCACAGAGAGGCTGAGAGGGACGGTGACTCGGGCTCCACTGTGCCCACTGTGGGCTGGGCCCTTCCTGGCTAGGACCATGGAGGGCAGCTGCTGGCCATGGATGCTTTGTAGTTTGCCCAGAGTTGGGGGCTAGGGGAGGAGGGAACCAGAGGCCAGGATGCCTGGGTCCCCTGAGTTCCCAAAGGGAGGGGGGCAAAGACAGTGGACACTAAGGGTAGAGAGCTGGGGGCCAGCACAGCCGAGTACCCCCAGCCCCAGGAGAAGGGACAAAAGATGCTGGTGAGGACAAGAGGTCCCTGAGAGGAATGACCCTGGTCCAGGCTTCAGCTTCAGAGAAAGATGAGGAAAAGTGTTAAGGGGATCTGGAATGCTCTGAGAAGAGGCTTGGAGAAGACTGGCGTGAGGGGGACGTGAAGAAGGCAGAGGCAGAGTGGGGCCCCCAGCATCCTCTGTTAGTGCTGCAATAAATGCTCAATTGTGTTCCAGACTTTTCGTCTCTTTCCTTGTGGGGGCCAGCCCATTGGTGTCCCCCCATGCTCACTTCTGGGAATAGGCCTTGCATCTGGGCTAAATATGGCAGAGCTAGTGGGTACGCTCCATGCTTGGTGGTGGGGGCAGAGGAGACAGGAACAGAGCTGTAAACAGGGTGGCTGTCTGTCCAGGCCCCCTTCCATGCCCTGGCTCTGCTGTGCAGTTCCTGGACTCTGTGTCCAGTCCCCTGGCACTGGGCAGTGCCCAGCAGGCCAGCTGGCATCCAGGGTGTGTTTAAATGATCTCATGGAGAATAGGGAGGGGGCTGGCACCAGGATTGTCCTTGGCTGTACCTAAGGGTGTGGATGGGGTCACTGACCCGGAGGCTGACCTACCTCTTAGTTCTGAATCCAGACAGGATCAGTCCTTGGCTCCGGTCAGCCGCTCTACCCACCCTGCCCAGGGAGCCCAGGGTGGGCTGTGGGGAGTGGAGGGTCGGGTTCTTGTCTGTGACCGCTGCAGCTGTTGTGACTCATGTCCCAACCTGATTGCCTGGCCCAACAAGGAGACATGTTCCTCTTGGGACAAGGTGGGGACCGGTGAGGGCACAGAGGTGAGGGCACAGAGGAGGCTAGGGGCCCATCTGGACAGGGGCTCGTAGCCTACCTAGGGCAGAGGTGCACTGGACTGGCCCAAAGGGGTCCACTCCAGGAAGACCATGGAGATAGCTCCATGGAATCCACTTCCCATTTGGAGGAGAAAGGAGGGGAGACCCTGGCATCTTGACCTGGAGTGCCAAGCAGGACCTACAGGCCTGGCCTGACCCCCTCCCCAAGAAAGGGGAATGCAGTGTGGGCTGGGGAAGGAGAGGGGTCAGAGACCCCAGACTGGTGCAACCCCAAATCCCTTGGCACCGAAGGCCCAGCCCGCGCCCCCTGGCGACCGCGGCAGGCCGGGGAACACCTGCGTCCTTCCGCCCTCACCAGGGACCCGCGTGCCCGACATGGCTAGGATGTTCCGACCTTCTGCCTTCAGAAGCCCGCAGATAAGCGGCTCAGAGCCTGCAGGGCCCGCAGGGAGGCCCCGCTGTTTGGAAGGCTAAGTGCATTAGCCCCGCTCACATCCCCTATCGCTGCTGCCATCGGACGGGCGGGGCCGGAGCTCCGCTCTAGGGCCCCGGGGCGACCGCGACGGTGGCGGAGGCCAGAACGGACTGTCCTTTCCGGAGTGGGTGTGGGGGGCGCTGGGGAACGAGGGTTGGGAGGAAAGGACGAAAGAGGGCTGGAGGAGGGAAGGGGGAGCTGGGGTGACCAAACCAAGGAAAGGGGTGGATGTGGGACGCGGTGTCTCAGAGGAAGGAGAGCCCGCAGGGGGCCGGGCCCGGGGTTGGGACGAGAGCGCTGGGAGGTGGGCAGTGGGACAGCGCCGACTGGACCATGGGCCAAAGAGAAGGAATGGGGTGCCGGGCGAAGGGGGTGAATGGCCGGGGAGCTGGAGGAGAGCGACGGGAAGAGCTAGGGGCTGGCGGGGCGGGGGATCTAAGGGTCTTGGGGGCACGAAGCTGGCTGCCTGGGGCCAGGCCCGGTGAGGCAGAGTGGCGGGGCGCGGGCGCAGCGGAGGAGCGGGGCGGGGGTGGGGGTCACACGTGCCCGGGCCGCCCCACACGCGCCCCGAGTGTCTGCCGCTCGGACACTAAAGGAGATGGATGGGGTGGGGGAAATGCAACGCGGGGCCCCGGGCGGTTCCTGGCGCAGCCGCCGCCCCCGCAGCGGAGGGTCGGGCCGGGACTTGGGCGGCACATAAAGGGACCGCGAAGCGCGAGGACCCGGCGGGCGGCGGCGGCAGCATGAGTGCGGCAGACCCGAATCCCGCTGCGGGCGCAGTCCCCGACTCGGACCCGCACCCGGGCCGGGCGGCGGTCGCCTCCGCCTACCAGCGCTTCGAGCCCCGCGCCTACCTCCGCAACAACTACGCGCCCCCTCGGGGCGACCTGAGCAGCCCGGATGGCGTCGGGCCTTGGAAGCTGAGCTGCTTGGCACAGACCTTCGCCACTGGTGAGCGCGGGGGAAACTGAGGCCGAGAGGACAAGAAGAAGTCATCAGGGAGCTAAAGGGGCATACGCCAGAGCCCGAGGGGGGCCAAGGAGCACAGATAGGTAGGAGTGAAAATAGAAGAGGAAGAGAAGCAATATCCCTTTGCGGGGGCGGGGGGGCATAGAGAGACCTGTGAGGAGGGCATGGGGGGGGGGTGCAGATCCTTCACAATTGAGAGGTGAAGTGGGGGATGCAGGAAAGGGCCCCAGATGAAGAAAGACGCCAAGAAAAGAGATGGAAGCAGAGATTGGGGAGGGAAGAGGCAACTGGCGGGGGACTGCCCGTCACTGTAGGATTTCCCCACTTAAGTCTCACTGTAGGGACAGTTCCGCAGATGTGGGACTTGAATCTCAGATTGTCTAAGTTCCTTTCCCAAGGCAAGTCAGTCTGTGTTGGACGGGGTGGGGGGACTCAGATCCAGGTTAGCTAATGTGTCTTCCAGATGGAGATACACTTTACAGAGGAGGAAGGGAATGAGGGAGGGAGAAGCAGGTAAGGGAGAGAGTGACCGAGGCAGGGGATGCTTGGACAGGGCCGGCACCAGGACCCTCTTCCCCTGCGCCCTCCCAGGTGAGGTGTCTGGACACACCCTCATCGACATTGGTTCAGGCCCCACCATATACCAGCTGCTCAGCGCCTGCACCCACTTTGAGGACATCACCATGACAGATTTTCTGGAGGTGAACCGCCGGGAGCTGGGGCTCTGGCTTCGGGAGGAGCCCGGGGCCTTCGACTGGAGCATGTACAGCCAGCACGTCTGCCTCATTGAGGGCAAGGGGTAAGGGAGCTTCCCATGGAGTGGCTGGCAGGGGGGCAACAGAGGACTGAACCTGGGGCAGCCCTGAGCCCTGGTCCTGACCCTGCCTTCTGCCCCTGCACAGCGAGCCCTGGCAGGAAAAGGAGCGCCAGCTGCGAGCCAGGGTGAAGCGGGTCTTGCACATCGATGTGCATCAGCCCCAGCCCCTGGGTGCTGGGAGCCTGGCGCCCCTGCCTGCCGATGCCCTGGTCTCTGCCTTCTGCCTGGAGGCTGTAAGCCCAGACCTTGCCAGCTTCCAGAGGGCCCTGGACCACATCACCACTCTGCTGAGGCCTGGGGGGCACCTCCTCCTCATCGGGGCCCTAGAGGAGTCATGGTACCTGGCTGGGGAGGCCCGGCTGGTGGTGGTACCCATGTGTAAGGAGAAGGTGGTGGAGGCCTTGGTTCGTAGCGGCTATGAGGTGCGGGACCTGCGCACTTACGTCATGCCTGCCTGCCTTCAGACAGGTGTAGACGATGTCAAGGGCATCTTCTTCGCCTGGGCCCAGAAGAAGGTGGGGTGTGATGGCCCAGTGCACCCTGCGCTGATGGCTCTCATATATCCAGATTCCCTGTCATCTGTGGTGGCGCCTAATAAAGAAATCAGTTCCTCCTGCTGAGTGTCAGCTGTGTGTGGCTCTTCTGGGAAACAAGGGCCCAGAGCTCTCTCTAGGGTTGTGGGGGTGTGAAAGCCACCAACCCTAGCCTTTTTTTTTTTTTTCCAGAAGCTTCCATGAAGGTAGGTTTCTTTACCACTCATTCTTCCCAAACTAAGGAAAGCCAAGGTCAGCAGGTATTCATTCAGCATCTGCTATGTGCCAGGCACCTATTAGGTCCTTTCAGCCCTCACATTCAGCAGGTCCAATTGTCCTGTTTGCAGGTGAAACTCAGGAAGGTTAAGTAACAAACAGTAGTAGAGCCTAGTTCAGGCCAGAAGGGGAGGAGTGGGGAGATAATCAGGAGACTGAAGTGGACAGTGCAGGGGGAAGGAGTTACAATGCAGGCACCAGTTCCCTCTCCCAGAGCCCACTCCCCCTGGACTGGAGCTCCGCCCAGCTCTGCTGCTGCTCTGCATCTGGTCCCTGCCATCCCCACCCCCAGTGCCTAGGTAGAGACCCCACCTGCCTATTGCCTCCAGCCAGGTGTCTTCTCCCTCCCTCCATGCCCACACTACTCACACAAATGAGCTGAACAAGGGTAGGTGAGGCTGAGAATTCGTTTATTAAGAATGTTCCTTGCTACCCTCTCTCTCACCTTAAAATAGTTCTCAATATAAAAAAAGAAAAAAACAAAAAACAAACCACAGGTCACCCAAGTCTAAGGTTGGAGTCCTAGTACAGTGCCCCGACTCCAGGGAGGGCAAGAGGGCTGGGAAAGAACAAGCATCCAGACTCCCTGCTCCAATCACACAGACTGCCTTTGGATGGAAAGTTTCTGGAGCTTCACGTCCTATCCTTGCGGAGCACAAATGTGCCAGGGCTGCTGGCAACTAGCAGGGGTCACCTTTACTGGGGTGCAGGTAGAGCGTGGCCCCTGCCTGTCTCTGGGAAGGCCAGAAACCAGAGCCAGCCACAATCCTCCTCCCCTACTCCCTCAGATTGCCCCCCTTCCCAGGGTCCAGGCTGTGACAAAGGGGCTTAGCAGGTAGGTTACTCCGGGAAGGGAAGGCCAACCAAGCCTAGGCAAGGAGACAGAAGGCTGGAGAGGCGCAGAGGATCTCCATTTCCCCACCTCCCTCTGACTCCCAAGAGGCTGGTTCTGGAGGGTGATCTTGAGTTGTGTGTGGGCCCTCCGAGATTTGGAGGGCTGTAAAGTGGGGGCAATGGACAGAAACACACACATGCAGCCTGGACACTCGTACCCCCAGCCAGACTTTGAGGATATCCTGGCTCTCTGCCTGGCCTGGGGCCTTGTGCAGAGCTAGCACTCAATAGGTACTTGTTGGCGGTAACTCGATACCCATATTTCTCCAACCTGCCCCCACTGTGTGGTACACTCATGGCACTCACAGTCACCCACCTGTCCTGCAGCACACACTTTAAAACCACTCACACCCCACCCCACTCTCCACCCACGCTCATGCACACTGTCCCACCCAGCATCCCACACACCTCAGGCCTGTGCCCACCACTCTGTCACCTATGCACTCAGTCTGGTTCACACTCCCGTACACATTCATGTGCAGGCTCTCAACCAGAACAGCAGCAGAAGAGCCAGAGGGATTCCCGTCCTGGGCTCGGTGGGGTTCTGGCCTTGAAGGGGGAAGGAACATAGTGAGGCCTCTTGGGGGTCTGGCTGAAGCAACAGTCAGGGTAAGACCACTCCCCAGTCCCAGGGGCTTAGTCCCTCAAGATCCCATAGGGAGAATGGGACCAACCTTGGAACTTGGGTAGCCAAAGAGCAAGAGTCTAGTGCCACCTAGTGGTGCCCTGGAGGAGGGCAGGGGGGTAACAGGAGGGGACCCCACTGTCCCCAAAGGCCTGTGGTACCTGGTTTCCCAGATAGACAAACAGCTGTGGGAACCACCCAGGCACTGAGGGGATGTGGGGAAGAGGCTGATGGGGAGGCAGAGGCAGCTCTCCTCTTGGTGGAGCTAAGAACACAGTTCTACTCCAGTTCTGTTCCAGGAACCAGAGAGGCTGCCCATTCTCTAACCCCAGATGCTGAGAGGCCAAGCCTGAACAGACTCCAAGGCCTGGGAGGGCCATGTGGGAGCAAGCAAGGGGATGGGCAGTTACATGATTCTGGGCCCACACCCTTCATGTCCAAGTTCAAGATGCTAAAAGGAAAAAAAAAATTAATCATCTCAAGGATTATGAGGAGAAGGGGAGCAGCGGGGAGAGGGCAGGACCCCCAGTGGGGCAGACACGCTCCCAGGGCCTTCAGTCCAGCTTGAACTTGGCTTCTGATTCCTTCAGCAGATACAGGCTGTCATCTTCCAGAAAGCTGTGGGCAGAGGGAGGAGCCCACTGAGGTATGGCTTTGAGAGCACCCCGTGGGGGTGAGTATAGGCAGGGGGGGCCAGTGTGCACAGAGGCCTCAGTCTCCTCAAAGGAGCGGGTGAGGATGGGCACAAAGAAGGTGCACACTGGGCAGGGAGCAGCACCCACCTGAAGAACAGGACGTGGACCGGGATGGTGCTGATGTGCCAGATGGCGTGGGCGTCCAGGACCCAGAAGAAAGGTGGGAAGTCGAGCAGCTCAAGCAGGGACAGCCCCTGAAGCAGCAGGACCACCACCATGCACTTGCGCACGTGAGGCAGCCGCCGCTGGTTCCGCAGGCACCAGGCCAGCCACCACACCACGTTCACCAGGCCTGGGTGCGGGCGGGGGGTGGGGAGAGGCTCACTCCCTGGACCTCCTTCTCCCCCCAACAAAACCTCCACCATCCTCATGCTCTTTGACCCCAGGACCACCTTCAGACTCTCCTGCCACCCTCCCCTCTCTCCCACCCCAAATTCTTTCCCCTTCCCCCACCCTAAGGGGCTCTCTAGAACCTTCTCCAGGAACAGCACCAAATCCGTACCTCCACCCCAGGCCAGCAGTTCTACAGATGGGCTGGGTCCCCCACTCCCCCATAACCCCAGGAGCCTCAGGTCCCTCCCCGTGCCTCACCAATAGCCACATTGGCCGCCAGGTTGTAGCCATAGTCGAAATGGACGAGGCTCAGGTAGGAGACATGCGCGGTCAGCATTAGCAGCAGGAGGGCCCGAAACGCACTGGCCACAGCCGGGTGCTGCAGCCCCACGGTCCTGCCCCACCATCCAGAGCTGCTCAGGTGGAGGGCGGCCCGTGCCCAGGGCAGCATTTCCTAAACATCCCTTCACCCCGACATCAGTATGTGGAAGCCACTGCCCTCCTCCCCCCACCAAAACAAGCCAGCTGGGCAGGCCTCCAATCCACCTCCAGGGGCCTGGGATCAAGTGCCTCTGCTCCTTGGAAAGAGCCAATTCTACCCCCCGATTCCCCATTCAGAACAGCCTGGAGGGTGTGTGTGTGTGTTGGGGTGCAAGACCCTGAGGACAGCACCCCCAAGGTGGGTAAGGTGACCCCTTTCTGCCCCCAGTGCCTGATTTTGCCCCCACAGAGGCCAAGATGGGCTCACCTGACGCAGCACAGATAGACAGAGTGTAGGATGACGGTGGACGCACAGAAGTAATCCATTTTCTGAGGACGGGGAGAGCTGGGTGAGGGGCCAGTGTGAGGGGAGGGGAGGCGGAAAAGGTTTTGTATGGGCAGGGCCCCCAGAGGACCCACCAGAGGTGGGGGCAAAGGGGGGGGGCAGAGGCACAGCCGTACTCTAACATGGGGGTCCATGTCTCGTGCCCCTTCTGCCTGTTGCTGGTTCACTCCTGAATTTAACAGTCGGACCCTTGTATTCATATTCTACAACTTTTTAAAATGCATTCAGCAGTGAGGCTTTGGAGGCATCGGTGGAGGTGCCTGCCAAGACTCCAAAATACATGAGCACACCACAGAATCTGGAGCGCAGCCTCGAGTCCCACAGCCCTGCGCCCAAGAACCGGCTGCACCCTTGGGGGGGTGAGTAGTTCTGCCTTTCCAAGGTTCAGCTGCCTCATCAGTTAAGAAGAGCCAATAATCACACCTACCTCACCAGGGTCAAGTGACGCTCAAGGGCACAAATAGGTTAAAAATGCCTAGCACATAGCGAGTGCTCTGTCAATGGAGTCCCTATGAAACTGAAGAGCTGACCCCCACCTCTTCTGGGCTCCTGTGGGACTGTCCCAAGCAGGAGAGGGGCTGAAGGGGTGCTCACCTCTGTGAGGTCGGTGTCCTTGGTGTGGAAGACTGTGGACCAGAACCAAGCATTGAGGGAGACCTGTAGGGAGGGGCTGGTAAGCATGGTGTCTCGACGTGGGGAGGACCCCTAGAGCATTCACAGGAGTCTCTCTTTGGGGAAGGGGCTCTTTGGAGCAGAGAAACATGCTTTCCCTTGCCCCTGAAGCCCACAGAACAAACCCGTGCCCTCAGCTTCCCAGAACCCTGAACCCCCTGGGCCATGGGGGCTGCAGCCTCCACAGGTTCCGGCCTGGCCTGGGAACCAGTTCCCAGTTCCGGCACATCCAAGTTCCCTGCTTACTCAATCGCTAAGACAACAGCCCCTGGGGGGACCTTGCCTCCTCCCCCAACTGGCAGGTGATGACAGCCCCACCCTGGCCAGGGGAGCCAGTGACCTCAGCCTCTGGGGGCGGGAATGAAGTGGGTGGGGTGGAGGGGCTTGAGCCAGCTTGGGGTGTGTCCCGAGGAAAGCAAGCAAGGGAGGGAGATCAAGCAGATCCCACTGGGGCCAAGTCTCTATGGAGGAGGCTGGCCAACTGAGCCCAGCTTCCTCCTGGGTGGCCCAGCCCAACCTGCCAGACCAGTGGCTGCTGCTCTGAGGCTCTGGGAGGAACAGAAGGTTGAAGGGGCTGTGGTGGGCAAGGGCCCAGGAGACCATTCGAGGCCTTTTCCCTGGAAATTAACTGCAAGGAGACAGTACAAAACATCTTGCAAATGAGTCCTAGACCTTGTGGGAGTCAGCGCTGTATCCATGGTAGAGCCCAAATCACTGAAAGAAGGGCGGGCTAAGGTGGAGGTTCCCTACATTGGGCCGGGAAACTAGTGACAACTGGTCAGAGGAAAAAAACCGGCAGCCTGAGGTCCGCCCTAGAATGCCCTAGAGATAGAGAGGGATGCCCTAGGGTGGGACAGGCCTGCCAAAGACAGGTAAAGGCCAGGAGCTGCTCACTTGGGTCCAGGACAGCAGGAAGACTGGCCAGGCACAGGACAGAAGAAGCAGGGAAGAGGCCTCTCTATCCAGTCCTGCAGCAGGGTCAGACAGTGGGATGGGTTCCCTATCGCAGGCCTGAAGGGGCTTATGAGAGAATGGGAAGTGCAAAGGGGTGGAGGCAGGCAAGACTCTGTGCAAAGCCAGTCAGCACTAGAGGTCTCTGGAAGCTCAGGTAGCCCCATGCAAGCCTGTCTGGCCTGGGTCCTAGGCTGAATCTCTCGGCTTATGTTCCTCATGACCTGGACAAAGGCCCTGCCCTCTGGGCCTGAGCTTTCCCCTGTGACTAGTCAGGAGCTAGCCTAAGTGATCCTTTGTCCCTTTCCAGCCCTGACATCAGGTGATTATTCTAAGTCTGGTTGCTTGCTCTTTTGAAGATGGCCATCCAGTCCCATCCCTGGGTCTTCCCCAGAGATGGTATATGAGGCATGGTCTGGAAGCTGGAAAATGGGACAGAACAGGGTGGCTTCTCAGACACTGCTCCCACGAGGTCTGTGACGCTCAGGGTCAGCATGGAGAGAGGAGCAGACTTGGGGCTGGAGACAGAGCCCAGGAGATCACATGGGCCAGGTCTCCAGGGAAGGCCAGGAACAGGGACACTCTTGGGGAGGAGAATGGCCCCAGAGCCAGTATGAGAGGGAGGTGGAGGGAAAGGCAGCAGGGACTGGCAGCCAACCAGGCCTCCTTGTCACCCACAGCAGGAAGGGAGAGGTGACAAGAGGACTGAGCTAAGTGGTGGCTGGAACACTGGAAGCGGGGGAGAGGGAGCACAGGGTCAGGGCTTAGCTCTACAGGATGGAATGGGAACTGCTTGGTCCCCTGTCCAACTGCCTCCCCAGGGTGCCTCCCACTTATAGAGACCCACCTGAAGCCTGGACTCTGCACCCCTGAAATGTCCCCTCTCCCCTGGGAAGTGTCCCATTATGAGGGACTCCTCTTCTGGCCCTCTCCTCAGACTTGGGAGATAGTGTCATTAAGAATGCAGGGCCAAGGGTCAGACTACCAGGGTTCGAATCCTAGCTCTGCATTTCCCGTGTGTCCTTGGGCAAGTTATTTAGCCTTGCTGTGCCTTGGTTTTCTCCTCTGTAAAATGGGAATAATCATAGTATTGACAAGGATTTAATGAGCAATACAAACACAATGTATAGCACAGTGCCCAGGACAGGGTAAACCATTAGGTGTTATTTGTTCCCAGTTTGTTGAGCAGAATGGGACTCTCACATCTCTCCACAGACCTGAAGCTAAAGAGGCCAACTCTGCCTCCCACTCTCCCTGAAGGCCAAAGGAGTCCAGGGGGAGAAGAGGTAGTCTCCCCACGGCTGCCTTGGCCCACCCCACTGTTCGTGCTAGAGGCAGAATTTCCAGAGCCTCCATAATAAGACGGACCCTGGATTCAAGTTCTGCCTCAGCCCCTAAATAGCTGTATGATCTTGAACCAATAACATCTCTGAGTCTCAGTTGTCTCATCTAGCAAATGGGGTTAATAATAATAATACCCACTGCATAAGAGGGTCCTGAAGATGATGTCTGTAGAACGTCTGGCACAAAGAAGCCACTCAATAAACACGGCTGCCTGGCACATAGTAGGCATTCCCATAAATGTCAGTCTCCCCCCAGGAGTCACAGAAGAGATACTGTTTCTCTTCACTCAGAGTTTGTAACCAAGACTCAAGCAAAGGGGACAGACAGACGGGGAAGGAAGGGAAAGGTTCCAAGCCTCAAGTGTATGGCTGCTCCCAGACTCCTCAGCCAAGCTTGAGCAGAATGGGGGGAGGTAGATGGTAGCTGGCCAATCAGACAGGCCAGGAGGGTGCTGGGCTGCCCAGCAGGGCCCCAGGAGCTTTGTGTAAACACTGAGGAAAGGGGGAGGCCAGGGGCAGGGTGCCAACAGGGTGGAAATGGAAGGGGACAGGGAAGGCTGGGTGAGGGAGAGCGGGAGGCTGTTTCAGTCTGTTGGAAAATAAGAAAATTGAGACAAAAATATCACAGCCGTGAAACTGGTTGGATGCCAAATGAGCCAGATCTGTCAGGAATTCGACCCCAGTGCTAAGCCCCAGTGCTCGGGGCTGTCATTGACACCGTGGTGGTGGGGACATGTGGGTCTTTAAATAGCTCAGTGTCTCAGAAGTGGGGGAGGCAGAATGTTAAATATGACGCCTGCTGCCACCCTGCCCCCCTCCCAGAGGCCACAGTGTCTCATCCCCTGCCTCAGTCAGGGCAACCCTGCTCCGCTTCACTCCTGAGAGAGAAGAGGGGAAGAGGCAGATGGAGTTGGGGGAAAGATGGCTTCTTCCACCATCAAAAGAGATTCCTTGATTTCCTGCCATTCTCGGACCAATGGGAAGTCCTTCCTGAAGTCTAACCATCCTTCTGCTGCAGACTCAACCTGTCTCTTCTGGTAGTTTCCTCAGCAGAGGTAGAGCACAGTCAGTCCCCACCTCCACCAAGCATCCTGCAGAGACGGTTTGGGCTTTGCTGGCACTCTCATTCTCTCACCTCTACTTCTCAGGACCTTTCTTCACTGGGCAAAGGGGAGGGGAACTGGTTTGGCCTCCTGGCTCTACAGACAGCAGGGGCCCCCAGCTCCCTGAAGTCAAAGGTCTGTGATGTGCAGAGCTTTGGCAGCTTCCCAGCCCAAGCCCAGATCCAAATGTCAAGGCAGAGGCTCCCTTCTGGTGCCAGCTTCATCAGCCCTGCTGGGGCAGGGTCTCCTCGTTTCCCAGGAAAAAAGACTGAGAGAACCCCCTGCCCACCCCACTGCCCAAGACTGAACCTAGAAAAGGCCTTCCCGTCCTATCCCAACAGAAATCAGGAGCCCCACTCCTCCAGAAGACCCAGCCCAAGACAAAGTCCACTGCCACACCCTCCATTCAGCTCAGGATCCCTCCCTCCTATAAACACAGGCGCACAGGACTAAAGATCAAGTGTACAATCCAGACTGGGTCATCAGAGGGAGTGTGGACACTGAGACTCTGTCCCTCAAGGACCTAGTGATAGCATGAGGAGGTTCTATGTCCCAGAGCCCCATATTCTGTAGGATGTCCTAAGACACGGGCCCCAGGTATCTGCCCTCTCTCAATCTAACTTCTCCTGCTCTGTCCCTCAGGGTCCTCGGTCACACTGGACTACAAGGGTACTGGGAGGCGTGACCCTCACCAAGAAGGAAGCTGAGTGGCACATGCCAGTGAAATGAAAGACCCACGAATCAGGGAGATCAAGACGAGCGTTGTGACGTGACCACTGGCAAGGGCTGCGACCCTCTGAGGTCCCTCAGACCTGTGTATCTCTCCAAGGAGGCTCTAAGCTTTGTTCAGGGAGTTCAGGCAGGCAGGGCTGTCCAGTGCTCTCAGGCAGGGCTGGGGGCGGGGGGTACAGGCTGTGGGCCCAGAAAGCAGCGACCCCTGGAAGAACCCCAAGGGACAGGTGTACTCTCCTCAGCTTCTCTGCCCTTCCTGCTTTCTTGGCCAGGACCAAATTCTTTCCTCTGAGAGAGGCCTAAACAGGAAGTGGTGGTTCTATCCCTCCCGGGCCGGTGACAGGACATGCGGATGCCAGCCCCCTGCCTATGCGAGAGCTCCTGCCTCAGCACTCAGGGCCCTCTCTGTGCCACCTCACCTCCCTCCACCGCCTTGCACTCAGCCACACCACAGCCAGGCTGACCTTTCCAAGGCTGCCTATCCCGGTGCCCACATCCTCCAGCTTCCATCCCATTGCTGCTGCTGGGCCACCAGCCTGGAATGCAGAAATCCAACCTCTTCTCCCCTCATCTGTATGCGTCTAGGCCTTATCGGGCCTGTGAGTCCCCGATGGAGGCTCTCTCCCTCTCTGGGCTTCCCTGGAAGACTTCTCCACTTAGAGGACACATCTCCCCACCTTACTACTTCGAGGGCTCTCTACCAGAGCCCTCCTCGGCTCTGCCTGCATTCTGCCTCCTGGGCCAGCTGGACCAGCGCTTCCCACCAGGCTTAGCTTCTTGAGGCAGGTGCCTCAGTTCCCACAAGTGCTAACTCCTGCCTCTACCCACAGCAAATGCTCAACAGACATTTATCATGGAGACAGCCCAGGAGAGGGGCTAAGTGCTCTGACAGCCCTGGAGTCAGTCCTGTCTCCACCCGTCACCAACTTGTGAGCTGGTGACTTTGACAAGGTTTTCCCTCTCTGAGCCTTACTCAGAGCTCACGGTGGTATTATGAGGATTGAATGAGAAAAATATATGTAAAGGACTTAGGACAATGCCTGTTACACAATTCATATAACACTTATTATTAATATTTGTTAAATAGAAAAGATTACGAAGGATCAACATTTCCCAGAGGCTTAACAGCCTCCCCGCCCCTGCCCTCCTTCCAATCCCCAGCTCCTAAGTCTGAGGCTTGGCCTGGACTTCTTAGCACCCCCACACTACCAGTTTTCCTAAGGTCCTCAGAGACCTCAGGGTGGCCAGATCCAGGGTGTCCTAAAGTTCTCTTGATTGTCCAGCAGAATTCAAGAGGACGGCCTACCCTCTCCTCCCTGTTCTTGTCCCAGGGCTTCCCAACCACACGGGATCCTAGTTTTCCACCTACCCCTCCAGCCACTCCTGACTCTGTCGCTGGCCCATCCTTCTTGATCTAATCATTATGTTTGGGGCTCCTCAGGGCTCCATCCTAGATCCCTTCTCTTCTTGCTAAGCTCCCCTCGGTGATCTCATGCACACTCATGGCTTCTATCACTCTCTCATAAGTGGGAACACCGGGTTATTCCTGATTCCTCTTTCCTCATCTAACCTACGACTGAGGCTTGTCAACACAGCTAAGATAGTAAGAGTGCAGACTCCGGGGGCACCTGGCTGGCTCAGTCAGTAGAGCATGTGACCCTTGATCTCAGGGATATGAGTGAGTCCAAGCCCCACGCTGGGCATGGTGTCTACTTAAAAAAAAAAAAAAAGTGCAGACTCTGGAACCAGATGCCTGGGTTCAAACTCTGGCTCCTAGGGCAGGTTACTTAACCTTTCCAGCCCTTGGTTTCCATCTGTAAACTCGGGATAATAATACTACCTATCTCATAAGCTATTTATGCGATTAACAAGGTTAATATTTAGAAAATGCTTAGAATGGTGCCTGACGTACAGTAAGAGCTATGCATGGGCTTGTTAAATAAATAAAATAAATTAAAAATTTTAAAGTCAACTCAAAACATAGCTCAAACATAGTTCTCTTCAATAACCCCCCCTCCCCCCCCCACCAGTCTAGCTACTGTGCCCTATGCGAAAACTAACTAGCTGCCTGCATCCACTCTTACCCCTCTAATCTGTTTGCTACACAGTAGCCAGAATGAGTTTTCCAAGCAAATCTATTCATGAAACCTCTTCTCTCCGACCCTCATTGCTTCCTGATGCTTTGAAAGTCCAGATCTAAAGTGTTAATGTGCCCCCCAGGCTCTCCATGGGCTAGCCCCATTCACTGCCTACCTGCTTACCTGTCGTACCTACTCCCTGGCTTCCTGTATGGCCGACCCCCTAGCCTTTCAGGTTCTCACTCTCTTCTGCCTGTCCACATTCTATGTCTTCTATGTAGATGACTCCTCCTACTCTCCCTGCATTCACCTAGCTAACATTCATTCATCATTCCAATCTTACCTCAGAGGCCCCTTCCTCAGGGAAGCCTTCCCTGATTGCCCTGTACTGGTCTAGTACCCCATCACACACCCCTGCAACACATCTCCACTGCACTTTCCCCAGAACTGTACTTTTACGTTCAATTGTGTGCTTGTGTGGTTACTACTGGAGGAACCTTTTTGTTTTTGTTTTTGTTTTTGTCTTTGTTTTGTTTTGTTTTGTTTTGTTCAAGTAAGCTCCACCTCCAATGTGGAACTTGAACTCACGACCCTGATATCAAGAGTTGCATGTTCTATAGGGCGCCTGGGTAGCTCAGTCGGTTAAGCATCTGACTCTTGATTTCAGCTCAGGTCTTGATCTCGGGGTTGTGAGTTCAAGCCCCTCACTGGGTTCCATGCTGGGTGTGAAGCCTATTAAAAAAAAAAAAGAGGGGCACCTGGGTGGCTCAGTTGGTTAAGCATCCGACTCTTGGTTTCGGCTCAGGTCATGATCTCATGGTTCATGAGTTCAAGCCCCACACCGGGCTCTGTGCTGACAGTACGGAGCCTGCCTGGGATTCTGTCTCTCCCTCTCTCTCTGCCCCTCCTCTGCTCTCTGTGTCTCTCAAAATAAATAAACTTAAAAAAAAAAAAAAAAAAAAAAAAGAGTTACACACTCTATGAGTGAGCCAGCCAGGTGCCCCCTGTCTGTTTTTATATACTTTTGGATCTCCAGCACCCAGCAAAGTGCCGAGCACATAGTAGGCTCAATACATGAATTAATGGCTGCTTTGGTGGCAGGAAGGTAAATGAGCAGACTGTTTCCCTAAGGCTTACAGTGGGGTCTCTGATTGCAACCTCTTACTCTCATACCCACCCCCCAAGGTTGTCACAGTTCATATGTGTACCCTAGTCCATGTTTCTCACACAATTCCAGGCTTCTCTGACCAGTCACCTGTAAAGCTCAGAGCCCTCTCTGGATACTCACATGGAACATATTTCGGCTTCTCAGGGATGGTCTAAGACCAGGCTGAGCTCTACATAGAGTACTGTGACTGCCGTACCTCCAGACCTGGACTAGGATTGAGATTGCTTTGAGTCTTCGGGGTGGGGGGGGCCCGGAAAGACCTGTGGTCCCAGCATGCTCCCTAGCACCCATCTCCCTTCTGTGCTTGTAAATTGCCCTATGGGGTCTCTTAGTGGCCTCCTCCCTCCCTTCCAAATATCCTGGCCTAGGACTCTGCTAGAAAGGTAAAGTCTGATTCAGCACCTTCCCTGTGTTCTCCCTAGGCCTGACCACCCCACAGCTGCAATTTTAGACCTGGAAATCAGAGGGGAAGGTAGGTGAAGGGAAGCTCCTGTTGCGTGAGAATGGGGATCTAAGAGTTCCTCCTTCCTAGATGATGGCGTACAGCAGGAATACTGCCAAGTTACCTACCCAGGCGAAGGCCACGCAGGTGGGATACATGGGGGAGGAGGCTGGCACGGAGGTATGGTAGCGGCAGAGCATCACCAGGCTGGCCAAGCCGTTGAGGAAAGAGGCCATGGCAGAAGCTGGCTCTTGGAAGAACAGGAACCGGGAGAAGGGCCACTGAAAAGGGAGCACATGGAGGGGGCCTGAGCAGCAAGCAACCCCCCGCTAGCCCAACATGCTTTTCCTTGACATGCCACATCAACAGGTCCTCAGTTGGCTCCTTAGCTCTGGTCCTCGGCCAAAGCCTCACGTATAGTCCCTCTTTGGGTCAATGAGCTCTCCTCCAGTCCTTAGCTGAAGGTCATCCCTCTATCTTGGCCACCACTCACAGCACTATAAGCCTGGTCTCTGGGAAGAACAGATGGGCCAGTGTAGACGGCTCAGTATGGTCTGGTAGAAACAGCCTAGACTTGCCATCAGGAAGACAGAGATCCCAATATACTCCTTCTCTACCACTGGCCACAGGCCTCTGAGCCTCCGCTTACTCTGACAAATTGGGGAAAATAATTCTTGCCAACCTCAATAGTCCAGAACAAAATCACAGTGGATGAAAAAGCACGAGCAAACCATGACTCACTGGGCAATCTGAGGGGGTATTACTATTTTAATCTGAACTTCTACTGAAAAAGCAAAAGAAAGCATGCTGTGGAGGGTCAGAAAATTTGTCCTCGTAGCAAGGACATTCAGCCACCCTAAGAACTCCAGCATGGCTGAGACCACAAAGCTTCCCAGACCTTGTTATTCCAAATCTAGAGCCAGGATACATTGGTTCCATCTGATTATACGAAAACCCGCAGATTTTGAGGACAGGTACCCGCCCCAAACACACGCCCATCACCCCACAGCTCGGACTGCTTGGATGGTGTGGTCTAACTGGGGGGTGTCTTACTCCTCCCACGCTGCCACCATCCACTTCTCCTGACCCTCCAACTCACCTTGCCATGGAACTGAGGCACTTTGTGACCTTCCTTGAGGTAGAGGCCAACAGTGACCCACATACACTCATACTTACAGTCGTCCTGACAGGTCCAGCCTGAAACAGAGAAATGTGACCTGGTGAACTCCTTATCACGGGAGGCACAGAGAGTGCAGATGGGACTCAAGCTCAAAGGCAGGCTAAGAGGGCCTGCAGGGTGGAGAGGACCGGAAGAAGTCTCAAAATGCTGGCTTTCCGCTAGGATGTACGAGAGACGGTAGAAAAGTATGTGTTTGTGTGCATGTGTTTTAGGGGACGGGGATGTGCAATGAGCAAACAGAGATGTTTTTTCTCTTCTCCTTTCACCAAGAAGGGAACTTCGGCATCTGGTGGACTAATTAGTGGACAGGTGGGTTTATGTTTTCTCTTTCTGAATTCAGGCTTTGCTCGCACTTGCCAGGGAAGAACTCTTGCCATCTTACCCCCGTCCTATGAAAATGAAGCCCAAATTCTTCACTCTGACTTTTGAGTCCCCAAATTCCTTTCCCAGCTTTATTTTCTATACTCCTTTTCAGGCACCCCGCACCCTGCTCCCTGAGTAAACCAAGCTACTGGATATGCCCACATCTGCCCAGGGCCTCCACTCTCTCCGTTCGCTCTGGAACGCAAAGGGATAGTAAAGAGAACAAACTTGTAGTCGGACAGGCCGCAACTGGAAATTCCACTTTACCACTTACTGGCTGTGTGACTTTGGGCAGGGAACTTAACCTCTCCGAATTTCCCCATTGTAAAACTGGGTTAAGAGAAACTACCTTATAGGGCTGTGAAAATTAACTGACCTATTGTGACACCTGTCACACGACAGGTGACCATTATGGCCACAGGTCCAAATTTAATGTATCCATCTTGAAGCCCTTCCATCACAGAACGTTCCAAGATGATCACGGTCCCTACCCTCTCAAAGCAAGAAACGATTCCTTCCTGCCATATGCTCCCACTGCTTGCCCTAGGGTCCTCTAGTGCTCAAATCATCCTTTACCTTGCACTGGAGAAGGCTAACGTCCCTGTGCAGACTGTGACCCCGAACGGCAGGATGCTGGTCTGATTTCAGTGTCATTCTAGGGCCTGTACCCAGGAGTATTAAATAACTTCCCATTTGACTGAATAAATAAAGTGAAACATGAAAGCTTCTGGGAAAGTAAGACCGTCTGATGAAGCTCTAACCACCCTGGGGCTCCATTCACACACACAACAACGGACCCCGGGGGAAGAAGGTAAGGCTCAAAGGTGGTTTGGGGGCGCAAGGGGCGGAGCCAAGGCGAGGGGCGGGGCTTGATGCGGGGAGGGGCTTACCTGCTAGACTCATGTAGATTGGCTGGCGGGAGCGGAAGTGCCTCAGTGCGCCCCCTGAGCAGTTCCGCTCCTCGCACCGGTGCACGCAGTCGCGGTACACCGGCTCGCGGTCGCCCTGGGAGCCGCTTGCTAGTGCGGCTGCCCCAGCCAGCAGCACCAGCCGCGCGGTCCGCCCGGCCATCCCTTCAATCTGGCCCTCCGCCGGCGGAGCAGCTTAAGAGCCTTCACTTCCGGAGTAACAGGAAGTGCCTTGTGTTCTTTATTCTGCTCTCCGGTGACGTCCACGCACTTTAAATAAAAGTTCCCGGATTGCTGTGGGCGCCTGCCCCGCCCCTCATCTTACTGTCATCTGCATATATCGAGGCGGCAGGGTTAAGAGAAGGGGGACGCCAGGTGGCTTAAGGAGCAAAATAGTTGTTTTTTTTTTTCTTTTTTCTATCAATATACGTCTTGTTTCTTCTCCATGGTCTCTGTATTTGAAGTACGGTTATTATTCTTTCACCAGCCCCCCCTGTCGGGTTTCGCTTCCTAGTGCACCTGGAACTGCCCATGTCTTTCCCCATCTCCCCTGGCACCACCCTGGTTAAAGACATCACCATCATCTGTCGCCGAGACTGCCGCAGTAGTCCCTTTCCGAGTCTCCCGGAAGGGAGGCTTTTGTCTCCTCCTACCTTTGTCCTCTCCAGTCCGCGTTCCGTTTCCAAATTCAAATTTGACCCTGCCACTTTTGTTAAAATTCTTTACTGGCTCCCAAGTACCTCAGGATAAAATCATGACTCCACAAACCCTGTACGATCTGGCCCCTGCGCCAGAGCCAAGGGGCCATGTTTCTCAACCCTCCCGGCCTTGCCTTATCTGTATCATTTGTAGTCTCAGGCGTGCTTATTCTTCTAGGCTCAGTTAAAAAAAAATTTTTTTTTTAACGTTTTATTTTTGAGACAGGGAGAGACAGAGCATGAACAGGCGAGGGTCAGAGAGAGGAAGACACAGAATCTGAAACAGGCTCCAGGCTCTAAGCTGTCAGCACAGAGCCCAACGCGGGGCTCGAACTCACAGGCCACGAGATCATGACCTGATCCGAAGTCGGACGCTTAACCGACTGAGCCACCCAGGCGCCCCTTCTAGGCTCAGTTTAAACACCACTTCCGAGGGCGGTAACACCTGGAGGATGATATAAAATACAGTGGTATGTTTTCCCCAGGCAGGGTGGGGACCTCTGCTGTCTTGTTTACTACTCTACTTCCAGCACTAGTACACAATTTGTATCATGTTAGGCGCTAAGAACGCATCTCTTCTTTCTTTCCTTCCTTCCTTCCTTCCTTCCTTCCTTCCTTCCTTCCTTCCTTCCTTCCTTCCTTCCTTTTTAAATGAATGAACAATATAATTCAACGTTGAAAAATTGGGTGCTAAATCCATCAGCGTGATTTAGATGAGGCTGAGATCCAAGAGGTGTAACATTTCAAGGAAAATCAAGAGAAGGACTTTTGGGAATAGGATACTTGCTTTAACATTCACTCCTCCTGCCTACACCACCACAGCACACACAAATATGCCCATCTCATTGAAGCATGGAAGCCTTGTAGCCTAGATGCGTAATTAGTGTGTGTAGATTAATGACAGCCTTTCCTCCTCTCCCACTCTCCACCCCGGGTCAACTTTTTATATTGATTGAGAAGTGAAATGAACATGAAGTAAAATTGTATTCCATTCACTTATTCATTTAGTAAACATTTCCTGAGTTCTTAGCTCTAGCACCAGGCTAGGCAAGGCACAACTCCAGGAGGCACCATTCACATTGTATTTACTGTGAATGGCGCTCAGGGGTGAACCATTCACATTGTATTTTCTGTGATTAGTGCCTCTTCAAGTTAAGTACAACATGAATAGTGCCCCCTGGAGTTGAGCACCCAGTTGATACGGATTGGGAAACTAAAAAGAACAAAACAACTACTCAGCCCTCCAGGAGCTGACAGGGAAACAATCTAGTACTGATACTACTTTGCGTCTGATAGACCAGTCCTTTCCTACTACCTTATTTCATTTTGTCCTTAATATGATTCTGGGATGAATCTTTTAATGAGCACGTCCATTTAAAGACGAGGAAATTTTAAGTTGCGTGGCTGGCTCAGTTGGTGGCGCATGCGACTCTTTTTTTTTTTTTTTAAGATTTTATTTTATTTTTTTAAGTCTTAATTTTTTTTTAATGTTTATTTATTTTTGAGAGAGAGAGAGAGAGACAGCAGGGGAGGGGCAGAGAGAGGCAGACATAGAATCCCTAGCAGGCGCTGCACAATCAGCACGGAGCCTGACAAGGGACTCAAACTCACAAAACTGTGAGATCATAACCTGAGCTGAAACCGAGTCGGACGCTTAACTGACTGAGCCACCCAGGTGCCCCTAAGATTTTATTTTTAAGTAATCTCTACACCCAACGTTGGGCTAGGGTTCGAACTCACAACTCCTAGATCAAGAGTGGTACACTGTAACAACTTAGCCAACCAGGCACCCGGCAACTCTTGATATCGGGGTTGTAAGTCTGAGCCCCTGTTGGGTGTAGCGATTACTTAAAAATAAAGTCTTAAAAAAAAATAAGATAGGAAATTTAGAAAAGAGGATGAAATCCTAACAAAGCAGGATTCTCCCTTTGAGAGTAATCCGAGCTAGAGATAGGGCTCTTTTAAAACCTTTACACTTCCGATTTTGGAGGCCTCATCCTATATTACGTGAACCGTTAAAAACAAAGGGAAAATGTTAACAAAACAAAACAAAACAAACAGCTTCATGTAGTGACATGTGTGGAGTTATAGAATTGGATAATGTAAATCGGGAAAAGTTGTAAGGGAATGGGGAGGGAGCAGAAAGCTACTTTGGATTGGGTGATCAGAGAAGGCCTTTTTGAAAATGTGACGTTGGAGCTGAAACCTAGGTGACCAGAAGGAGCCAGCCCTGTTAACACCTGGGGGCAGATTGTTCTAGGCTGAGGGAATGGTCAGTGCAAAGGCCCTAAGGCAGGAACTAATTTTGGCATCTTTGAAAAACAGAAAGGAAGCCTATGTGGCTGGAAGGCCAGAGACCAGATTCTGTCAGGTCTTGGGTCACAGTGAAGAGCTTAGGCAACGGAAAGCCATTGGGAGATGTTTTAGCGCTGGAACAAATGAAATTTATGTTGAAAACATTTACCTTAGGGGTGCCTGGAGGGCTCAGTTGGTAGAGCATGCAGCTCTTGATCTTGGGGTTGTGAGTTTGAGCCCCATGTTGGGTGTAGAGGTTACTTAAAAAAAAAAATTAAGTTAAAAAGTAAAACATTTATTCTGTGAAGAGGGCAGGGGGTAGGATTAAAAGAGGGCAAGAGCAGCATTCGGGGAGGTCAAAGGCTAGTGCTTTCACCTGATAGAGGTGAAATCACTCGATAGATCTCAAAGAGCTACTGGACGTAAAGGGCAAAAAAAACCCAAAAACAAAACGAAAACAAAAACAGAAAAATAACAACAAAAGAAGAATCAACAACGTGGGTCCAGTGAATGAAATCATCTGAAACTGACACTGCCTCACCAAATCAGGACTTCATGATTGCCACAGTTTTGTGCTTCTGGAAGCTTCCTAACCTCCTCTTCCCCAAACCAAAAGCCAGAGGCAAAAATGTCCTCAGTCACATCCCAGTAGTCTGGATCTCTAGCAGCAAGCCAGGTGAGTTCCGAGTTCTGAAGGGTTGAGTAGAGCAGGCAAACTCAGTGTTTGTGAAACAAAGAATCTGGAACCTGGAATCTGGCAGAGGGGCGGCTCAGGGGGGCTTTCAGGGAATAAGCACGGGGTTGAAGGAGTCGCTGCCCCCACACGACGTCTAAAACACTGCAACCAGGAACTCTTCAGTCCAACTCTCATATTTCACACAGCAAAATGAAAGCCTTATTCAAGCCCACACAGCCCAGCTACTATCTGAGAAAGGATCCCTAGATAAACCGAGACGCACGTTAGATGGCCAGCACAAACACACAGCACAGGATACGGGAGCACAATCCATGGGCCAAGATGGAAACCACGTGTACTTCTCCTATAGGCATTAAAGCCAGGGAAGGCTGAGGGCGCAAGAATGCATTCTGTCTTAGCAAAGCAACCTAGAGAGAGAGAAAGGCAGATTCCTCAGGCCTTGGGCCTGCATTCCTGACATGGGGTGACAAGGGTTGAGGGAGGTGATCAGCAGGCCCAGGGGTAGCGTGTCTGGTATGTCAATTTAGGCTCTGCTCTTTGCTACCTAGGGCCTACGCCTAACCCTGGGCTCCCAGTGGCTAGGTAGCAAGTGTTCTTAAAGGGCCACTTTAGAAGGGAAGATTTTCTCATCAGAAGCTTTCAGATTACTTTCCTATGGCCCCAGGGAGGCTTTGTGCCCACTCTTGGGGGACTCCTTCCAAATAACTAATTCATAGACACTTCCCCAGCAACTCATGCCCCAGACTCAAGGCCCTATGGGGTAGGCACCAGTTTGTGGCCTGAACCTCGGACTGTGGACCGTCTCCTCCCTTTTTCTGTTTATTTTCAGTCCTCTGACCCCAGGCTGGCTGGCTGGTGAGGTAGGCAGAAGGGAGGAGACTCTGGTGCCAACAAACAGACACACACACACACACACACACACACACACACACACACATGGCCTCCTGTGTTCCCCAGTCTCAGTGGCTGGTCAATGATTGACTGGCATTTCACAGGCTGCTGGGTCCAGACCCCAGCCTGTTGATCCTTAGAGGTCACCTCTCTAAGCCAGAGCCCCATCGTGCCACCTCAGTGCCAGTGGATACCTCCACTGCCCGCAGGCCAGCACCTCCTCTGGCAGATCTCATATGTCTGCCCTCTGCCCTTCTCTTGGCTCTCCTCTGCCCTGCAGTCACCCCTCTCCCCTGCAGTCACCCCTCTCCCCTGAAGCTGTCTCCCTCTCCCCAGGCCCCTCACTGGACCCTGCTGGCAAACTCTCAGGCTCCTCCAGCAGCTCCCCCTCCCCCCCACCAACCCCAGGCCCCCCTTCAACCTCTGTCCCTTAGACATCCTCTTTCCTTGGCTCTCCTGCCAGGCCCTGCTGGAGAGGCAATTGAGGGGAGAAGCGAATCAGCAGCGCCCACCCCTGCCCCCCTTCCTCTCCTCTTGTCAAACACCAGACAAGGTTTTTTCCCCTTCCTTCCCAGCTCTGAATGGGCTCATTCTCTTTGGAAGACTGGCCCCTCTCGAGCCTCCTCCCCGGGCGTGAGTTCTGACCCCGCTCCTCCCCCAACCCTACTCCCGGTCCACTCCCTCTGGCCCCGCCTTCTCTGGGCAGCCCACTGGGACTGAGCATTGTCCCCAGTCTGGGTTTTTTTTCCCCTGGAATCTGGGATGCCGAGAGGGTGCACTTGTTGACTGGGTGGGAGTGAGGCAGTGGGGGGACATGGGATCTTTGTAGGAGAATACTGGTAGTTACTCAGATATCTTGGAGAGCCTTTCTGGCTCCACTACACCCTGGGGGAGGGAGAGTTCATGGTACCCTTGATTCCCAGTCCTGGAGCAGAGCGCATGAAGCCAAACTCCTGGCTCAGTTTCTCTTCGTTCCCTTGGAGTTTCAGTGTTCCTCTTCTGCAAAATGGGGAAAGAGAACATCTGCCTTCTGACAACCCAGGACTCTGCGAGATGAGGGATGTGGCTCTAGGACAGACAGGGACATGGAGGAAGGGTCCAGTAAAGGACGGTTGCACAGCAGCTTTCTTGGCTGGACAAACCCTCTTAACACCAGGGCAGGGGAGGGTGGGAAGGGACATCTCTGATGCTGATCCTAACACCCTGATGGTCTCTTGAAGAGCAAGTGCTCCAGTGCATGACCCACAAGTGACTCTTGGGACTAGGTCTAGTGTCTCCTTTCCCTGAGGGCCGAGAGGCATCTTGACCAGGTCCCTGGATTTGGGTTTGTGATGAGTGAGGGTGAGGGACTAGTTTTGGCTAGGTGTTCACCTTTTCCCTCATTAGCTCTGAGACAGATGCTCCTGGGCAAATTGGTTAACTCATCTGAGCCTCTTTTCCTTGATCTTGCCCTCACCTTAATCAACTCCAACTCTAATGCTAGAGAAAATAGAGATATTAATGCCCATCCCAAAGGGCCGCTGTGTCCCCATACTCAGCGGTATTTCTTGAACGTTTGTGACTATTATCCAAGGGATAAATCCATTGTATATCATCACCCATCACACACACATACCCTTACCCACATTAACATGCGATGTACACAGATCATTTCCATTGCATTCTATTTCTTTTTTCTTAAAGTTTTATTTATTTATTCATTTGTTTAGAGCACAAGTGGGGGAGGGGCAGAGAGAGGGAGAGAGAGAATCCCAAGCAGGTTCTGCACTGATGGCACGAAGCCCGAGTCTGGGCTCAAAGTCACAAACCGTGAGATCATGAAACTAAGAGTCAACTGCTTAACTGACTGAGCCACCCAGGCACCCCGTATTGCATTCTATTTCTTAAAAAAAAAAAAAGACTTGTCTTGATCATCTAAATTGGCTCGATGAACAAACTTCCAAATGAACTTAACCTGTAGTTTGCACATTGCTGGTTAGAGCCAGAGGTGGACTCACCATGCTGTTAAAGAAGGGTAAGCTTCAGGCCCTTCATTTGCATATATGTGTCTAATTTCGTGCTCATAACTTTGTATTCCTTATCTTGAAGAGAGTCCCCCCCTCAATTTCATAAGTTCAGGTACCACCAAACCTGGATCTACCCCAGTATCCATAAACCTGAGACCACTTATTGAGCAATTACTATGTGCTACGCACTGTTCTGAGTAGTGCTTCAGGAGCATTATCTTCTTTAATCCCTGGTAGAGCATGCCAGATCCTATTTCAGTAGTGAGCAAACTGAGACTCAGAGAGGCTTGCTCACTTGCCTTGGGTTGCACAGCTAATACATGGCAGACTGGAACTTTGAACCCAGGTCATTCTGATTCCAACCCCTCTACTGTGAAAATGCCTACCAACAACCATGCTAGGAACATGAAAGCAGTTTAAGAAATGCCAGTGTCCTTCATTCTTCAGTGCTCAGTAGATGCCTCTGATCCCCTCTTGACCAGCACAGGCATGCTCTGCTCTTGGCTGGGACATTCCAACTAGAGTTGCCAGACTTAGCAAATAAAAATAAGGATGCCCAGTTAAATTTGAATTTCAGATAAACAACGAATAATTTGTTAGTTAAGTATGTCCCCTGCATTTTTGGTTGCAATTTCCAACAAAGACACACCTTCCTTCCACCCCCCCCCCCCCTTCCATCCCCCACTGGGCCTTAAGAACAGGGCCAGGGGCTCCAGAAGGAATGCAGGGTGGGGAGGCAGAATCGAACAGGCTAGTAAAAAGCAAGGGACAGAAAAGGAACTTTGGATGAATTGAGTGCTGAGTGGCCCTGTGAAGAAACAGACGAATGGATGTTCTTGGAAAGACTGAGGTGGAAGTCCCTCTAATTTGACTCTCTCCCCAAACTTGTAGGTTCTCCCGATTAAAACTGTGCTTTTCAGACTGGAAAAAGATACTTAAAAGATTCCAGAAGCTATGCCAGGGAGTCCTGGAAGCCACAAGTTAAAAACACAACACATCCACCTCCTTTACTATCAATTTGATTTGAGGATGTGGTGGGAGAACCATCATTAGATATTTTTAAAAACAGGCATGTGATGGAGTAGGGGTGCAAACTCGCCAGGAATGTCTAAGATAAAACCTGCGACTTCAAGGAAAGTTAAGGATGGCAGCCTAAAGCATTTGCCCCAGACTCCACCCGGTGGTGGAGGAGGGGGTGCCGATCGCCGTCCCCTGCTTTAGGGGTTCTCCATGGGAACGCGCCAGAAGTGCGCAGGCAACCCCGGCGTCCGGGCGCCGGGAGGGGCGCACCCCAGGCCTGCGCGCCGAGGGAGAAAGTGAAGCTGGGAGTTGCCACTCCCAGGGACTCGCTGGAATGCGGTGGAGGGGGTGGGGGGGCGAGCCGTGAGCACGCTCGCTCCCAATCACGGGAGGAGGAGGAGGTGGAGGAGGAGGGCTGCCTTGAGGAAGTACAAGAATGAAGTTGTGGAGCTGAGAGTCCCCTGCGTCGTGCCCCGAGAGCCGAGCAGAGCTCCCAGGCAGCCGCCCGGCCCTTCGCAGCCCGGTCCAGCCCGAGCCATGGGGCCGGAGCCGCAGTGAGCACCATGGAGCTGGCGGCCTGGTGCCGCTGGGGGCTCCTCCTCGCCCTCCTGCCCTCCGGAGCCACGGGCACCCAAGGTAGGTCTGGTGTGGGGAGGGCACGAAGCAGAGACGCGACCCTGCAGCCTGGGGCCCCCGCCGAAGGTCCCCGGGCTGGCGGGGGCAGAGGGGGGGCCACACGAACTTCCCGGTCCGAAGTTTCGGACGGTGTCGGCGCTCCCGAGCAGCCGGCCTCGCCGGGGTGGGGGCAAAGGAAGGTGGGGCAGGGGGGCGATGACGCCCAAGCCGCTCTAGATGTCCCAGGCAAAAGACTGGCGCTTTCCAGACTCGGCGACGGCAATGGGAACTTGTCAAAAAAGTTCTCTGAAATTGTTCGGAAAGTTTGCCATCAAAGGGTGTACTGCATGATGTGTGTGTGTGTGTGTGTGTGTGTGTTCCCCTTTCTTGAGCCCCTTCAAGCTTTCTCAAAGACTTTCCAGTTGGCAGCCTCCGCCTCCAGACTGGACTGAGCTGGATTCCTCGGGGGTCCCTTCTGTTGCCCCTCCCCCTGTCCCATCCCCCCCCATCCCCCCCCCCGCAGCCGATTGGGTTTAGTTCCTCCAGCTTCAGGCAGGATCGCGGTGTGGAGGGGGGTGGTGGGGAAAGTAACCTGTCCGGCCAGAGCCGGGCTGGAGAGGGTGGCCGGTCGGACTGCAGAGTTGCCTCATGCTGGAGTCTGGGGTGGGGGGAGGGGGAGACGTTTGTTTTGAGCAAGTTTCTTCAGGGCCAGCCCGGGGACTGTGTGCTTTGTGACTTCTGGAGAGCACGGGCCACGGAGGGGCGGTGGTAGGTTTCCTGGTCTGGGGCATCGAGTGGGAGATTTCCCAGCGGGGGATTCCTGGGCAGTCCTGCGGGGTGGGTGGGGGGCGGGAAGGAAAGGTAAAGACAGAGGGCCAGATGTGGGTTTGCAGAGGGCTGGGTTGTCCTGCCTTTTTCTTCATGCTGTGTGTGGGGAGGCACGGTGGTGGGGGTAGTGCCGGTTCTGCCCCATTGGCCCATCTAGGCACTAACAATTAAAGCCACCGTGTGCTGGAGATATACTTTGGGCTAGGCATGGTGCGCGGTGGTTTGCATGCACGCCCTCTAAATCCTCAGACCAACCCCACAAGAGAAATCCTACTAGTATTCCCATTTCCAGGTAAACACCTGGGCTTAAAGAGGTTACATCGCATCAAGGAAGTAGTGGGTCCAAGATGGGACCCCCCCCAGACGGTGCGACCCCCAGCCACACATTCGAAATCACTGTATTAATCCACCTTGAACAATGGGTGACACTGCTGCTGGCATCACTGTGCTGTAGGGAAGACAAAATGGGAGTGTTCTGGGGAGTAGTGGGTGGTCTCCATCGGTCAGGGAGTCTGGAGAAGGGGTGGGGGTCATCCCGTCTGTGTGTTGCCCGAGGGCCTCTCTGTCAGAGCGTTGCAGTATTCTCTGAGGGGCGTCTATGCTAGGGTGTTCCTGCGTTGTGTGGTCTGTGTTTGCGTGTCTGGGCTTTGTGTTGCCAAACAGCAGTCTCCCTGCTGGCTTAGGGACTTGACTGAACTCTGCCCTCTCAAGGAACTCCCTCAAGGTGCTGGGTCAGATCTGCTGTAAACAGCAGGAGGTGGCCCCACGCCTTCTCTCTGACAAAGGAGGTTCCACTTTCCTGGGAGCCCATACGTCTCCCTGTTTCCCAGGTGGGCGTCTTGTCTGCAGCCCTGACCTTCTGCTGCGATGGGTGAGGCCAGGCTGCGCTGTCAGGCCGAGCTGCTGCCCCCCTCAGCTGGGCCTGTAAGTTGAGCAGGTGGGGGTGGCCGGGGTTGCTGCGGTGCTGGGATACGGAGGGGTCAGTTCTCTCAGCGATGACTGGGGCCTCCTCAGGCCTATCTCACCCCTCGATCTGCACTGCTGGGTGCAAAGACAGATGTTGGGTGTGTCGGGCAGAGAATGGTTGCAATGGCAGGGCACCGCCCGGCTGCCTCTAGCACCCCCATTATATCCCAGGGCTGAGGGCTAGGGCAGGAATTTGGGGGAAAGGGGAGACAGGGAGGATCCAGAGGGTCAGGATTTTGCTAGGATCCATTGTTAGAGGTCAAACTTTTGTCAAGTGTAGCAAACACATCCTTATCTTGCAGAGGTCCTGTTTTAATTCCCAAGCGATTCTTCTAACAACCTCCTTCCTTTTTACCTTACTTGAGGAAAGTAACTTCATTCTAATACTCAAGGGGGAAAAAAGCAACAAATGAAACGATAGGATGAAGTGTGAAAAGGGAAAATACATCTCATTCCAAATACAAAGTCATCTTTCATTTTCTCTTGGTTTGGAATTACCCACACTCCAGCTATATGAACTTCCCTTGCCTGAACTTTTGAAAAACTTTTTTTATTTACTTTATTTTTTAAATTTACATCTAAGTTAGCATATGGTCCAACAATGATTTCAGGAGTAGGTTCCTTAATGCCCTTACCCATTTAGCCCATCTCCCCTCCCACACCTTGCCTGAACTTTTGAAAAATGTCCAGTGTGCTTCCTGTGTGCCAGGTTCTTTTCCATCGACGGTTTCATTTCATCTCTGCAACAATCCAAGGAAGTGGGTACACACAGTTCAAAGAAGTGAAGTGATTTATCCAAGGCTTCCTAGTGACCCCAATATGTCTAGTAGACCCAAAAATAATGTCTAATGAGGAGGCATTAAGAGTTGGTCAAAGTCATATCCTATTCAACAGGAATGGGGTCAGCAAACCCTCAGGGGCAGCCAGGTGGCCAGACTGGGGTAGAGGTGCTACTCTGTTATTCAGGTAAGTGAGTTCCCTTATCTAGCCTATAGAAAGTGGAGTGAGCTGGGGCCCACTGAGGTCCTCTCCCTCCCTGTCCAGCCCATGCCTGCCTTCCTCTTGGGCCCTCCAAGCATGGCAAGGGACTGAGGGCAGGGACAGGGTGGAAGTCAGGGGGCCCTGCAGGGCTGGAATGAGGGATACAGCTGGACTGGAAGAAGAGGAACCAGTATGGAGGAACCATCAGTGGGGGGCTAGAGTAAAGCCCCAGTAGTTGTGCCTGCCCCTGGGAGCTGAAATGATCTGGAAAGAGATTCCCCCTCTCTGCCTCTGCCTGTGGGAAGCCCTTATGGGGTGACATCTCCATCTCTTGCTAAGCTACCTTTCCTTCTCACCCTTGGGAAGAGAGCCCATGTAGGGCGACGGGTGTGTGCTCTCTAGGAGTGGGAGAATTATTATAGCCAATGTTTGTGTTGCCTCAGTTCTATTTACAAAGCCTTTTCATGTTTACAGGCTGCTTTTTTGATTCATTATCTCATTTAACTCTCATTTAACTTCTCTGCAGAAAGTAAGAGTTGTTAGTGTTTTATTATCCCATCCTCACAGCCAAGTTCAGGTCACTAAATAGTCATTGAGCGCCTACTAAGTCACAGGCACTGCTGGGCATAGAGATGAATCTGATATGGCCTCTGCCCCCAGAGGTCCTTTGACTTGCTCAAGGTCACACATGAGCAGTCCAGCTAGGGTTCTGGTTTAATGATCCTGAGCCCAGGCCCTGGTCTGATATGGGACCTGATACCATGTATGTATGGTGGGTGAGTTCTGGGCATCACTAGAATGGGCTCTTAACCTGTAGGTCTGGGGGAGTTGAGTTTTGGGGATGCAGGTAGTGTTCATGGAAACCAAAGGAAGTATCTCTTGCTGGTGAGCAAGAGAAGCAGCTGGGGCTGAAGTGCGGCAGGGAGGGCAGAACCTTCTGGAGAGCACCCCCCAGAGCTGGGACCAAACCCTGACCACTGAAGTCCAGCCAGAGGGATATGAAGGACTCTGAATAGCCTTTCAGCAGAGGGATGAACACCAGGACCTCAACTACTACCTTGTGGTTTGCAAGTTCTTGACTGGATTTCATCCATCCATCCATCCATCCATCCAGCAAACTCTTATCTGGTGTTGGGCTGGTCCTGCCTCATAGTGACTTTGTGTCAGAGAGCTGGAGAGGTTGGGGCTTCTGAGGGTCAGGTGTCATGAAGACACAGAGCTCTCCTGTGTAGAACAGGACTTCTCACACCCTACCCCCTGAAAATCAAAGGGGCTGAGTGGATATGGGGACTGTGGTGAGGACTGGGGAGAAGGAGTCTGGTGAGCAGATGGGGGAGGGGGTGGGAGGTGCTGAGCTCCATGGTGAAGGGGACAGAGGTGGAAGTAGGGGAGGTGTCAAGAGGCCCTTCTTGGCTTCATGTCAGCTTGGTGGGGAAATTTGCCCGCAAGCCTCCAGCTCTCTGGGAGAGTAGGTCTCAGTACCTGACTTCACCACCCATTGCAAACGCTTAAAGAATCTTAGACTCAAATCAGCCACAAACTCACTAGTGGGGTGGGGCTACCACTCTTTCTGGCCCTCAGCTCAGCCCAGCCCCCCTGCCCTGCCCAGACTCTGTGATGTTTATCAGTGGTATCAGTAGAGTTGGTATGTATTTCCCTTTGCACCTGATGTGGGGTGAATTTGTATATGTCCAGTTAAGAACGTAGGATCTAAAGTCAGACAGACTCAAGTTCAAATCCTGCCTCTATCGCTCATAAGCTTTATTAAGATCTTGGGAGACAAACCCCTGTCGGCCTCAGTTTTCTTCTTTGCAAGAGAGAAGTTGCTGTCCCAGCCTCGGGAGGACATAATGAGGCTCCACCCAGAGTGCCTAACAGTACACAGTAGGTGCTCAGCTAACGTGGCTGCCCTTGGTGTTCCCATTGTTGTTGTTTTCCTATTGCCTGGCTGCCACAGCTGGTGTCCTTTAGAGGCGGCAGAGGGCCACAGCGGGTGGAGACAGCCTCTGCTCCAGCTCTGCTTGTCCCTGTCCCGGGTTTGGGCCAGAGCTTTGGGGTCTGGGCCTAAAGACAGCTGTGCCTACAAAGCAGCTGAGGCTGCTGAGGCCGCAGGAGGTCCTGGCAGCGGGCGTTATTTTGGGCCTGGCCTGCCACCCCCAGCTCCTGTTTCTCTTGGGAGTCTGGGGGGAGGGACCCTTGAGTTCTATTTCTGGGCCCTCCCCTTCCTCCCTCTTTGCTTCCTTCCCTATCTGTCGAAAGGGGTGGGAACAGAGACCACTCTGGCTTTTACTGGGAGGCTGTCAGCTCATGGCCATTGGCCTCAGCGTGAACCCGAGGCACTGGCCCTACCAGCCTTTCCCCAGCTTTCTGGAGGCAGGGGATCTCTCTTATCCCCCAGGATTTGACTTCAGGCTCCAAGTTGCTGGGAGAGCAGGAATTCTGGTGTCAGACCTTGAAGTCAGCCACTGCTGTCCCCCTGAATCTGCACACAGTCCGTGGGAGGTGCAGTGGCAACCAACAGGAAATCCAAGCAGCTCAGGCACCTGTGGGCCTGTGTATCTGGGGGTGCCCTCCACCCACCTCCCCCCGGCGCACCCTCCTGGGCAAGACGCGCCAGGTGATTCATCTCCTCACCAGAGCAGAAAAACGGGTTCAACTGGGCACTTTAATCTCCCCCCTACTGGCAGGCATGGTGCCAGCTGTTGTCCAGAGCACCCCCTCACCAGGAGTAGTTTACCCCTTCTGTATCCCTGGGCTTTGTAGGTACTTCCGGTCTCAGGGACACGCTGCTGGGGTCCAGGTGGGCCGGGGAGGCAATTCATCTTGATGCCCCTTGGCTGAGGGTTGGCCCTGGGAAGAAGGTACACAGGGCTGACGTAGTGCCCTTGTGGCAGGAGTTTCGTGGCATAGATTCTGCCAGCTGGTTCTGGAGTCTTGCCCTGAGGAGGTGGCAAGGGTGAAGTGCCAGCATAGGAGCCGTCAGAGTAGGGCATCGCTCTGGCCCAAGATCTGCAGCCTGGGTCTGGATGCCCGTTGTTGGGGTCTGATGCTCCTTTTTTTTCTGCCTGGGGGAATTCCAGAGGTCCCTGCAGTGACCAGGCCCCTAGTGGTCCCCATGCCCCAGCTATGACTCTAGCTGACCCTCCTTCCTTCCTTTCTGGGTGGCATTGTGGGGGTGGACATCCCTTGCCAAGAGGCTGGCATGTGGGTGGTATTGGAATGGGGTGGGGAGAATGCCCTGAGTTTGTTTGCTTGGGATAGGGGCAGGGGGTATCCAGAAGCTTCATGATTCATCATGGCCTCTCTTGGGGGATTTTTACCCCTTGGCCACGAGTGGTGCCTTGGGGACAAAGGGAGGCTTTCTTTGCCAGCCACCACCCCGGATCAGGCGGGCAAACTCCCCAGAGCTGGTACAATGGGGGCCCCTCTGGATACTCAGGATGGGCCGAGTTAGAAGGAGCGTTTCCTTTGATTTCCCTCCTCTTCCCAAACTTGCAGACTTTCTTTGGCCGTTGTGCCTTCTGCAGGTGCGAGGGACATGGGAAGCGGGGTCCTTCACTTGTGCTTTCTCGCCGTCCGAGATGGCATGACTCTGCGGAGTGAGTGTGGAGGAGGTGCCAGGCTGGAGAAGCTGACGGGGCAGCGGCCTCTGACCCATCTCCTCTCTCCTCCCAGTGTGCACCGGCACAGACATGAAGCTGCGGCTCCCAGCCAGTCCCGAGACCCACCTGGACATGCTCCGCCACCTCTACCAGGGCTGTCAAGTGGTACAGGGCAACCTGGAGCTCACCTACCTGCATGCCAATGCCAGCCTCTCCTTCCTGCAGGTGAGGCCCATGGGGGACCCAGCCAGGTCCTGCCTCCAGCTGAGCTGAGCCCTATGCTTATAAATGGGTGGTAGAAGAAGGTGCCCTATAGTTCTTCTCTTGTTGCGGCTCCTCAACTGGGAAGTCCTTTCCGATGCCTGCGCCCTATCTGTTCTACTGCAAGACCAGTTGACTCCCTCTCAGTCATGTGGCTGGCCCTGGACATCCCTGGGTAGAATGCACGTGTGCCTCTGCTAAATTTTTGGCTCCCTTGCCAGCAATCGCCTCCCCCTGTCCATCTGCCCTGGCCGCTGTCCCTGTCCTGCCTGGCGTGGTGAAAGGGCTGCTGGGAGGTTGTGGGTTCTAGGTTCAGTTCTACCGACAAGGCACGTGAATATGGTCTCGGCCCCTGGCTTCTCTGTCTGTGTTTTGGAAGCAGGGAGCATGCTTTGACTCCCTTCTGGGAAAACCAAATGGAAAATGTATGTGAAAGGGTCACGAGCAGGGGAGAGAGTGGGGACCAGCCTGCTGGGTTGTGTCCCCAGTGCCCTGGAGTGTGGCCACGTGTGTGAGGCTTGGTCAAATCACAGACGTCATGTCCTCTAGGTGTTTCCTTTTATGGATGAGGGAACTGAGATGCAGAGAGGGTGTGGCGCTTGCTCATAGTTCACACAGTGCTCCCCCCACCATTTATCTGTCTTGATCATACACGACTCTGGTTTGGGGAGGTGGGGAGTGGCCTTGATCTCTACTTTATGCATGACAGAGCTGGACTTCTCAGCGGATGGGGGCTTTGCACTTGGTGACTTAGAGGAGGCCTGGGGGGTGGGGGTGGGGGATGGTCGTGTTCCAGGGCCTGGGCCTGCTTCAGCCCCACCTGGTCCTGTTCTCTCCCAGGATATCCAGGAGGTGCAAGGCTATGTGCTCATTGCCCACAACCAAGTGAAACAGGTCCCACTCCAGAGGCTACGAATTGTGCGAGGCACCCAGCTCTTTGAGGACAACTACGCCCTGGCCGTGCTGGACAACAGAGACCCACTGGACAGTGGCACCCCTGCTACAGGGGCTGCCCTAGGAGGGCTGCGGGAGCTGCAGCTCCGAAGCCTCACAGGTGATCATCATTATCATTGAAACCTTCTCTTTGTTATCGGGAGCTGATCAGGGCCACTGCTGTGCGTGGGCAACTTTGTGTGAATTAGAACTGGCATCCCTTCTGGATGGATGCAGGTGGGGCTTGGGAAGGTGCCTTTGTGAAGATGAGAAGATCTCCCTTCTTCCCAGGAAGTCACAGCTTGCACGAGCCTGCACAGTCTGATAATTAGGATACAGGCTGGGGTTAGTCCACTTCTTGGCTGAGTACACATGTGCAGTGAACAGCCTGCATAACTGTATGTGGCAGCCTTGGAGCTGACAGTATCCCAGAGTCTGTGGCCAGTCACTTGGCATACACGATCCCATTTTGGTTGTGCTGTAATCTTGCAAGGGAAGCATCAGTGCTATTCTCATTTTACAGATGAGAAAACAGGTTTACAGAGGATAAGTGACTTGCTCAAGGTTACATAGCTATGACATAGCTAGTTAGTGGTGAGGCTGGTTTTCAGACTCCAGAGTCTTTTTTAACCAGTAAGCAGTGTGCACAGAGTATAGAGGTGGGAGGACAGGAGAGGGTGGCATGGACATCTGGACCCTGTCCTGGACAACTCACTCCTCCCTGGATCTCAGGTTGTTCATGTGTGTGGGGCAGGGTGGGAGGGGTGGGGTTCTGGTATGGCTAGAAGATGCTGAAGGTGTCTTCTCTAATCCCTGGGGAGACGGGTGTGTTTAAGAGGCCTGCTCCCCTCTAAAGAGGTCAGGAGAGTCCCATGGGAGGGCAGAAAGTGACAGGAAAGGAAAGTGCTGATCATTGCCTGCCCCACAGAGATCCTGAAGGGAGGGGTCCTCATTCAGCGGAACCCGCAGCTCTGCCACCAGGACACGATTCTGTGGAAGGACATCTTCCACAAGAACAACCAGCTGGCCCTCATGCTGATAGACACCAACCGCTCTCGGGCCTGTAAGCCATGCTTCTCCCTGCCTGTAGCTTCCTCTCTTTCTCAGGCAACCCAGCGATCCCCAAACTCCCCGCTCACTCACACCCCCTCCACTCCCCACCCCTGTACTAACACTACCCATTCCCTCGTTCTGTCCCATTTCCCTCCTGCCATTTCTCTGTGTCTCTTCATCTCCGTGGTCCTCTGTCCTGCCTCCCTCTGCTTCTAGATCGTGCCTCTGTTTTCTGAGTCTTCTTTTCCTGCCGACTCTCCCTCACTGCATTCTGCCTCCTGGTCTCTGTCTATTTCTCTCCCCAGGCCAACCCTGTTCTCCAGCTTGTAAAGACTCCCACTGCTGGGGAGCAAGTTCCGGGGACTGTCAGAGCTGTGAGTGCTAGGAGGCCCAGAATCCCGGGGCGGGGGACAGGGGGCCGGGCTGGGTGTCTTCCCAGGGGGTGGGGCAGGAAGTCATCACAGAAAGTGATGCTGGTGAGGGTCTGGTGCCTGGGCTACTGCCCAGCCCTCATCCTGCCCTTTGTCTCACACAGTGACTCGAACTGTCTGTGCTGGTGGCTGTGCCCGCTGCAAGGGCCCGCAGCCCACCGACTGCTGCCACGAGCAGTGTGCTGCTGGCTGCACGGGCCCCAAGCATTCTGACTGCCTGGTATGTGCCCACGGGACCCCGGGGTGCAAGGGGAGGGGCACCCTGCCTGCTCCTGCCCTGTTGCCCGTTGCACGCCAGGGAAAAACAGCCCAGTGACCACCAGCTGCCTGTCTCCACCCCCGCCACCCCCACCCCCCACCCCCCACCCCCCGCCTCCAGGCCTGCCTCCACTTCAACCACAGTGGCATCTGTGAGCTGCACTGCCCAGCCCTGGTCACCTACAACACGGACACCTTTGAATCCATGCCCAACCCTGAGGGCCGTTATACCTTCGGTGCCAGCTGTGTGACTGCCTGTCCCTGTGAGTGCCAGGGACAAATGTCGTTTTAGTCATTTTGCTGGGAGGGGGGTTGGTTTAAGTAAATGGGAGCGTATGGTGAGTATCGTCTGACCCTCGCTCTGGCGAGCTGGTCACGGCACTTCGTGTCAAGCTGCCGCGGTCTTTCAACAGCTAAGAGCAGGTGGAGCAGAGTAGGAGCTAAGAGCCCAGGCTCAGGAGCCAGGCTGCCTGGGTTCGAAACCGGGCTCTACCATTTTCTAGTCATGTGACCTGCTTCCTATACCTGTTTTCTCATTTGAGGATGGGGGCAACATAGCCCCAACCTCATAAGGTGGTTCTAAGATTTGGATGAGTTAATATTTGTAAAGCTCTTAGGGGCACCTGGGTGACTCAGTCGGTTAAGCGTCCAACTCTTGATTTTGGCTCAGGTCATGATCTCACAGCTGATGAGTTTGAACCCTGAGTCGAGCTCTGTGCTGACAGCATGAATCCTACGTGGGATTCTCTCTCACTCCCTCTCTCTCTGCCCCTCTCCTGCTTGAGCTCTCTCTCCCAAAAATTAATAAATAAGCCTTAAAAAAATATATTGGTAAAGCTCTTAGAATAGTGCCTGGCACATACTAAGCACTCCTAAATGCTAATTTTTATTGTATAGTCTAGATTGATCAGAGTTTTATTTAACAGTTCCTGTATTTATCGATGTGCATTGGGGGACTGACCTCAGACCTGGGGCCCTCTTTCTTCGTGTCATGAGAGGCAGGAGTGGGCTCTCAGCTCCTGGTTGTATCTTCCCCGTGGTGGGTTAGAGTACAAAATGTAGAGCCAGACTTTGTGTCCAGTCCTGGCTCCTCCACTTGATAGCACATGACCTTGAGTAATTTACATAAAACTACGATGATTCCCTCTTGGCAAAATGGGAATCTAACAGTGCCCGTCGCGTAAGGTTGTGAGGAGTACATGACTGTTGAGTGTGCAGACACGCAGTAAGGGGATTTCAGTATTGGTTGATATTCTTACTGCACTATGTGGGCATGGTGGGGCGTGAAGGCCCAGGGCAGACGGACACACAGTCCCCATCTCCTCAGACAACTACCTGTCTACGGACGTGGGATCCTGCACCCTGGTCTGTCCCCTGAACAACCAAGAGGTGACAGCTGAGGATGGAACACAGCGGTGTGAGAAATGCAGCAAGCCCTGTGCCCGAGGTAACTGCTGGCCACCCCCGGAGCCAGGCTACAGTTCCTGCCCCTCTGCACGCCCAGCTTGGCCCACAGTCCCATTCTTCTTCAGACCCTCCTGGGACCCAGCCCTTCTCTTCCAATGTCTCTGTCCTGGCCCTCCCTGGATCAGTCTGACGCGTTCCCCTGTATTTCCTGTCTGCGCAAGGGGGCACGTGGCCCCAGGGGGGGACTGTGGGCAGGACCCCCGAGTTTGAGTTCCTGGTGCTCCATGTGGGGGCCGAGCCGGCCCCTTCACCACCTGCCCCTCCCCACAGTGTGCTACGGCCTAGGCATGGAGCACCTGCGGGAGGCGAGGGCAGTCACCAGTGCCAACATCCAAGAATTTGTCGGCTGCAAGAAGATCTTTGGGAGCCTGGCGTTTCTGCCAGAGAGCTTTGAGGGGTAAGGATACGCGGACTTAAGGGTGGGCACAGCGGCCTGAGCAGCATCAGGGCAGTCAATGAATCCTGAGGACCCAGAAGTGGCAGTATCTCTGGGGGATGGTGGGAGACAGAGGTGGGAGGCCAGAAATGCAAAAGAGGCAGGAAGGGCAGGGGGACCAGAGGGTGTGGGGACGTGGTGGGGGGGGGGTTGTTTGCATAAATGACATGCTATCCACAAATATGCACTTGTGTGGAGGCCAAGCCATCCAGAGAAAGCAAAATTCTCCTTGAGTTTGCAGTGGCTTTATTCATAATAGCCCCCAGCCGGAGATAATGAAAATGTATACCAATACGTGATTGAATAAATAAATGGTGCCTTATCTATACAATGGAATTCTCAGCAATAAAAAGAAACAAACTACTTACTGATCTCTACAACAACATTGATGAGCCTCAAAAACATGTTCAGGGGCACCTGTGTGGCTCAGGTGGTTAAGTGTCCGACTCTTGATCTCAGCTAAGGTCTTGATCTCAGGGTTCGAGCCCCAATGTTGGGCTTCACGCTGGGCATGGAACCTATTTAAAAAAACAAAAACAAAACCCATTATGGTCAGCAAAATAAGTCAAACAAGAGAGAGTCCACACTGTGCTATTCTCTTTACGTGAACCTCTAGAATAGGCAAAACCACTCTGTGGTGGTAGAAATCAGAACAGTGGTTGCCCCAGGATGGGTGGACCAAGAGGGGACACAACAGAAGTTTCTGGGGGCAATGACAATGTTCTGTGTATCAGTTGGGGTAGTGGACATGAGTGAATGCATTTGTCAAAACTCCTCAAACTGTACACCAGAACTCTGTGCATTTTATTGGATGTGAATTATACTTCAATAAAAATATGTATTTAAAAAGAGGACATTCCTTTCAACACTTCCTGCAACTCTATTCCCCTTTCCAGAGGAATCCACTGCTAATAGTTTGTGTGGGTTCTCCTAGACCATTTGTACATACTTAGACACACACAGAGAAACATAGTTCTAGTAATTTTATTGAGAAGGTTGACTTAAAATGGGAGCTTATCATGAATATTGTCTGCCCCTCGCCCTAGAGAGCTGGTCAAGGCACTTCGTGTCAAGCTGCCTTGGTCTTTCAACAGCTACGAGCAGGTGGAGCAGAGTAGGAGCTAAGAGCTCAGGCTCAGGAGCCAGGCTGCCTGGGTTCGAAACCGGGCTCTACCATTTTCTAGTCATGTGACCTGCTTACTGTACCTTAATTTTCTCATCTGTAAAATGGGGGCAAAAATAGCCCCAACCTCATAAGGTGGTTATGTTTGAATGAGTTAATATTCATATGCTCATAAAACAGTGCCTGGCCGATACTAAGTGCTCTTTTTTTTTTTTTTTTTTAAGTGCTGCCAAATGTTAGTTTTCATCTATAGTCAGGATAGACAGGGATTATATTTAACAACTCCTCTATTTACTGATGGGTCTTTTGGTCGTTTTTAATTTTGTTCTTACAAACAGTTCTGCCCTGTACATGTCTCTGGGAACAGGAGCCAATGTCTCTCTAGGCCACATTCCTAGAAGTAGGATTTCTAGATCAAAGGATATAAATACTGTTTTGACAGACCCTGCCAAACTAGGGCTTGGGCTTTGAAACTCAGGATGAAAACAGTCGGGCCTGATGGGCAAAGGGTTTAAATGAAGTCATTAATGGAGGGCGGTGGGGGAGGGTGGCCGGGTCAGCTCTGGGGGTCATGCCCACCTACTTCCTGGCCCTGCTGACTCCTCTCCTAATCCTTCTAGGGACCCAGCCTCCAACACTGCCCCCCTGCAGCCTGAGCAGCTCAGAGTGTTTGAGGCTCTGGAGGAGATTACAGGTGGGCTTTGCTTCTCCGCATCCTGCTCTGATGGGGTCGGGGGTCCTCTTCCTGTCCCCACACCCCTAGCCTCACCCTGTGCCCGCAGGTTACCTGTACATCTCAGCGTGGCCAGACAGCTTGCCTAACCTCAGTGTCTTCCAGAACCTCAGAGTGATCCGGGGCCGAGTTCTGCATGAGTGAGCACCGGGGAAGGAGGGGGGTGCCTGAGGAGCTTCCCAGGGAGCCCGTTGAGAAGCTCTGGGCATGGTGGGCTCTCCTGTTCCCCAGGGACTCCAGCAGTAACATTTCCATGGGAGTTTTCGGAGTGTGCTGGGGACAGGAGGAGGTGAGGGCAGCTCTTGCCGACAGCCAAACACTCTTCCCACAGCGGTGCTTACTCGCTGACCCTTCAAGGGCTGGGCATCAGCTGGCTGGGGCTGCGCTCGCTGCGGGAGCTGGGCAGTGGGCTGGCCCTCATCCACCGCAACTCCCGCCTCTGCTTCGTACACACGGTGCCCTGGGACCAGCTCTTCCGGAACCCCCACCAGGCCCTGCTCCACAGCGCCAACCGGCCAGAGGACGAGTGCGGTAAGACAGGGAGCCCAGCGCCACACGCTCCCCGTCTGCCGGCACACAGGAGTGCCTGTGGGCCCCTAGCAGCAGCAATCTTGGACTTGTGCAGACTGCCCATCCCTGGTGCACCATTCTTGACACGGCTGTGGCTGGCTTGACTTCTTGGCATGGCTTCCGGCTGGGCCTGGCCACACTGCCTTGGCATCTGTGCCTTCCTTTTCCTCTCTGTCCCTGGAACCTCAGCTCTTTCTTTCCCCGCATTGCCCGGCACCTATTCCCACCCTGTCCAGCCCACAGCCTCCTCCCCTGGTTCATGTGGACCTGGAACCTTCCTTGAGTGTCCCCTCTAACCCCCTTCCTCTTCACTGCAGCGGGTGAGGGCCTGGCCTGCTACCCGCTGTGTGCCCACGGGCACTGCTGGGGTCCGGGACCCACCCAGTGTGTCAACTGCAGCCAGTTCCTTCGGGGCCAGGAGTGCGTGGAGGAATGCCGAGTACTGCAGGGGTACGCGGGGCAGGGCAGGAGGGGCGGCCGGAGTGGGGCACGGGGGCTCCTTCCAGACCCCCTCCTCAGCCATCCCTTCTGTCAGGCTTCCCCGGGAGTATGTGAAGGATAGGTTCTGTCTGCCATGCCACCCGGAGTGTCAGCCCCAGAATGGCTCAGTGACCTGCTTGGGCTCGGTGAGTTGCTGGTGGGCTTGATCGAGGTGGGTGGAGGGAAGCAAGGGCAGGGGCGGGGTGGGGTGGCCGGGCACCTGGCCATGTCCAGTAGAATGTCCCAGGAGAGGGCTCGGAGCTCAGCCCTGGATGGCAGGAGGGTGTTAGGAGGCTGGCATGCTGGGGACTGCAAGTTGTGTAGTGGACCCTGTGACCCTTCGGACTGTGCAAAGGTCCCGGGGAGGCCTGTGTCCTTGGCTGTGGCTGTGCCAAGGCGGTTAGACCTATGGGCTTAAGCATCAGACTCTCTGGATTCGGATCCAGGCCCTGCTTCCATCCTTGGTTCGCTCATTTATAAAGTGAATATTGTACATTGGAATGTGGGACGAATGAACTTAAAATAGGGTTTGGCACCGTGCCCAAGCGATTTGCTGTGTGTTAGTTAACTATTGTTACTTGCTGTTATATCTTAAGTAATACACTCCCCTGCTAGACTTCCAGTTCCTCATCTCAAGCCTCCTGCCTGAGGATTGAGCTTTGAGCGGGGGGGGGGGGGGAGCTGGGTGAAGAGCAGGGGTGGCAGACACGGCTGGTCTGGGCTGTTCCAGGAGCAAGGCAAAAGTGCTGTGGAGTGGCCATGGGAAGCACGAAGGGGACACAAGGGCATGTCCTGCTGCCCTGGAGGTGTTGGTGCTAGCCCCCTTCCAATCCTTCTTCCCTTCCCAGGAAGCTGACCAGTGTGTGGCCTGTGCCCACTACAAGGACCCTCCTTTCTGTGTGGCTCGCTGCCCCAGTGGGGTGAAACCTGACCTCTCCTTCATGCCCATCTGGAAGTTCGCAGATGAGGAGGGCACGTGCCAGCCATGCCCCATCAACTGCACCCACTCGTGAGTCTGGGGGCCTTCTCTACAGAAAGGAGGGCTTTGTCCCAGGAGACTTTCTGGGGCTCTTATTGTAAAAGGGGGATAACTCTGCCTTTGCTTACACTGCTTAGTTTTTGTTTTGTGGTTTTTTTTTTAATTATTAGTCCTTAGGGGCACCTGGGTGACTCCATCAGTTAAGCATTAAGACTCAATCTCCACTCAGGTTGTGATCCCAGGGTTGTGGGATCAAGCCCTGCATTGGGCTCCATGCTGAGCATAGAGCCTGCTTGGGATTCTCTCTCTTTTCCTCTGCTCCTCTCCCCTACCCGCATGCTCTCTAAATTACAAAAAAAATTTAAATGAAAACATGAAATATAAATGAACGTCATTAACAGTTCTATCCCCACTGTTAATAATTTGTAATATTTTTCCTCCAGGTCTTACCTGTGTACATGCTAACATATAATTATTATTATAACACGTGAAATATGTGTTTATATATATATATATAATTATTCTTAGTTGTTTTTATCTGTGCACATTCTAACATATATTATTATAACATATGAACTGTAGTTAATATATATTATTGTTCTCCAACTGTTTTTATGTGTGCACATTCTAACATATATTTCCTCATACTAAAATGGGATCACAGACCATACATATTGTTTGCAAATTGCCTTTTTCTCACTTAACAGAACCTTGCGATGTTTTTCCATCTCCTGACATGGTGATATACCCTATTTTTTTTTTCATTCAGTTTTCTTTATTTACACATGAGACACATGGATACATCCTTATGATAAACACTTTCAGCAACAAAAAGTATAAACATTGCAAAGCAAATGTGCCCTTTCATTCCAGTCCCCTAGGGAAAACCATCAGATTCAGTCTGCTATGTGCAGCCTTCCAGGCTTTTCTCTACACATCTGCATAAACACATATTACATTTATATTAGATTGAATCCTGTAAGATTGCTGTTTTTGTAGGTCAAAAATGGTCAAGAAATAGCAATTTCATATAGTTCATCTCATACATAGTCAGGTTTGGTTTTCGTGTATATGCATTTTAAAAAAAAAATTTTTTAACGTTTATTATTGAGAGACAGAGAGACAGAGCATGAGCAGGGGAGGGGCAGAGAGAGGAGACACAGAATCTGAAGCAGGCTCCAGGCTCCGAGCTGTCAGCACAGAGCCCGACGCGAGGCTCAAACTCACAAACTGCAAGATCATGACCTGAGCTGAAGTCAGACGCTCAACTGACTGAGCCACCCAGGCACCCACGTGTATATGCATTTTTTAATGCAAATGGGACTGTGTTCTACATATTGTTCTGAACTTTGCTTCTCTCCCAACCCCTGACTTTATGTATCTTGGAGGTCCTTTCTCGTGAATGCACATGGATCTGCCTCCTCTTTTTTTTTATTAAAAAAATTTTTTTTAGTGTTTATTTTTGAGAGAGAGAAAGAGGGAGAGAATATCTGAAGTGGACTCTGCACTGACAGGAGAGAGCCTGACATGGAGCTCGAACTCACAAACCATGAGATCATAATCTGAGCCAAAGTCAGTCCCTTAGCCAACTGAGCCACCCAGGCTCTCCATACCTCCTCTTTTTTTTAACTACTCAATCTGCAGCCCGGATATAGTATTATTTAACCATGTCCTTGTTTGAGGGATAGTTTTTTTTTTCTTTTGTTTCTCCCCTTTTTCTCTCTCTCTTTTTCTTTTCCCTTTCTCTCTCCCTTTCTTTTTCTCTTTCTTTCTTCCTTTCCTGTTTATTGCACTTGAGCCCCATGTACAAGTTAGCATCTTATACATGCCCCCTGGCATACAGGTGTTGGCATTTTCTTGTTTAAAAAAATTTTTTTTAATGTTTATTTTTGAGATAGAGACAAAGCATGAACAGGGGAGGGGCAGAAAGAGAGGGAGACACAGAATCTGAAACGGGCTCCAGGCTCTGAGCCGTCAGCACAGAGCCCGACGCAGGGCTCGAACTCACGGACCGTGAGCCGAAGTCGGACGCTTAACCGACTGAGCCACCCAGGTGCCCCCAGGTGTTGGCATTTTCACAGTATATCCTGTGAGGTGGAGCTGCGGGGTCATGGACATTATCTAATAGGTATTGCCAAACTGTCCTCTGCAGAAGTTGGGCCAGTTTACTGCCCTGGCATTCTTTTACAGAGGAACGTAGCTGTGTTTTCGGACTTGATGCTTCTTTGGGTGCTCCCCAGTTCCTACCTACCATAGACAGGTAGAGGGGAGCAGGAAATTCAAGTTCAAGGCCAGAAAAGGAATCCCCTTGTGGGGTGGTAGGAAGAGTATTGGTGACTTTGAGCCCAGTTTCTGTCTTTGTCAAATGGGGATAATAACCCAGCCACACCCACCTTAGGGTGGTTGTGAGGCTGGAGTGAGACCAGGAGGTGTTTCCCAGCCTGGTTGATGGGCCTCTCTCTCCTGCAGCTGTGCGGACCTGGACGAGAAGGGCTGCCCCGCCGAGCAGAGAGCCAGGTCAGCCTGATCCCCGGGACACACCCTATGCTGCTCCTCAGTCCCCTATCAGCCCCTGGGTGGTCACTGCTGCAGGAAAGGGGCATCTCCTGACATGACACATGTCCCTTTCTAGCCCAGTCTTCCCCTGTTGATTCACCTTTCAATTTGCTTCAGCAAGTGGAAGGAGGACCTCCTCAGGATGCTTAGAGAGTGGGGAACAGGAAAAGATGGCAAAGACCCCCCAGTACCTCCCCACCCTCGAGTAGCTAGATACCTCATAAGGGGCATAGGCAACATTCAACTCACTGGGACAGAAGGCAGATTGAGAAGAGAGTGCAGATGCCCTGGAGGAAAAGATGAAGTCTTAATGGGGTGGCAGGAGGCTTCAAGGAGGAGGTGGCATTTGAGCCAGGCCTTGAAACAGGGGCAGGTAGCTCACGTGCATTAGGGAGAAGCAGCCAGGTGGCATTGTGGGGGAAGGGTCAGGAAAACCTAGGATGTGTGTGTTTGAAGGTTCTGGCATGGTGGGCCATTAAGTGAGCCCAGAGAAGGGAGTAAGGGGTGAAGTCTAGGTCACGTTAGGGCATAGGCCCACCCTCACTACCGGGCCACAGGGTTGGACTTGATTTCTGGGCAGTGGGCAAAGTCTTTCTTTGGGAAAGACTCTGCGGACAAAAACAGATTGGAGTATCTAAGCAATCATTTGTCCATGAAGCAAGCATTCACGGGAGGTCTGTGATGTGCCAGGCTTTAGCCAAGCAAGGGAGGAGGGCAAGGATGGTAATGATGTAGGGTCAACACCCAAGAGCTGCATCTATCCTAGGATGAGCTGAGTCTTAAACGATGATCCCATGGAGAAATGGTGGTCCAGACAGAAGTAACAGAATGTGCAAAGGCCGGGAGGTGTGGAAAATCATGACCTATGGGTGAAAAATTTGGCTGGAACATCAGAATCACTGGATGCACATTCCTGGGGCCCCACCCCATACCACAATCAGAGTTGCTAGGAGTGGGGCTCTAGACTCAGGCACATTAACCAGCTCCCTGGTGATTTTTGTCAGGAAGTTTGAGAATCCTGGGCTACAGCCATGGGCAGTCACATAGACAATTTGGAGATGGGGGTAAAAAGGGCTCTGAATGTCCAGCAAGGAGGCTGGACTCTCCTGGAGGTAGTAGGGAGCCAAGGGAGATTTCTGAGTAGGAAAGAGAGGATGGGAGTCCGTGGGTCACCCTTCTGACTTCCCTTTCCAAAGGCCAGTTACCTGCATGCCCCTCCCTGGGGCTCCTTCATCTTTTCATGCCCCAGCCTGGTCCCCAGTCCCTAACCCTGGCTCCCGCCCCCAGCCCTGTGACGTCCATCATTGCTGCTGTGGTGGGCATTCTGCTGGCCGTGGTTGTGGGGCTGGTCCTTGGCATCCTAATCAAGCGAAGGCGGCAGAAGATCCGGAAGTACACGATGCGGAGGCTGCTGCAGGAGACGGAGGTGAGGCAGTCTGAGGGCCTCCCTGTTGGCTTGGGGTCTACAGCCCAGCCTCCTTCACTGACGCCCCACCCCCCTCGCCCCAGCTGGTGGAGCCCCTGACGCCTAGTGGAGCCATGCCCAACCAGGCTCAGATGCGAATCCTGAAAGAAACAGAGCTGAGGAAGGTGAAGGTGCTTGGATCCGGAGCTTTTGGCACTGTCTACAAGGTCAGGGGTGGGGCCAAAGTTCCTGGGTGGGCGGTCCCAGAGGATGCAGCGGGTGTGGCCAAGTGTTCTGTGGGGAAGACAGCCAAGAGCTGGGGTGGTGCTGTTTGGTTGGGCAGTTTGGTGGGAGGCTGGAACAAGGGGAAGGGGAGTGGAGAGCTGGGCTACATAGTGAGGCTGATGATATAGCAGGTTTGGCCCCAGAGTGGGGAGGGTATTCGGAGGCGACTGTAGGTGGGATCTGGGGTTCCCTTTTCCTGCTCACATCCTCCTCTCTCTGCCCAGGGCATCTGGATCCCTGATGGGGAAAATGTGAAAATCCCAGTGGCCATCAAAGTGTTGAGGGAAAATACATCTCCCAAAGCCAACAAAGAAATCTTGGACGTAAGCCCCTCCGCTCTCCCTAGCCAGGAGTACAGGAGGGACCTCCTAGCTGTATGTCTGGGCTCTGGGCTCTCTCTTCACTGAGGTTCGGGAGGCACTCTGTGATTCCCCAAGCCTTGACTCTTAACCTCCCGTGGGCCATGGTTCTGGTTTGTGCAGGATGGGGATGGATTGGGTGAAGGTCCCCCATCACGCCTCGACCCTCAAGAGGGGTATGTGGTGGTGGCAGGTTTGTGGTCTCCCACACCTTCTCAGGGTGCACTCTTGCCCCCCAGGAAGCGTATGTGATGGCTGGCGTGGGCTCCCCATATGTGTCTCGCCTTCTGGGCATCTGTCTGACATCCACCGTGCAGTTGGTGACACAGCTTATGCCTTATGGCTGCCTCTTAGACCATGTCCGAGAACACCGTGGGCGCCTAGGCTCCCAGGACCTGCTGAACTGGTGTGTGCAGATTGCCAAGGTATGCACTTAGGGGGCCTGAGCTCTGCAGGTGTCCTTGGGGGCAAGCCTCTGACTTCACACAGGGCTGGGATTGGGGAGGTTTCCTGGGAGAATATGGCCAGAGCGGAGTCCATATGGATACATCTGATCCCAGGGGATGAGCTACTTGGAGGATGTTCGGCTCGTGCACAGGGACCTGGCTGCCCGGAACGTGCTGGTCAAGAGTCCCAACCACGTCAAGATTACAGATTTTGGGCTGGCTCGGCTGCTGGACATTGACGAGACAGAGTACCATGCCGATGGGGGCAAGGTTAGAGGAGGAAGCGGAGGGAGGCAAGGTGGAGTGGGTCTGGACCCTGGGAGAATTCTACGAACAGCCACCTCCCCACCACACCTAGTTTGAGGACTTCTTTGCTCTCCCAGGTGCCCATCAAGTGGATGGCGCTGGAGTCCATTCTCCGCCGGCGGTTCACCCATCAGAGTGACGTGTGGAGCTACGGTGTGTGGCAGGGAAGGTTGGGAGAAGGGGTGGACAAGGAGCCACGGGCCTGGGGGGCCATGTTGGTGGAAGGAGGAGAGCAGGGATAGAAGAATTAATGGAGACACCTTAGCATGAATGTGGGAGGGAAGGAAGGGGCTGCCGGGGTCTGTGTACTTCCCTGGGACTAAGGAAAGACTGGCTATCTCCTGCCCCTTGGCATCGCACCCCTCCCTTCTTCCCATGGTGCCAGGCTCTTGGGCAGAGCCTCTGGGACTCGGTGCACTAAAGCTCCCTCTTGTCCCCTCACCTCTTAACCCTGTCTTTGCCCCAGGTGTGACTGTATGGGAACTGATGACTTTTGGGGCCAAACCTTATGATGGGATCCCAGCCCGGGAGATTCCTGACCTGCTGGAGAAGGGGGAACGGCTGCCCCAGCCCCCCATCTGCACCATTGATGTCTACATGATCATGGTCAAATGTGTGTGGCTGAGTTATGCCAGCTACTTGGAGGAGGGATGGAAAGTGCTGGGGGGGGGGGGTAAAGGGGGGCCTATAAGGGGCATGGGAGGAGGCCAAGAGCAGGTTGTATGTGGGCCCAGGGTTCCAAGTATGGTTGAAGGAGCCTCAGAAGGGTCTCGCTTCCCTTTTACAGTACCAGGCCAGAGGAGCTCTAGAAGACCAACTAGGAAGAGACTTATATGCAAAATAAAAAGGGAAAACTAGTAGAGATTCTCAAAGGGTCTAACTCAGGATCTGAGTCTGATACCTCTTTTCTACCACCCGAGGACTTTGGACTCTAGTCACTGGGGTTGTCTAGACCAGACTGGAGAGGGGGTGGGGCCCGCACACAGGCTGTAGCCAGAACTGAGATGCTGAGCTCCCTCCCGCCCCCAGGTTGGATGATAGACTCGGAATGTCGGCCACGTTTCCGGGAGTTGGTGGCCGAATTCTCCCGGATGGCCAGGGACCCCCAGCGCTTTGTGGTCATCCAGGTACTGGGCCTTTCTACCCCATCCCTGCCTATGTCTAAGAGCACTCTCCCACAGTCCCACAGAGGGTGGGAAGGGAGAGGATCCCAGGCTTCCAAGCCCAGCTCCCGCCTCATGCCTCATACCTTTTGTCCGCCCTGAGCCTTTCTCGGAAGGCTGTGCACTGGGCTGGGGAGAGGCTGTCACCGTCTCCTTCCTCCCCAGAATGAGGACTTGGGCCCAGCCAGTCCCTTGGACAGCACTTTCTACCGTTCACTGCTGGAGGATGAGGACATGGGAGACCTGGTGGACGCTGAGGAGTACCTGGTACCCCAGCAGGGTTTCTTCTGCCCAGACCCTGCCCCAGGCGCCGGGGGCACAGCCCACCGCAGACACCGCAGCTCATCCACCAGGGTCAGTGCCCTCGGTCACACTGTGGTGGGTGGGTGTAGTTACCTCCTCCGTGTCCTTTTCTTCTATGTCCCCTCCCACCCCAACAGTCACCTCTCATGGAGACCCCATTATCCCTGACGACTCCTACTGCCTTCCAAGCCTTGACCCCTTCCTCTTCATGGTGACTATGTCAAATCCCAATGGTGTCCCAATGTATCCCCTGTGACCCTATCACCTCCCATGGAGTCTCTATCCCAGATCCATGAATGACCCCATTGTAACTTTCTCTCATCTCCAGAGTGGCGGTGGTGAGCTGACACTGGGGCTGGAGCCCCCCGAGGAAGAGCCTCCCAAGTCTCCACTGGCACCCTCAGAAGGGGCTGGCTCTGATGTGTTTGATGGCGACTTGGGAATGGGGGCAGCCAAGGGGCTGCAGAGCCTTTCCCCACAGGACCCCAGCCCTCTACAGCGGTACAGTGAGGATCCTACCGTACCCCTACCCCCTGAGACTGATGGCTACGTTGCCCCCCTGACCTGCAGTCCCCAGCCTGGTATGGAATCCAGGCCCAAGATGAGAGATTGGGAGGGGAGGGGGGAGCTTGGGGTGCCCAGCCCAGGGCCCACTGTGGGGACACTGGTAGTAGCTGGGACAAATGGGTTTCTTCCTCTAATGAGCCCCCTCCTCGCCCTTTCAGAATACGTGAACCAGCCAGAGGTTTGGCCAAAGCCCCCATCGCCCTTAGAAGGCCCTCTGCCTCCTTCTCGACCTGCCGGTGCCACTCTGGAAAGGCCCAAGACTCTGTCCCCCAAGACTCTTTCCCCCGGCAAGAATGGGGTTGTCAAAGACGTTTTTGCCTTTGGGGGTGCTGTGGAGAACCCTGAGTACTTGGCACCCCGGGGCAGGGCTGCCCCTCAGCCTCACCCTCCTCCAGCCTTCAGCCCAGCCTTTGACAACCTCTATTACTGGGACCAGGACACATCTGAGCGGGGCTCTCCACCCAGCACCTTTGAAGGGACCCCTACAGCAGAGAACCCTGAATACCTGGGCCTGGATGTGCCAGTGTGAGCCAAAAGGCCAAATCTGCCGAGACCCTGCTGAACCCTCAGGGAGTGGGGAAAGCCTGACTTCTGGCCTTCATCGCGATGAAGCAGGGAATCCTGCCACGCTAGACACCTTCCTTCCTCCTCCAGTTCCCAGGTGGCCAAGAGGGGCCCAGCCTGGTTGGAAGAGGGGGCAGCACTGGGGAGCCTTGACTGACTGGAGCTCTGCCCCAGACAACTCTACGGTCCCGTGGATGCCACAGCCAGTCTCCTCACCCGAGGGAACAGCCCAGCTTGGCTGTCCTGTTCCAGACCTTTGACACATAAGGACTTAGGAAAGCTGGGCCTGGAAGAGGAGGAGGCTCCAGGGAGTGCCTAGGAATAAGAGCAACCCATTCAGAGACTGTCTCTGAGACCTAGCTCTGCGCCCAGGAACAAGAGAGCAGCAATGCCACCCAGATCCAGTCCTTGTACAGACCCGGTCCTTATGCTTTTTTTGTTTTGTTTTGTTTTTACCTTTTTTTTTTTTAAATGAAATAAGGACTCGGGGAGAGCGGGTATTGTGGAGAGGGGTGGGTCCCTGGAGTTGGGGGAAGGATGTCCTTTCTCCACACCCACTTTCTCCATTTGCAAATATATTTTGGAAAATAGCTGGGCACCAGCCTATGTCTGGGGTGGCTCTGTGCCCACCCTAAGCTCACCTCCTTACACTCAAGTCATCTTTTCCTGGAGGGAGTGGCTAGAAATCTCGAGAAAGCTTGAATGAGGAGGCTCTTTTCCAGGCTCAAGAGCCCTTTGACAACCAGATCATTCTTGCTGAGAAAAAATGAATTCCTAAGGCCACCCACCAGAATGGGGTTATTCCCTATGGATAGGGGCAGTGGGGGAGGGACAGAGGCAGGAGGAGGCAGTACCTACTGCGTGACTCATTTTCCTTGCCTCGGCTATGAGAGAGGAAATGAAATAGAAGTAGCTATCCAGAAAGCCCACCCACCCAGCATAGCCACTCTGGTGGTATAAAGGCTGGGCTGGCCTCTGCTACTATCCCCCACATCCGCTGAACAAAAACACACTAGTTGGGCACAGGTATTTGTAGTGCCACTTTATTGCCAATAGCTGACATTGCCCAGGGCTAGTGGAAAATAAGTTATAACTGTGGTGGCATTTGACCAGTATGGCTAAGCTGGAGGCGGGGAGCAGACTTTTCTTGGGCACTGATCCTAGAAAGGGGGTAGAAGGTGGCTATGGAAAGGTCCACGGAGAGGGTCTCTCTCCCACCTCTAAGACCACAACAGCTTCTATTCCCTCCTGGTACCCAAAGGGACAAAGTGGAGGCCAGAGTCTCCTAGCTTACCAGGAGCTAAGTGAGGGCAGTGGGGAGCCCTCAGCAGGACCAAAGGGGAGACCAAGGTGTGGGTCTCAGAACAGAGCAGGAACCCGGAATCACGTGTAGTTACAGGATGACACAGGGAGGACGGCTGTTGGTGATCTTTTCTAGGGGTTCTCCGTTACTGGCTCTTCGGATGGCCTCAATGAGCTAGAGAGAGGGCAGACACGTGGAATGGGATGATGCACTGCAGGGGCAGGGTGAACAGAGGCCTCCCAACATTGTAAATACTCACATCTTTTTCGTAAGGAAAGCCCCCATTCTCCAGCTTGGAGAACACCAGCTGTCCATTGATTTCAATCTCAAAGGCCCCTGGTATAAAATAAATCAATGAATGAACTGTATGCTGAGAACAGACAAGTCTGGAGAGACTCTCCACACTTCTTAGACTTCACACAGGCTCCTTCATGTCCCCACCAGCCCCACTAGAGACTCTTGTTATTTAAGCCATTTCCAAGCCCTGACTCAAGCCAAAGGAACCTGAGGGAGGCATCACCTGTGTGTCCTTCCTTTGAACTCAGGCTTCATAACTCAATGAAAGAATCCCTCCCCTCCAACCCCACACTTTTGCAGTCTCCCCCGTTTTTCCCTACAGGCTTCATCTGTAACGCCTTCACCTTTGGGAGGGGACTCGAATTGGTTGGACATTTGCCAGACACTGTTGGACACTATATAAAACAGCCAATTCCAGAACTAGAAAGTGGTAGAGTTGAGATTTAGAACACTGACTCAGCAGGTGTTCTGTGGGCCTCACCTGTGCCTCCAAGGCGCGACTCGATTTCAATGCCAGGATACTGCTCCTTCACGGCACTCGCCAGCTCCAGGTAGGTCGCTTCAAATCCGCAGGGTTCACTAGGGACAAGACGCTTGGGGTCCGCTTGGGTTCTCGGGGGAGGGGCCTCCCGTGGACCCACCCCCGTCCGGCCCGGACACCCCACAGGCTGGAGACGCTCACCAGTACTCCACTACGATGCGGACCCCACTACCCGGTTCAATCTCCCCGGGAGGGGGCGCTTCACACGTCGGCCCCGGCTCCCCGCTCATTGCTCCCGACTCCGCTCCAGCCGCTGCTTCCGGGTGTGACGCGACGCCGCGGGCACGTGACGGGGCGGGGCCGCTGGGCGGGGCGGGCCGCGCGCTACGTCCGGGCGCCTCCTGCAGGCCGGAGTTACTGCTGCGATTTGACCGTATCCTCGGTTTGAGGACTCTGGGCTGGGTGGACCCGTCCAGACCACCTTTTCAGAGCTCCAGGCTTTCCCCGCACCTCGTATCTGCTGGACGTCACCGTCTTATATAACCTACTGAAATATCTTAGACTGTAAAGCGCTCCCCAGGTTACAAAAGGAAGCGAAAGTGATGGGGCAAGCGGACTCGGCCTGGGGTTGGCGGATGGTGTGGAATGGTTGCCGTTTCTTGCAAACATGCTGATGACTTTTTAAACCATCTCATGGTTAAGCACTCAAGTACTTCTGATTCTTAAGCTCCAAAACTGTAAGCAAAAGCGGGGCAGTGACGGCCTCTCCCCTGCATTTGGGACCCTTAGGCTTCGGGGTTTCCACTCCTCAAGCTCCATGCTCCCATCACTCCTGTCCTGTTCCTGCACCTCCCCTATCTCATCCTGCTCTCACTACAGGGCCGGCATCATTCCCATTTTCCAACTCCAAATATGGAGGCTGTCTCGCTGCCTTTTTCCTCCCCGGAGTCCCACCATAGTATCCTAACAGGTTACCTACATCAGCATCTCTTCAAACCATGCATTTTAAAAACAGATTCAGTGGTTTATAGAATTGTGCCACCACCACTACAATCCAGTTACAGAACCTTTCCATCAACCTAGAAAGGTCACTCCTGCGTGTATGCAGTCAGTCCAGCTCCTGGCTCCAGCCCTAGGCATCCATTGATCTGCTTTCTGTCTATAAACTTGCCTTTTCTGGACATTTAATATAAATGGAATGCTATAATATCCATTTTTTTGCTTCTGGCTTTTTTTCATTCCGTATAAAGTTGTGTGTGTGTGTGTGTGTGTGTGTGTGTGTGTGTGTTTTAATGTTTATTTAGTTTTGAGAGGGGGTGGGGGGAGGCAGAAAGAAATGGAGAGAGAAAGAATCCCAAGCAGGCTTGGGACAAGCCCCAAAACGGGGCTTGAACCCATGAGCCCCAAGAGATCATGACCTGAGCCTAAACCAAGAATGGGTCACTGGACAGACTGAGCCACCCAGGCACCCCTGTTCAGTGTAAAGTTTTTGAGGTTCATCCGTGCTATATCACGTACAGTAGTTTTTTTCCTTTTTGCTGGTGTGCAGTATCCCATCGTATAGATATGCCACCTTCTGTTTATCTATTCAATACCGGTTGATGGCCATTTGAGTTTCCAGTTTGCAGTTTTTAGCTATTTTGAATAATGCTGCTATGAACGCCCAAGTGTCTTTGTAGGTACATGTGTTTCATTTCTTTAGTAGAATTGCTGGGTTGCATGGTATGTTTAACTTTTTGAGAAACTGCCAGACTGTTATTCCAAAGTACCTGTAACCATTTTACATTCCCATCAGCTATATGAGGATTTGTTTACCCATATCCCTGTCAACGCTTATTGTCTGTCTCTGATTATAGCCATCCTGGTGGGCGTGGGGTGGTATCTCATTGTGGTTTTAATTTGCATTTCTCTAATGACTAATGATGTTGAGCACCTTTTCATGTGTTTATTAGCCATCCTTCTATCTTATGTGGAAAAACATCTCTTCAAATCTTTTGCCCGTTTTTAATTGGGTTGTTTGTTTCTTTATTATTGATTCATAAGAGTACTTTATATATTCTGGATACGAAGTCCCTAAGCAGATATATGATTTGCAAACATTTTCCCCCAGTCTTTAACAGGTGTTTTGTTTTGTTTTTTAAATTTTCTTAATGGTGTCTTTTGAAGTGCAAAAAGAATTTTATTTTGATGACGTATAATTTACTGATTTTTTCATTTGTTACTTGTGCTTTTGCTGTTGCACCTAAGATCTCTGCCTAACTCAAGGTCATGAAGATTTTTTTCCCCATGGTTTCTTCAGAGGTTTCATTTTAGCTCTCACGTTTAGGTCTAGGATCTATTTTGAGTTAATTTTTGTAGATTGTGTGAGGCAACGATCTAAATTCATCTTTTGGCATGTTGATTGTCCTAGAACTATTTATTGAAAAAACTAATCTCCCCCCCCCCCCCCGAATTGTCTTTGCACCTTTGTCAAAAATCATTTGGCCAGAAATGTAAGGGTTTATATTTGGACTTTTGATTCTATTCCATTAACATATAAAACTATTCTTTTTTTGTTGCCGTTTCTTTTTTTTTTATTAAAAAAAAACTCAGCTATAACTTATACAGAGTAAAATTTGCCCTCTGGAGTGTACCTTTCTGTGAGTCCTAACATATAGTTGTATATCCACCACCATGACCAAGATACAGAACAGCTCCATTACCTCCTCACAAGTCCCTGTGCTCTTTGCAGTCAACCCCGATTCCTCTTCCCCAACCCCAGATCTGCTTTCTGTCCTTATGGTTCCACCCCCTCCAGAAAGCCTATACATGGAATCCTACAGCACTCAGCCTTCCGACTCTGGCTTCCTTCTCTACCCCATCCTTCAACATCCAGAGCGATCTTTCCAAAATATAAATCTGCCCACTTCTCTTCGCCTCTGCTCAAGCCCAGAGAGACACTGCAGGGTCTGGCCTCTGCCCATAGTTCCTGCCTGTCTGGACAGACAGGATGGATGGCTCTTAAACCTGGTTTAACCACCTGAGGGCTTGTCAATACCACACATTCCTGGGTCTTGGCCCCAGAGACTGAGATTCAGTAGGTGGGGAGGGGCCCAGGGATCTGTTTTTTTATACAAGCCTAGGGAGATGTGGAGGCAGGTGGTCACAGGCTACACTAGGAGAAACACAGCTCAGTCTGAAACGCTTGCTTTTCTCCACACCTGCTCAAGCTTACCTGTGTGGCCTCCTCTCCTTCCTTCTTCTCAACCCCACTCTGCCTCTGTGTGCTGTGTCCCCTCCTGCCAAGGGCTTTGGCACTTGTTTCCCCACCATGAAAGGTGCCCCCCCCATTCCCACCCACCAATTCAACCTTCTCCCTGCTCCAGACCTAGCTTCCCCTCTGCTCAATTGTCACTTCCACGGAGAAGCCTTCCCCAACTCCCTTGGTGAGTCATTTTCCCAGCATATTTGTCACCTGTCATTTCTTATTTTTGTGGGATTCTTTTTTTTTAGTTTATTTTCAGAGAGTGAGCGAGCAGCTGAGGGGTAGAGAGAGAGAGGAAGAAAGAGAATCCTAAGAAGGCTCCTAGCTGTCAGCGCAGAGCCCGACACATGGCTCAACCTCATGAACCTGAGGTTGCGACCTGAGTCAAAATCAAGAGTTGGACACTTAACTGACTGAGCCACCCAGGTGCCCCTTATTTTTTGTGTGATTTTTTCCCCTAATGTTTATTCATTTTTGAGAGAGAGAGAGAGAATGAACAGGGGAGGGGAAGAGAGGGGGACAGAGGGTCCAAAGTGGGCTCTGCACTGACAGCAGTGTGCCCAATATGGGCTTGAACTCATGAAACATGGGATCGTGACTGAGCCGAAGTCAGATGCTCCACCGACTGGAGCCACCCAGGCGCCCATGTGTGATTCTTTGGTTAACATCAGTCTCTCCAACTGGGCTGCATGAGGATAAGGGCAGGATCTGTTTTTGTTTCTCCCCACTTTTTCCCCAGTACCAAGCTTGCGGTTGGCATTTAGTAGGTACTTAACAAATATTTTTTTTAATGTTTTTTAATTTATTTTTGAGACAGAGACAGAGCATGAACAGGGGAGGGGCAGGGAGAGAGGGAGACACAGAATCTGAAGCAGGCTCCAGGCTCTGAGCTGTCAGCACAGAGCCCTATGCGGGGCTCGAACTCACAGACTGTGAGATCATGACCTGAGCTGAAGTCAGATGCTTAACCCACTGAGCCACCCAGGCGCCCCGGTACTTAACAAATATTAACTGAACGAATGAAGGAATGATTGAGTGAATTGCCTACTGTGCTTTGCACAAACTGCTCCATGGCCCAGGTGACCTTGTCCCCTCCCCCACTTCTTTGCTTGGTCCACTTATACTGGTTTTTCCAAGGAAAACCCATTTGGAAAAAGTTGAGGCTAGAGCCACTCCTTGATGGTCCCCCAGGGCAGACCTCTTATCACTCTATGGACTGTTTGTTTACCCAACTGTCACCAACTCCTGGTTGGGAGGTGACCACTGCCTTTGATCCAGGCCTTCTCCCTGACCCTTGTGTGTGCCTAATGCTGAAAGAGTGAGCTAAAGTGATGGCTCAAAAGGTGGGGGGGGGGGGGGGGAGGAGGGCGTGTCCCCTGTCACCTGTCCAGAGCTTCCCCCAGATCACTCCTCTCACCATGAGACCCTGCCTAACTCTTTCAATTTCAGAAGAAGCTGAGACCCTGGACTTTGCAAAGAAGGGAGAACATACTCTGGGTGCCTCTGAGGGCCAGGGTGCAGGCTGGGTGGCCAGACTGTGGCTGGAGGTCAAGGGGCAGGCCTTATTGCTGGACACCCCTCTGGCTGTCTTCCTTCTTTCGCTGAGTGCTCTTTGCCCCATCAAGTGGGACTCAGAGCCGCAGACAGGCCCCCTAGCTTGGCCAATGAGCAGACCCGATTTGGTGAGGAGCCTGGGGAAGGGTGAGCCCGTCGTTTCCCCTTACCTTCCAGCCCCCAGCCCCTCCCTCCCAGGTCACGAGGACTCCAGATCTTCGCTCTGGAGGCTGTTCAGTTCGACTGTCTTCCCCGCCTCTCCCCTGGCACCTGCTGGCTGGCTAAGAAGGGCAAAAACAATCCCAGCCAGAGTAGAGTGTCAGAGTCCCCGCCCCTCCTCCTGTGGTTCCTCCTCCCATGCTTCCCACCCCCCCCGGCCCCGCCCCCACCTGCCCAAGATAATTTTAGTTTCCTTCGTCCAGAAGCCTGGACACATAGGGCTGTCCCTCCCCCAACCCTCGCTTCTACCTCCAAAGTCAGGACGCCCTCCTACCACCTGTAGGGAAGAGGGAGTGGATTTGAAATCAAGTCCAGGTATCTGGGGTCCCTAGACAGAACCGGACTTCGGACCCCGTGTCCTGCTACTCCTGCTGGGGCTTCTCTAGGTAAGGTTGCCAGGATGGGTCCCAGACGATAATCTGCTCCCACCCCCAGCCCCACCAGGGCCCCAGGCTGTGCGGGTCTCAGGGCCAGGAGCTGGCAGGCTGCCCTGATGGGCGGACGGACAGCCGTCTGGCTCCCCCCTTCCCTCTCCCCTTCAGTGATGTCAGGCCAAGGGCGGGGGCAGGAGGGGGACAGGTAGTTAAGGGCCAGGCGTCTCTCTCCCTAAACCGGTGGCTCCAGCCAAGTGTTCCAACGCCAGGGTGCAGGTAAGGACCAAAACGGGCCCTTCATCGTGAGGGTGGGAGAGGAGCAGCAGGTCTGGGGCCAATTTGGAAAGATCCAGCCTCCTTCTGCGTTACTCTGGCGGCCTCACTTTCTCTTTTTTCTCCAGTCTCCCATATCCCGCCCCTTCCTCACCATCTGCTCTCAGTCTTTCCCTATTCTCATTTCCCGTCTTCCTTATTCCTTATTTCCCTCCCTGTACCCCGCCTCCCTCTGGCCCCCGGACAAAGCTGCTGATGGGGTTGAGAAAGGAAGATCTCTGATCCTCTCCTTCCAGAGACGCTGCTTTCCCGCTGAAGCCCCTCCCCACCTCCCCAGAAAGAGGGCTGGGAGGGGGGCCGAATACCGAGAGCTGCCTCGGATCATTCCTTGCTCAGCCTGAGGTTACCCGTTTGAGGTTTCCCCAAGGCTCTACTAAAGATTGACGTCTCCCCTGGGGAAGGGGTACCCTCCAATTTGGAGGGCAGTAGAGGAGAGGGTTCCCTGAAGTTGCTAGAACTCCTTCTCCTATTGTTTGCCTGCTCAGAAACACAGGGTCCTACCCTCGGAAGGGAAGGTGGGGGCGGGGCAGGCCTGAGGGTCTTTCCCGGCTTCAGAAGGAAGGCTCGAAGGCTGGGGGGCTGGTGCCGGGGGTCAGCAGTGCAGTGGGGCCAAGGGAAAGTGTGTGTACATGTTTGGGGGGGGGTAGTGTTTGCACAAAGACAGAATCTGGGTCTCCCTGCCACTACGGGGATGGAGAATGCACCTGTTTGCGTTGGAAAGTCTCCCAACCCCACCGCCCCTCTTGGTCGGCCTGCCCTGGACTCTGGTCTCCCTTGTCCCCCTGATCCTGCTGGGGGAGCCCTCCACGAAGGCAAGCAGCGTGTAATGATTAACTCCACAGACACTCCAGCATTCTTCCCAAATTAAACTTTAAGAGAGCTTACCCTCCCTTTTCGCATTGGTCATTTTTTTCGAGTGAGGGAGTGGGCGGGGCCTCAGGGTCCTGGACCCTCCCCCCAACTCTGGGTCACCTAGGGGTTTCCCGCCTCCTCACCTGGGCCCTGTACCCCCAGAACTCCCCCGAAGGTTGAGCCTTCCTCCCCTTACAATAAATCCCGATGGGGGCGGGGAGGGGAGTGCTGGGCCAGACGGGGGCCTTCCCGCCACCTGCTGGTCCCCAGCCCGGGCCTCGGCCCTGCCGGCCCCTCCCCCTCTCCTGGTTAGCAGCGGAGGTGGCCTTGTTTTCTTGCCCTGCCACCCGCCCTTGGGGCCAGGCAGGTGGGGCGAGATTCAGGAAGTAAACAAGGAGGCAGGAGGCTGGGACGGCGGGAAGGAGGGTGGGGCCGGAGCCGCGGGGCAGGAGAGGCCATAGGGGAAGCTTCGGCGTGGAGTTGCTGTGTTTCGGGGACTGATAGATTATGCGGGTCTGTTTCTTCAGCAGAAGCTTTCTGAGGGCCCCAGTTTGAGAGTTCAGGTTTCTTGGGAGGGGGCCTGCCAGGGCCCCACAGCTAGGACCCCCATTCTTCTCCCAGTTTCATCTATTTGGTCCTAACTGCCCCACTCTTCTCTTGTCTTGGAAGGGTCTGAAGGGCAGGGTGAAGGATGGAAAGGCCAAACCCAAGTCTTCAGTCGGCCCTCCAGCCCTCTGAGGCCAGACTCTATCTAATCTGATTCCGATTTAGATCGTCTCCCCTTTCCCGGTCCAAACACTGCCCTGATTCCTCCTCCCTGGGTTGGAGGAGGACCCCAGTTTTGGTCTCTGATATCCTGTCTGGCTTCCCTGCACACCCCCCTCCCCCAGTCTCCCTCTCCCTGGAGTGAAGTCACCAGGGCTGGTTGCCAGAGGATAAACGGGATGGGAGTGGGGACACTGCGTTTTGTTGTTGATGTTCTGGTGTCTGTTGATGTTCACTGGTGGGTGTGTTTTACCCTTCCCTGCAGGACCCTGAGCCCCCTCCCTGTCTCTCCCTCCAACCTTCCTTTTTCTGCCTGTCTGTGTCTGTCCTCTTGGGTGTCTTGACTTTCTACTTCTGCTCCTGTAGTACCCTTCCAGCCAGGACACCCTGAAGAGTGTGTCAGGAGGACCCTCATCCCCCCGGGTTGATGTAGAGGAGTCCTCTGAGCCACTGAGTCCTGGGTTCCAGGGGTGGGCAGCAGCATCAGAATGAAAGCCTGGTAGGCCCCAGCCAGGATAGAGAACACTTCGTGGTTTCTTCTTTGTGGTGAGTGAGGGCATCAGTGGAGGTCAGCTCCACTCCAGATGGGCCTTTGAAATCCAGGCCGGGCCTTTTTTCTCTCCTTGGGGGAGGGGGCTCCTGGGCTGGGTGGTGGCTACCAGATTGGGGGCTGACTTCAGTCCCACCTGGACTGGAGGTGGGCCAAGGGTGGGGAGGAGAAAATGATGTCAGAGGAGCTGCAGGCCAGGCAGCTTCTTTCTCCCCCATCCTGTCCCTGCCTTGTGCCTCCCCCATTCCTCCTAGGCTGGTAGGTTGGGGGTGGGAGTGGAGGGAGGTGGGCAGAGGCAGGGTTGTTTGTGTTTCTCCTAAGCCAGGAAGTTGTGCAGATGAGTCAAGGTTGAATAGAGAGCCCCAGGCAGTGCTGTCCCGCCCCACCCTGACTCACCTGTCCCCCAGATCCCCTCACTTAAGAGTCCGGGACCTACCCCATCCTGGAGGGTCAATGCCAGGTGCCCCCAGCAGCCTAACAGCGCTGGCCTAGGTCTCAGGTGCTCCCAGGTCCTCACCCAGCCAAAGGGGTCTTTCTTCCTGTGGAGGAGGAGCCCGTGCTGCCTCTGCCCCCGGTGGGCATTTTTGCCCCAGCTCTCCTGTCCTTACTTGTCTCAGGTACCTGTGCAGCACCTGTGGGTGATAAGACATGGGTAAGACCCTGGCCTTGCTTAGCAGTGCCAGGCGTCTTCAGACCAGTGGGTGGGTAAGACAGGTGCACGTAATTGGCACAGAGTCCCCAGCACAGTGCAGAGAGGGAGACCTTCAGTCTGAAGGTGGAAAATCCAGGAAGGCTGCTCAGAGGAGGGAGCTCTGGCATTGGGGCTTCAAGAAAGTTGGGCGGGAGGAAGAATCTGGGGAGGGCACACAAGGTTTGGGGGCTGCTGGGGCCAGGGCCCCCAGGTTAGTCCTGTCCTTCTCACTGCAGCTGAGCCTGCCTCCTGCCCTCCTGGTTCCTATCCTGGCCCACCTCCTTCTCCCCTTCTGTGCATCACTCAGCACTTGGGCAGGCGTTGCCACAACAGGCTCTGGCAACCAGGTCTGGCAACAAAGCACTGGAAAAACCTGGGGCAGAGCCCGGAGGAGCTGAGTGCCCTGTGCTCAGAGCATGCTCAGAGACTGAAAGTCTGAGCCTCGAACAGTCTGTGGGTTATGGAGTCTGTTGCCCCATGGTGGCGGAGTGGGACCCTCTTAGCTCTTCCCCTGGGCAACCTGGGGCTAAAAGAAGGGCACTGGACTTGGAGTCCAAACACCAGGTTTTACTCCCTGACTCACCTGTGATGGGGGCAAGAATGCTTCCTTCTCAGGGACCTGAAGTCCCTTTTTGTAAATGGACTCACTCTACCCTTCCCCAGAGGCTCCAGAGAAACTCCAGTTAGAGGGAGAGCAATGAGGTGCTGGGCAAACTCTGAGGGGCCCCTTGGCAGCTGTGTGAAGTCAGGAGGTCTGGGTCCTCTTGGCCCCTCTTCCCAGGACAAGGGGTCACGATCAGCCACTTCCAGCCCCCTCTTCTCCCTCAGATGTTATGGAGCTGGGTCTGTCTCCACCTCATCTCAGCAGCTCCCCAGAAGATCTGTACCTGACCCCTGGGACCCCTCCTGGGACTCCCCCGCCTCCCGATGCCCCTCTGCCTGGGGAGGTGAAGAGGTCCCAGCCTCTGCCCATTCCAAACAGCAGGTACGATGGGGTGATGGAGCTGAGGAGGGGCTGGTGGTGGGGAGGCGGTCAGCGCCGGGGTGAGACAGAAGCTTGCAGTCAACTCTTCTCCGCCCCTTACCTTGGGCCACAGGAATCTTCTTCGAGAGGAGGAGCTGCGGACAAGCTCTCTACCCTCCATCCCCAACCCCTTCCCTGAGCTCTGCAGTCCTCCTTCACAGACCCCCATTCTTGGGGGGCCCTCCAGTGCAAGGGGGCTGCTCCCTCGAGACGCCAGCCGCCCCCATGTGAGTTGTCTTGGGAGAGAGAAGGCAGGGATATGGGGATGCTGTGGATATGAGGGTGGATATGGTGCCACTTCCGTGGAGGCTGGGGGATTTGATCAGGAATCCCTGCAGGTGTAGCAGCAGCAGAAGGGAAATGACCACCCTTTGCCCTTCCTCAAGTCATCTGCAATTCCCGGGGCACAGGTCGTAAAGGTGTACAGTGAAGATGGGGCTTGCCGGTCTGTGGAGGTGGCGGCAGGTGCCACGGCTCGCTACGTGTGTGAAATGCTGGTGCAGCGGGCTCACGCCCTGAGCGATGAAAACTGGGGGCTGGTGGAGTGCCACCCCCATCTGGCGCTGGGTGAGTTGGGGTGGAGGGGGCTGCCTGGGTAGGGAGGCAAATGCTTCACACGTTGGGCTGGGCAGGTGGCTCATCTGGGAGGCCTGGCAGGTCTCCGCTGAGCCCTGCTTTTTGCCCTTGACGCCAGAGCGGGGCTTGGAGGACCACGAGTCAGTGGTGGAAGTGCAGGCTGCCTGGCCCATTGGTGGAGACAGCCGCTTTGTCTTCCGGAAGAACTTCGCCAAGTATGAACTGTTCAAGAGCTCCCCAGTGAGTGTGGGTGCAGGGGGTCTGGGCACTGGGATACCCTGATCCCCAACCTGGGCCCTCAATCCCTGGCTCCTTTCTCGTTTCCCCCCAGCACTCCCTGTTCCCGGAAAAGATGGTCTCCAGCTGTCTGGATGCACACACAGGCATATCCCATGAAGACCTCATCCAGGTAAAGGGATATTTCCAGTCATGATTCCTGTCGCTTTTTGACCCTTAAGCATTGTGCCTTCCCTGTGTGTGGTGGAGGGCTTAGCACGGTCCTAAACGACCGGACAAGTTACTTTTCCTGGCTGAGCGTCAGGTTTCTGCATCTGGTAAATGGGACGGTAAATCCATGTGGAGCACCTTCTCTTATGAAGGCCTTTGTGTATGTGTGTGTGTATCTCCCTGTCTCCCTCTTGGCGTCTCACGCTCTTCCTGCTCTCTTCTGTCCTCAGAACTTCCTGAATGCAGGCAGCTTCCCAGAGATCCAGGGCTTCCTGCAGCTTCGAGGGTCAGGACGGAAGCTTTGGAAACGCTTCTTCTGCTTCCTGCGCCGGTCTGGCCTCTATTACTCCACCAAGGGCACCTCCAAGGTGAGGTCTTGAAGGTTGACAGCCCCAGCCCCTAGGGTATCCCATTCCTGGTCCTGCTAGGAGTTGTCCCTTCCCTGTTGGAACTCCTGGACCTTTCTTCCCCTGGACCCTGAGACCCTCAGCTGCTCCTCTTTCCCTCCTAGCGTACCTACCCCAGGAAGTAGTGGTGGGAAAGGCAGGTGAAACTGAGTTCGAGCCCTGGCTCTGCTTCTGTTTGCTGTGTGACCTGAGGCACTTCTCTGCTCCTCTCTGGTCCTGACATCTCCCCAGCTGGCTTACTGGACAATAATAGGGGGACAGGGTCTGCCTGTTACAAGTCCTGTCTACCCGTGCTGCACAGGATCCAAGGCATCTGCAGTATGTAGCAGATGTGAACGAGTCCAACGTGTATGTGGTGACCCAGGGCCGCAAGCTCTATGGGATGCCCACGGACTTCGGCTTCTGTATCAAGGTAAAGACCCTGGCCTGGCCTGGGAGGCAACGGGAGCTGCTCAGGCCCTGGGATCTTACCTAGGGCTCTTGAGCTCCCGTCTGGGACACCCAGACTCCTCCCCCTGCCCTCTGCCCTGTGTCCTGCCCTATGGAGACAGATATCTGGTCCTAATGGCAGATATGGGACCAGCTGGTTTCCTCTCTCTACAGCCAAATAAGCTTCGAAATGGCCACAAGGGGCTTCGGGTCTTCTGCAGCGAGGATGAGCAGAGCCGCACCTGCTGGTTAGCAGCTTTCCGCCTCTTCAAGGTGAGACCCTGGGAGTGGCATGGGGGCATGAGTGAGGAATTATAACTCTGCCCCCAGGAATGAGGGGGCATCATAGCCTTGCTCTGTTAGTATGTTGGGCCCAAGGCTGGAGTCCTCACTCCGGCTTCAGAAAGCTCCTTATCCAGGGCAGAGATGCAGTCTTGCCCTTGGAGAGTTCTGGTGTGTGTGGGTTTCACAGCCCAGCTGCCAGCACCTGCTTGACCTCAGGTTCTCTTTCTCTCTCCAACCCGCAGTATGGGGTGCAGCTGTATAAGAATTATCAGCAGGCACAGTCTCGCCACCTGCGTCCGTCCTGTGTGGGTTCCCCACCTTTGGTGAGTGTACACAGGGGGGTTAGCTGGGGGTGGGTGCCCTGACCCCGTCTGACCCCTCTCCATCCTATCCCATCTACAGAGGAGTGTCTCTGATAACACCCTGGTGGCCATGGACTTCTCTGGCCATGCTGGGCGTGTCATCGAGAACCCCCGGGAAGCTCTGAGTGCAGCCCTGGAGGAGGCCCAGGCCTGGAGGGTGAGGGGCCTGTACCCATTTGCATGTTTATACTGGGCACCTTCTCTCCACGTGGGTTTCCATGGTGTGGGACGAAGAGTGGGGTAAGGCGGGCCGCCAGGTGCGGAAAGGGTCTCTATGTTCTCGAGGTGCCGGGTGATACCTCAGTCACGCCCTGATCCCCTGTGTCCCCCACTGCTCTGCAGAAGAACCATCGTCTCAGTCTGCCCACCCCAGGCTCAGGCACGAGCCTCAGTGCAGGTGGGTGAGCGCCCGGCGTCCCCAGGGGTGGGGGCTGCCGTGGCTTCTCTGAGCATTCCCGGTGGGGGAGGTTAGTGTGGGGACCTCCTCCCCAGAGTGACGGCCCATCTGCCTCCCCCAACTCCAGCCATCCACCGCACCCAACCCTGGTTCCACGGACGCATCTCCCGAGAGGAGAGCCAGCGGCTCATCGGGCAGCAGGGCCTGGTGGACGGGTAAGGGGCAGGGCTGAGCAGGCCAACAGACCCAGGGACAGGAGAGGCCCCGTGTCCAGGCGGCAGCTGTGTGTCCTCGGGTAATGTTGCCCTGTCTCCTGGCAGCCTGTTCCTTGTTCGAGAGAGTCAACGGAACCCACAAGGCTTTGTCCTCTCTCTGTGCCACCTGCAGAAGGTCAAACATTATCTCATCCTCCCGGTGAGTAATCCCTGTCTCCTCACCAGGCCCCCTCGAGAAGCTCCCCGGCCCGCGGTGTATCTGGGGCCTCCCGCTCTCTCCTTTGCCCCTGCACAAGCACTGGGGACCTCGGCCCTGACCAGGAGGGATCCCCTCAAGTCCCTCCCTGACCTTCCACCCCGCCCCCTGTGGCCGTCCCCCCAGAGCGAGGAGGAGGGCCGCCTCTACTTCAGCATGGATGACGGCCAGACTCGCTTCACGGACCTGCTGCAGCTTGTGCAGTTCCACCAGCTGAACCGTGGCATCCTGCCATGCTTGCTGCGCCACTGCTGCACCCGCGTGGCCCTCTGACGGCCACAGAAGCAGGCCTGGGTCTCAGCCTGTTCCAGGCTGGCCACTGCCCCCGATGCTCACAGGGTGGACTTGGAGGGGGCAGAAGGTGGGGACAGGCTCATGAACAATTGGAGGGCTCCCCTACTCCGGAGGGTCTTCTCCTTGGCTCCTCTGCCTCCCTCAGGCAGAAAGTGCTCCTCACCCACTCCACCCCCGACCTGTCTCCTCAAGAGAAGGCGCTTGGGGTGGCCCTCCCCTTCACAGAACTCCTGGGCACTGCCCTGGGCAGGGCATTTTGGGAGAAATGGGGTAGCCCAGGTGGTCTTATGCCCCACACTTTGTACAGACTGAGAGGCCAGTTGATCTGCTATGTTTTATACTAGTGACAATAAAGATTATTTTTTGATACATCTATGAGTTCTGTCTGGTAAGACCTGGCTAGCTGGAGTAGAGAAGGGGAGTGGGAGAAGAGGGCACCAGGCCTTGGCAAATGTGTCCGATAGATCCAGGCCAGGTACCCTCCAGCCTGGATGTTTCTTTTCTTTCTTTCTTTCTTCCTCTCTCTCTCTCTTCCTTGCAGAGAGGGAGAGAGAGGGGGACAGAGGATCCGAAGAGGGCTCCATGTGGGGCTTGAACTCATGAACTGCAAGACTATGACGTGAGCTGAAGTCCGATGCTCAACCGACTGAGCCACCCGGGCACCCCCAGCCTGGATGTTTCTTGAGGGCAGGGTGGTCTTGGTCACCTGAGGATCTCCAGTGTCCAGCATGGAGCCCGGTCCATAGTGGGTGCCTAGTAACTTCTTGTTTAATAAATAAATGTATAAGGGAATGTCATCCGGGTGAGATCTCCTGACAGGACCTAAAGCTGTGGGGGTAACTCAAACAGGCCTGGGAGCTGGAGTGGACTCTCATAGCCTGTCTCCTCTGCAAGTCCTGGGCCCACTGCTGGGATGAGTCCTGACAGTTAATGAGTCTACAACCCCTACTTGGACACGTGGCCCATCATCTCTCCCAAGTCCCCATGCCCCCTATGGTCAACCCCTCTCCCTCCTGCTTTCTGTCCTTACAGTTCTGTTCCTTCCAGAAAGTCATACAATGGGTACACTACAATACTCAGCCCTCTGAGTCTGGTTTCCCCCTCCAACCCATCCTCTAACATCCAGAGTGATCTTTCCAAAATACAAGTCCAGATGGATCCTGCAGGGTCTGGCCTCTCCCCACTGCCCATGCTGGTCTGTTTTTGTCTAAAGAGTTTTGTCTAAGAGGGAATTTTATAGTCTTAGCTCTTATGTGACAGGAAAGATTTATAACTCTGTCAAACTGGCAACACCCGAATCTGCCACTTGATTTTTAAATCACAAAGAGACCCTCTTTTCAGACACATGAACTCCGGCTAGACATTATTTTTGCCAAAAAATAAAACCGCAGTCTCGGGGCGCCTGGGTGGCTCAGTCGGTTAAGCATCCGACTTCGGCTCAGGTCATGATCTTGCGGTCCCGTGAGTTTGAGCCCCGCGTCGGGCTCTGTGCTGACAGCTCAGAGCCTGGAGCCTGTTTCAGATTCTGTGTCTCCCTTTCTCTCTGCCCCTCCCCTGTTCACACTCTGTCTCTCTCTCAAAAATAAATAAACATTAACAAAAATTAAAAAAAAAAAACACAAAAAAACGCAGTCTTATCCTTTGGATCCAGCTACTAATTTATCAGAAATATGGAGGACAGAGGGACGTGTGAAATTACACATGGGGATACAAATCCCCAAGTCAAGACTAGGAAACTACAGAATAGACAACCCGGTTTCTCCCACAATAGCAAAATTACAAGAAAAGATGGGGAATCTCTAGCTCTCAAGAAATGTAGACATATGTCAACTAGATGTTATGTGCTGACCTTATTTGATTCAAATCCAAACTAGCTAACTGTAAAAACATTTATGAGCAATTGGGGGAAATTTGAGCTCCGGTGAGATGTTTGATGATATTAGGGAATTATGGTTAACTTTTCAAGGGGTGATAACCGTATTGTGTGTGCGTGTGTGTGTGTATGTGTGTGCGTTTAAGTCGTCATCTTTGAGAGAGTCGTTCTGAAGTATTTACAGGTAAAATGATGCCTTAGCTTTGTTTTTAAAATAACTCCAAGGTTAGGGGAGAGGGTGTGAGTATAGTCATGGGTTAACCATGAGTTGCTAATAGTTGAAGCTGGGTGATGGGTACAGGGGGATTGATTAAATTCTCTAAATCTGTGTAAGCCTGAAAATTCTGTAATAAAAATTTTTAAGTTTTATTTTATTATTTATTTTGAGAGAGAGAGAATCCTAAGTCCCTGATGCAGGTGTGGGGCTAGAACCCACGAACCGTGAGATCACGACCTGAGTCGAAACCGGCCAGACAATCCACTGAGCCACCCAGGTGCCAATCCCTGCAGATTTTTTTAAACGGAGAACCTCTCCTCAAATCTTTGAGATGGGGCGAGAGATGGTGGGATCCTGTTTTGCTGGTGAGGAAATTGACGGTTCAGTGAGGAGACCTGCCCCAAGTCACAGTGAGAGAGCCAGGAGATCACCTCAGGTCTGAATACAGGTCTGGGCTGTTCTGCTAGCCCTGCATGGCTGATTTCCAGGTGGGATTCCCAAATGGCCTGTGGGGGGTGGGAATGTCCTCTCCTGAAGAGCCCTTTCCTTCTCTGCAGCCCTGGTCTCTGGTGAGCAGGTTGTCCTGAAGTGACCTTGAGAAGGACCAGCCACTGTAGCCAGCCCTTGGGCCAGGTTTGGCAGCCCCAGCAGCCACTTGTGACCAAGGCACCCCCAACCTTGGCTAATCCCAGGCTGGGGAGCCAGGCCTGTCAGACAGAGGTGGGTAGAAAGTCCTCATCCACTCTGTAGCCTGGAACCTTCTGGGGATCTACCCCGAAGAAATTACCGCAGTCAAGGCATGAGAGGGGTGCAGGTTTTGTTTCTTTTTAGCGGGAACCAGAGCAACCTGCTGTGTGCTGCCTGCCATGGATGGCTTCCAGAACCATCCCAGCACTGGCTGCCCCTCGGTCTTGAGCTGACTGGCGCTGGACGTGTGACTGGCCAGGAATGCCCAGGGCCACTTCTAAGGTGTGGGTGCTAGGGGTCCGTGCTGGGGTGGGAGTAAAGGGACCAGAATAAGTCACTTCTTAAGCATGTCCAGGGATTTAGGCTATATAAAAACAGGACCCAGTGTCTCCTCATAGTCTGAGGCACCAGGCAGCGGACAATGCCCTTCTCTGTCAATCAGCTAATCGGAGTATGTGCGACAGATATCATTCTCACTTTACAAATGGGAAACTGAGGCTCAAAGCGAGGACCCACCTGAGGTCCTACATGGAGTTAGAGACAGAGGTCAGACTCAGCCCAGCTTGCAAGTGGTAGAACATAGCCCTTCTCTGCCCTTTGTTCTCTGTCCCCTCCGTTGTCGGTGCCGGCCACTAGGAAGGATCTGGGCCATCGGGGACCTTTCGAGGTGGCAGCTGGCTTGACCCTGAGCTGGATACTGGAAATCAGCAGCGGAACATCCTTGCTGGGTGGCTGAGCTCTCTGGCTTCTTGGAGGAAAGGCAGCAGCTGAGAGTGTGGGGGACAAGGGCCCCTCAAGATCAGCTTGCAGAGGGACCCAGGGCAAGATTCCCCAGCTCTGAAGACATGGGAAGAATGCTGTTCTCCTGCCAAAAGAGGCTGAAGCGTGAGCCACAGAGGCCAGACAGCACAAGGGAATTCCAAGGATAGCTGCAGTGCGGTTAGAGGAGGCTTGTGGCTATGAGGAAGACTGGGCTGGTGGGAGGGAGGCAGGGGCACCGTGGAGAAGGTAGAGGCTGGCACCTCAGATACTGTCTTTTCCACATCGAGTTATTGGGTTTGATTATAAAAAGTATATGTGCCTATGAAAGAACATTTCAGAAATTACAAAGAGCCTCTGTAAAAGAAAAGGAAATTCCCTGTAATCTCCCTATGCTGAGGAGGACCCAGGCATTGAGAGAGGGTAATGGAGGGCCCACATCCAGGGGGCTGGCTCTAAATGGCCTATAGTACATCACAGACACCAGCTCCTGGGGCTAGTATGGCTGGTGTGGGCCTGGTGCCAGGGTATAGCTGTCTTTGGCAGCACCATGGGCCTGGAGGAAGGTGTGGCCACAGGGATGACCTCCCTGCTTGGTCAAGCATGGAGGGCAGGGAGGGCTACTGCCAACTTTCTGGACTTGGGAACAGGTGGGCACGAGTCTAGGAAAGTCCACCTCCCATAGGCTGCCCTACGTGGGACATCCAAACAACGTTCTGGACAATTTATGCTCTCCCTGCTCCCCAGACATCCTGTTCAATGAAACCTGCACTGCCTCCAAGTTCATGGGTGGAGGCCCTCCTGGTGCCAGTAGAGGGTTCAACATTGGGTCAGTGATCCTGCCTGGCTCCTTCCTTGTGCCCATGCCAGGCACCCTGAGGAGGGAGGGAGGGAAGAATAAAAGGAGACAGGCAGGGGAGACCACGGCCATTCAGAGGATCCTTTCTTCCAAACTGTCTACATAAGCAGTTTACTACTGGCTTCCTGCTTCCAAGGGTTGCAGCAGGAATTGGGGGGCAGGTTGGGGTGGGGTTGGGAAGAGCATTGATTGCCTTTATATCTGGGAATTCCGCTTCATGGTGTATTTGGAAAAAAGGCTTCCATTACTGTGTGACTGACTTGGTCTAGCAGAGAGGTCAGGGGTTGGTGGATCCAACTTGCACGAAGGTAAGGTCTGCGGCAGAGTCTGCTTTCCTGTCCTGCACTGTTGGACGGAACCCTAGCTTTGGGGCTGGGAAGTGAGGTGTGCAGTGTGGCCTCTTAGGACAGAGGATTCTGAGCTTCCAGCAGGGGTAGGGAGTTGAGAGAGGAGGGAAAAGACATTGGGATCTTGGGGAAGTTGGATGTTGCAACTGGAGGCCGGAGTCTACAGCCACAGGATGGGTGATCCTGGGGACGGAGGGGTTCTCTATGATCTCCATACAGGAAGGAGTGTTAGGAAGCGTGGGTGCTGTCTGGGCTGAGAAGGGTTGTGCTTTACCGGGCGTTACTGAGGTCTGAAATTCAGTCCCATGTGGGTTGACCTGTCCCAAGGACGTATTCCTCTGCATCTACCTGCGCACCCCGCGCCCTGAGTTAGATTCAGGACGTGACAGCAGTGGGTATTCCTAGCAGACACTACCTCCATTTTCCAAAAGATTCCAGGGCATCTCCTTTCTCCCAGCCCTCTTAACACCCATCAGTCCCGATACGGGTTCCCACCTTTTGGTTCTCTACTTCCAAGCTGAGCCACCGCGTCCCACACTTCTAAGGGATGAGCTGGGGGGTGCGCAGGGGCCGCTGCACGAATAAGGCGAGGCCTGAGTCGGACGAGGCAGGAGTCAGAGTGAGAATCCAGCAGTCGCTCTGGCACCGCAGCACAGGAGGAAGGTGATCTGGACCCGCCGCCTGCCCTTTGGCTCCCTTCTCCTCGCCCCCCCTCCCCCCTCCCCCGCCCCCAACGACGCGGCCTGCGCGTGGTTGCTGGGCTGGAGGGCTTCGAGCGGTCGGGGAGCTGCGGTCGCGGGTAAAGGCCGGCCCGCATCGCCAGGGGGCGCGCTTCGGGGCCGCTGAGTACGCTCCTCGGTCTCTGGAACTCCTGGAGGAGGCTCGCGTGGCGCCACGGCAGCGGGCCCATCCGTCGCGGGGCCCGGGGTTACTTTGTTCTTCGCTGCGAGTCGGTGGGCTGCGTGGGGGCCTCAGGACGCCAGGCGTGGAGGGAGGTCTGAGCGTCGCAGCCAAGCCTCGCGGGGCCTCCGCGGCCAAGGCCAGGCAGGACCTCCGGGGCGCGGCGGGCCCAGTGCTCCGGCTCCCTGGGACCCGCGCCCCCGCCTTCCGACGGCGCCCGAGCCGCTCAGCCGCGCGGCGGCAGTGACACCCAGCGGCCGTGGCGGGGAGTGCAGGCGCCGCCGCTCCGCTCGCGCTGTTCAAGTCCGCGCCTCTCGAGGTTCCTACGCGTGGTTACGCTCGGGCACCCCCGGGAGAGAAGGCCGCGCTCTGCAGACTGCCCCGCGGGGCACTTCCCCTCCCCCTCCCCCAGTTTCCTCCGCGGCAGTCGCCCGAGAGCTGGGAGATCCTGCCGGGCTGCAGTGCCCGGAAGGGCGGGGCGGGGCGCAGCGGCGGCGCTGGGCTGTGACCCCGAGCAGTTTCACTTCTGGATCCTACCCCGGTGTGATGGAAGAGCATCTGGGGTGGGGGTGGAGGGGGGACACACAGGCGTGCCGAGGGCTGGCGCTCGGGACCCCGGGGGAGGGATGACTTTTTACTCCCGGGGTGTCACGCGCCCCGTGCCTCCCTGCATTTTCCACCCCCACGCCATGGGTTCCACTCCGCTGTCTCCGGAGCTGCGGCTCCTCCCCAGCAGCCGCCGCCTCCGCGGGGGCTGTCGACCCCCGGAGAGGCCCCGAGCGGCGTGGGCGGCAGGAGGAGCGAGCTGTGAAGCCGCAGGCAGGGGGTTAGGCTGCGGGCTGCTGAGACGCCGGAGCTGTTTCTCAGAAGTGCAGCTGCCCCTCCCCTCACACCCCCCTCAGCTCCCACCTCGAGCCGCACGGCACCCCTTCCCCCCTCCGCCTGGCCTTCGCTTTCCTCACCTGGGCACCCCCAACCCGGGAATCTGGTGTGGCGTCCACACAGAATTAAGAGAAACTGAGAGAGGACGGGACCGGGAGTTCAGACCCAGCCTCGGTGCCCATATTCAGAGGCTACGACTCCACTGTCACCTCCTCGTCCCCCACACTCCTGTGGGCCAGGATTGGAATTTCATAGAATGGTTTAGAAAGTGATCGTTTGGGAAAATCATAGGCCGCCATAACCCTAGCTCCAGCGCCGAACCTCCCTGTGAATGCCTGAGGTGTGGTGGGGAGAAAAGAGGGCACGGTACCCCCTTTCTTTCCTCTTGTTTCTCGAGTTAGAGGAAGGGCCTGGCCAGAACAATGGGGCTGAGGCCAGACTCGGTCTCAGTTGGAAGGAACTTCAGAGATTCAGTTCCAGGGAAAAATGAAGGCCCAGAGAGGGAAAGCAAAGCGCCCAGGTTCACCCAGAGAGTGGCAGAGCTGGGGTTGGACCGCAGGAGTCCAAGTACTCAGCTGGAGTCTGCACCAGGCTGCCATTTGCTTACTGACATTTCAGAGCTTTGCTCTATTCATTGACTCTGTTTCCCCCTTCACCCCCCTCATCCAGGAGTCTAGGGAGGGTGGTAGGCTCTGTGAGTGACAGGGAGGCAGAGAGACAAATTCCAGTGGGGGTGGGATGGGGAGTGACCTGGTGGAAGGACAAGGCTGGGGAAGAGGTGGCATCTGCCCCCCCCCCCCCAGTTCCCACCAGCCACCCCCAGGGCTGTGGTTTATTTGACTAGGCAGCTCTTCTGGGGGCAGATGAGCCAGGGGGCCTGGGGGGTAGGGGGGGAGGTGAGGTGATGGGAAAAGACTGCTCTGGGCTTCCTGCCCCACCAGTCCTGGGGAAGGGGGGCAGTTTACATCACCCACAGGCCCTCTAACCTCCATACTTTCCACTGCAGTGCTCTTTCCTTGGGTATGTTCGTGTTATTCTGGGGAAGGTCTGTTATTTGGGGGGAAGGGAGGCAGCTGCCTACTTCACAGGTCAAGACAGAGTTAAAAACAAAACCGCAGCAAATTCAACGCCCCGTGTCCTTCAGGGACTTTCCATGACACCTTCCTTCCCCCTCTCCCCCAAGCCAGGGAGTACCTCCCCAGAGGGCCTCCCACCCCAGGTGCAGTGGCTTTTGGCTTTTATGCAAACAACTGTCTGACCGGGAATGTTCTGCAGCCAGAATTTGTGTCCCGGGCCCAATGTGCTCCTTCACCATCCCTCACCATTCCTGGCCTTCCCAGAGATCTCATCTCCACTTTTGCTCAAACTTTGGGTGCTAGGGAATGAGAGGCGAGGGGAGAGACACAGGTCCTTGTGCCCTTGCCTGCCCTTGGATGGCAGTTGCCTGCAGGTGGAAGTTTGGGCACCGCAGGCAGTGTGAATGGCCTGGTTGTGTTGAGTGATGGGGGAGGGGAAGGAGGCAGGTGCAGGTGTGGGATGGCCTCCTCTGCCAGGCCTACCACCCTGTAAAGTGTCACATCAGTTCCAAGAGTTAGGAAAGGACACTGTCCTTAGGCTGGAAGCCAATCCAGCCCCAAGCCCAGCACCAGCCAGCCTCACAGCTCTCTCCACTGCTCACTGGCAAATGGGATGGGGTCTCCTGGTCTCCCTTTCTCTCTGAGCTGCTCGCTTTGGGAAGGCAGTGGGGAGGAAAAGGCCACATACCACTCAGTTACCCAGAGGCCACTTTTCAAAGTACTTAATGTAATAATACAAAGGCGGGCTGTGACACAATTCCTCTCTCCCTTCCCTTAGTGCTGAGAGTGCAAAACCTGCTGGAGATCTTCCAGCAGTCTGGTGCTGGAGGGAAGGAGATGGTGCTGAGCGTAGAGACAGAGGAAGCTGCCCCCAACCTGGCCCCACCTTTGCTGACCCTAAATTTCAGAAATGGCTTCTTTCTGCCTCTCTCACAGAGGAGGGGAAAAGGAAGGCGTTTTGGAAGAGGTTGAGCAGAACACCAGATGACCTCCCAGTCTCTTTTCTGATATTTTCTAAGAGAGACCAGAAGATATCAAGACCAGGTGAAAGCTGAATAATGTCTGTGCCATTCTCCCAGGACTTTCTCCCCAGCACCTTAGGTTTGGGCCTCCAAGTATCTTAAGACTATTTTTTTTTTAATTTTTTAAAATTTATTTTTGAGACAGAGAGAGACAGAGCATGAATGGGGGGAGGGTCAGAGAGAGAGGGAGACACAGAATCAGAAGCAGGCTCCAGGTTCTGGGCTGTCAGCACAGAGCCCGATGCAGGGCTTGAACCCACGGACCGTGAGATCACGACCTGAGCTGAAGTCGGACGCTTAACAGACTGAGCCACCCAGGCGCCCCTCTTAAGACTATTTTTAAATGCAGCTGGGGCGCCTGGTTGACTCAGTTGGGGGAACATGAGACTCTTGATCTTGGGGTTGTAAGTTTGAGCCCCATGTTGGGTGTAGGGATTACTTAAAAATAAAATCTTAGGGCACCTGGGTGGCTTAGTTGGTTAAGAATTGGACTCTTGATTTGGGCTCAGGTCATGAGCTCATGGTTCGTGGGTTCAAGCCCTGAGTCAGGCTCTGTGCTGACAGTGTGGAGCCTGCTTGGGATTCTCTCTCTCTCTCTCTCTCTCTCTCTCAAAATAATAAATAAGACTTAAAAAAATAAATAAAACCTTAAAAAAAGTAAGTGTGGCTGAGTTTAGTGACTTCACTTGAACTTCCTGAGGTGGATGTTTCTGAGACCCTAGCAGTGAAAAAGTCAGGGCTTGCCTATCTTCTAGAAAGAACCCATGCTGGGAACAAGGGCAGAGCAGTGTCTTGGCACTGGGAGACACTGCAGTGTTGAGCCAGCCAAATCCAGGCCCCAACTTCCTTGGGTCCCCTTAGTGAACTAAGGGCCGGTGGAATGACAACCCCAGTATAGGGGTATGGGGGCCAGCAACAGGATGCCAATGGCAGTCTCAGGAAGGCATCAGAGTAGATGCCTTATTTCAGTGATAATTTCATTCACCTTGGTACTTAGACTTAAGAAATAGCCACAGGGACTAAATTAAGAAAACAGTCCTAGAGGCAGAATTAAGTCCTTCCATTTTCTGACAGCTATAAATGATAGGCATGCACAATGACTAATTTTAAACACACCAGTATATATTTTTTTATTTTTCAGTGTAAAAATCAAACATGATATAGAAATCTTGAAAACTATCAGCAGGTTTTTTTTTTGTTTGTTCATTTTTTTTGTGTTTTTTTGTGTTTTTTTTTTTTTTTATGTGATGCGCTCATTATGGTTCTGGCAAGGTTAGCATTGCTACATTTCAGAAGCTGACTTTCTTTAAACAGTCGTTACAGAGGAATAGGGCACCTTACGATGCTCTAAAATAGTTGGACTCTGGGTAAAACTTGAGAGGAGTTAAGAGAGAAGGTCACTGCTGGGCAGGGAGGGCATTTCTGAGAAACCCAGAGAGAATGCTATGAGCACAGGCCGTGTCGAAACCACTCAGCAAGGGCTCCCTCCCTTCCTCCTGGGGGGAAGGCCACTTTGAACCCCCAAACCAGGTTCCCTTCTTCCCCTGTCATTCTGCAGACAAGGGTCATCCACAGACCACACGTGTGGTGGCTTTGGCAACCAGAAATTAAAAATAACCTATGGTTTTTCCAGTAGCCAAAATGATCCCTCACCAAAGCTCATAGACTGAGAACCTGAGCATGCAAAACCACAGTCTGGGTGAAGGGATGTCTGCTTTTCAAATGACCTGCTAATTCTTTGCAACCCACAGTAATTTGGTTTCTGTGAACCCACAGAAGCAGGCCCACCAACAAGGGTTTTTGTCTGCTAACCTGGAAAAGTCCTTGTATAAATGAGTCACTGACAATGGGATCATTTTCAAGGCTGCTCCATTTTCTTACTATGTTAAAATGTTTGTTCTCAGTCTTTTTATGAGAGGAAGAAGAAAAGCAGCTTCAGAATCTGAAGCTAGGCCCCACAGAGGTGTGGCACAGGCTTGGGAGAAGGGGGGTTACATTGTGGGACTGCTCTCCAGGCTTTGTAGAGTAGGGTCAATAGGGAGATGGATAGTGAGGAGCATTTGAGGAAACTCTAAGTTACTTGGGGAATTAATAGTCAAGAGCTCATGAGACAGGGAGGGAGCAAAGCCATTCTACTTTCCTGGCTGCAGTGCCGTGAAGTGTCTGTAGCATGTGGTTAACTCATATTGGTTTTAATATTCAGCATATTCTTTACTCGCATGAATTAAAATAACATGAAGGAGACTGTGCTAGAGATCACATGCCTCCACTGGCTACTGAATGACTGAACTGTGGTCCTAGTATGGCCTTGGAATATCTCCATGTCTTTAAATCCACATACAGTACACGTAGTGGAAAATTTGTAACCATCCAACATAATCCCCCCCCCCAAAAAAAAACCAGTAACATCACCCCATAGACAAAATTACATAAAACTTCATAACATCCTTGGGAGGTAGATATTCTGTCCTTACATTTTTTAATCAAAACATTAACATTCCGTTTTCAAAGAACAGCTCAATCGATATGAATATTCAGCAGTCCACTCTTGTAATATTCGGAGGAAACTTGCATTCAACTTTTTCAAAGTGCAAAGACCTGTTTATCATGTTGATGGCATGGTGGGGTACACACTATCTACAGTTGGGGTGAATGGAGCTACAGTCTTGTATTCTGAGCTCACACAAGTCTTAAAGCCTACACTTCTTTTCCAGGCTCTTCTGAGTCCACGGTCTTTAGAGGCAGTGCCCAGCCCTGGGTTCACTGATTATTTGCAGAACCAGTCAGTCCTTTATCTTTAGAGAACAGCATCCTTTTCCTAGAGTGGCCCAGTTCTAGCCTTTGGTTTCAGGCCAAAATTGTCTTCTTCACAGGCACGGAAGTTTCAAATCCATTCTGCTTTTCTGAACTCTCTGCTTATAGAGAGTTCTCTGAACTGTACTGTCTGAACCTAAAAAATTAGCTCCCAATTCTTTAAAGGAGAAGTATCTCTTCTGCACAACTGGATGCTACTTCCTAGGGCAAAATGTTTATCACTCCCCTTTCTTTCTCTTCTTGAGCTCATAAATCTCAATTCCAAGCCCTTGTGAAAGAGGTTGGCTGTCTCTGAGGATTCAAATGTTGAGTGGCCTGGAGTTTCCAAATCTCCACTGGAGACCAACAGACCTGTTCTCTGTGGGGTACATTTTCAAGTTAGGACTCTAAGCATTTAACATTTCCATTACGGTCTTACTGTGTCTGTGCTGGGATATTTATCAGCAGTATTGCTTTTTCCCTTAAAACACATTAAACCTCACATTTATCAGAGGGGAAAAAGCAGAGGAGGAGAATAAGAATAGTGATACAGAGACTACTTGGAAAAACTTCATGTCAGTGTGAGATTTGTTCATAACACAGTGTTTCAACTAAGCAAAATTCTGTGTTTTCAGACCTTTTTCTTTGCAAAAGAAATCTGAGGTCATATTATATCTGGGCCACCACTATGAGTATGGGCCTAGCAAATGTTAAGCACTGCATTTGAAAGGTGAGAAATTTTGTCACTGACAAAATCAGAAGCTGAGTCAGGAACAGCTCAAAATAGGTAACAAGGCATAAGATTAGTTAGCTTATCTGTGTCAAGGCAAATATCTTTTGGGGAGAATGACTTAAAGAATCTAAAGACTGGTAGATTTATTTATTTAAAAGAAATTTTAAGTTTATTTATTTATTTCAAGAGAGACGGAGAGAATGAGCATGGGAGGGGCAGAGAGAGAGGGAGAGAGAGATCCCAAGCAGGCTGTCAGCGTGGAGCCTGATGCAGGGCTTGAACTCACAAACTGCAAGACCACGACCTGAGCCAAAACCGAGGGTTGGATGCTCAATTGACTGAGCCACTCAGGTGCCCCAAGACTGATAGACTTATTAATGTCTTTTTGTCCTTGGTGATGGTGGTGGAGGGTAATGGGGGAGATAACTTCTGTTTAGTTCTATGTTGTTAGGAAATACCTGTGCAATGATTCAAGTGGTGGTAAGGAACATCTGGAGAGCCAGTTCTCTTCCTTTTCCGCCTCACCCCAATTCTGTCACCTTGGCTGCAAGGGAACTTTCCATGGGGTTGGCTGTCCCTCAGATTGTGGCCTCCTGGGTGTGTGGTGGGAAATGAAGATGAGCGAAGACCCACAACGTTCATGTTCAGAGGGACTCTGGCTGGGAAAGGAGATCTCACTGTCCAACATGGTTGAACGTGAATCCTGATTCTGCCCTTCTCACTAAGCAATCTTGCTAAGATTCTCCTTTACCCTCTTTACCAGCAAGCGGTGGGCAGGGATGTTAATTGGTATAAGGAGTGCCTACAGAAGGAAATATTCTCCTGTGTGGTGACAACCACTACTACAAATTAACTGGTTCGACTTTAAGATTTAAGAATATGCAGTTTGTACATGCAGATTTTCTCCGGACTCGGTGTGTCCCAATCTAGGCCCAGAATGCTACAGTGAAAGTAGCATTTCTGAGTGGCCACCCCACTCAGAAGACTGACCTCAGAAGAATAGAAATCATTTAGAAAATCTATTAGTCACAGGGAAAATGAGGGTCATATCTACACAAAAGTCCCTAGGTTAGTGGGATGGGCCTCTTTCACTCTTAAGGTGCAAGAGTTGGCTTCTGCAGAAGGACTTTCCCACTAATCTGGTGGAAATGCCCGCTTTCCCAAGCTTTCTCTCCTACTAATTCTTGCTTCCAAATAGTCTTTCTTTTGTCCCCTGAAGAGCCAACAGGATGTGCGGCATTTCAAGAGTATAATAAGCAGCTCCTCGGCCACAACGGGTGTAAGCAACCTGGCGTAGCTTGGGGTCTAGGATTACGGAAACATAGTGAAGACTACGCACTGAAATACGTCTAGTCTTTTAGCTGAAATCTCAGACATGTTGGGACTGTTACCATGGAATTTCACAAAGTCTTTTTTTTTCCCTGAGACAGACGCCATGCTACAAAGAAGGATAAGCCATTTGTGCAGTCTGAGGTGGAACATTTTAATTACTGGCAGCACATAAATTAGTTGAGTTGAAGTCTAATGCCTAAGCCCTTTCGAAATATCAAGGCAGATACATAAAACACTAATCTACCAGGAATTGGGGATTCTTGGCTCTGGTAGAAAGGTGCACAAAGCTGACTCTTAATGTGTAACTAGGCTCCATGAAGTTGTCCCTGGAAGCAGAATTTATTTTCGCTAATACCAGTTCTTAAAAAGGAGAGAGAGAGAGAAAAAAAAGGCTTTGGCAAGCAGCTGCAGGTGCCACTTTGTGTATATACTTTGGGGCAAGATCAAAATACCTTCCTGTTTTTTGTTCCTCCCCACCATCCTCTTCACATTCACAACTCAGTGGTTAAAGGAAAAATTTAACAACACTACCATTTTCACACCAAAGCAATGTGAAACAGATATTCATATACATACTCTTCTGCTTGATACCCATGCATTAAGAGGTCTAAAAAGTAACTGTGGTTACAGCATAATTGCATACATTTAAAGCTGGAAGGGACCTTAGAGAATGTATAAACCCAACTGTTACTTTATGGTTGAAGAAACTTAGTTTTAAGAGTTAAGTGATTTGCCCAAAGTCATACAGCTAATTAGCAGCCAATATGGAATTCACAAACAGATTTCGTGACCCCTATTGCAATACTAATTTTACAGTTATCCCTGAACTTTCCCTTGATAGCGTATTTCCCATAACAGATGACAAAGCTGACCAATACATGTGCAGAATCAAGATCTTTCAGGAGTTTTCGTGGCATACAGCAGCTCCACTTAAAATGGAGAGAGAAACCCACCCTGCTTGATCAAGGAGAACCTGTCAGCAGAGTTGCCCCTCCTCACCCCGTCAGGAAGCTCATCAAAGACCCAAACAACACACATGACATCTTTCCCTGATTCCTCTCCTGTGGGGAGGGGGAGACTAAGTCACTCATTTTGGATTCTTTGGTGTTTTTTTGTCAAAAAAAGAAATCATTGGTAAGTGTCTGTACACTAATGCTCCATGAAGGAGACCAAGAACTTTTAGGTAACTACCCACCCCCCTCACTGCCCCATGGTGCTTCTGAACCGTTTCCCCCTCAGAGCCCAGTTCTGCCAGTCTTGATCATAGGAAATGGATGCCATCGTCCAAAGCCGACAGCTTCCTGGAGTTTCAATGATGGTCTATGTTTAAAGCCATCCGTTCTTCTGATATAGAATTTCTCCTATTCATGACTGGTTTAAACTAAAGCAACTTTTAATCGATGATGGGAAGGTTAAACGGTAGAGGCAGAAGTATCATTGGATGACTTGATTTTTTTCCCCTTGTGTGCTAAGAAATGGGTCTGCTGCCTAGAGACTTCAGTCTTCAGTTACTGGTAACGGATACTCGTTTTATGGTTGTTCTTTTCCTTACCATTAGAGTATAATTTGGGATGAGGAGACTATATCCTAGACTTTCAGCCTGTGTTAAGTACAGAAGGGCATGGCTTCCGAGCCAGGTTAGCTGGTGAGCTCTTCTTCTTTGTGGACCTAGGCAGATGACCAAAATGCTTTTCCACACATGGCTGATGTATCTGTGTATCTCAGAAAGAATGTCTCTTGCAGCACAACTGGGGGATTCTTTTGAATGGCAACAAACTCCAAGGACTGCTTGTTCCATTGCTGCAAAAGATAATGACCAAATACTTCACTGGCTTTTAAATATCATAAAAATTCAAGTCCCTAATGAGAAAACAAAGGTTTAACAAAAATGATAACACGATATTATCTGCAAACAGTTTCTGAATGAAGACAGCATTTCCCTGTTGCCCATGTGAACATGACTCTTTGGACACTAAAAATGGTATGGAAGGGAGTTTGGAAATGAGTTTGGAGAATAATTCGTTAGGTGGGGTGTCGGTTTTTACAAATTATGTTGAATGCTCAGGCGTAAATCATCTTGGAGACCAGATGTTCACTTCAGCATGGCTCTGTGCTCTCCTCTGGCTATGTGAGATGAGAACTCATACCGATCATGGCTTCGATACCCACACATGTTACACTCAAAAGGGTCACGAAAGCCATGGCAACCCATGTGAATAGTGAACATCACATAATCCAGGAAGAGGACTCGACAGTGGTCACATCGATACACATCCATCACCTCCCCTTCTTTGTTGATCACTTTGATGGAGTCTCTTGGACAGATGGGTGGGGGCTTGAGGAGTTCATAAGAGCGGGGGATTTCCTTCAGGAGTGGCATCCCATTGCGGACCCGGGGAGGGACCATGTGATTTTGCTGGTAGATGTGATTCTGGCGTTCTTCATGGTTGCTATCAGTGTCTGTGGAGTCATGGCCACTATTGTTGGGGGAGAGGCCTCTTTCAGAAGGCAGGCTCTTCTCTGGCAGGTGGATATTCTTCTTTTCCAGGTCCTGGGGGGCACCATTTGGCATCTCCGCACGGGTGAGGGCTATGGGATACATGCTGCTGATAACTGGAACCATCTCAGAGGTGGGAGCAGGTGGTGTCTGGACTAAGGGGCGCAGGGCTTCTGCACCGAGATAGCTGATGGCATTATTGATGGCTTGGTCCATCATCCGGGTCTGTATCATCTCACTCTCTTTCTCGTACATATAGCCGGGATTATAGTTGACGTCAAAACAGTGGCGCTTCTCACCTAGAACAAGTGAAAGAAATAATTACAAGAGGAAGAACACACGGGCAGAGAGTTTGTAAAATGATTTTCCAGAGTCCTTGAAAAGGGAGGAAGGATGTGCCACCTGCTCAAGAACACCCAGCCCTGGGGCGCCTGGGCGGCTCAGTGAGTTAAGCATCCGACTTCGGCAGGTCATGATCTCACGATTCGTGGGTTCGAGCCCCGCATCAGGCTCTGTGCTCACAGCTCAGAGCCTGGACCTTACTTTGGATACTGTGTCTCCTTCTCTCTCTGCTCCTCCCCCACTCACACTCTGTCTCTCTCTCTCTCTCAAAAATAAATAAACATTAAAAAAAAAAAAAAAAAGAACACCCAGCCCAGGCAGAATGGCTCCAATGGGTGCTGAAGTCTCAAGGGACAGTGGCTGACAGTACATGTTTGGACAGTCAAAATAAATTAAGCAGGCAGACAAAAGGGAGTGTCAGAGATGTCATTAAGTTGAGGCTACAACGTGAACTGTTTCCACTGCTCACATCAGAGGGGACACTGGAGAAAAGGAGAGAAAAAGAAGCAAGAGGACACTGGGGCAGGGTTCACGGAAGGCTGGGGAGCTACCACTGTGCAGGAGCATGGCACTTCTACTGTTCCTGGACTCTCAACCCAATCAATTCCCAAACTCTTATTTTGCTTGTAATACTAGAGAGCCAGGGGAACGGAAGTGCTGCAAACAGCGGGGATGCTCAGCAACTAGCCTCTGCAGCTTTTTAAATAGCTACAGGGGCAGAAAAAGTAGCCCCCAAGCCTCCAACTTACCACTCCCCAAACAAATTGTCACCAGACTGAGATTTAAGTAAATGAACTTCAAATGTAGAAGGTTTTAGAAAAGCTTTCTTGATGAAAGATCACAGTCTTTATTCCTTTCATAAAGTATGTCATGCTTTTGTTTGAAAAAAAAATGTAGCATTGATACACAGGTGATCATTAGGACCTATCTCACACTTAACTGAAAAATGTATTTGTGGTCACCCTGTCCTACTGCTCCTGTCAAACTGCTGAGAAATTCTGAAAACAGAGTTTAGCCACCTTTGGGGTGTGGGTGTTGTGTGTTAGAAAATAGAGGCTCTCTGGCCACAGGGAAGGCAGGAGCAGGGTCTGCAGTGATGGCAGATGTGCTCAGCGGTGAGTGGCTGGTAGAGGGAAGAGAGAACGGGTGGATGTGTCAAGCACTGAAAGTGAGGCTAAGGTATTGCTGATGCTTTTTTATTTTGTAGACACTAGATTCTGGGGGGATATGCTGAACCAGATCTGCTCTTCCGTAACATTCCCTAGGCATGTTATGGTTCCAAAGCTTGTCCCTGCCATACAGTAAAGGGTCCAATAATGAAAGAATTCAAGAAAACAGAAGAATTGGAAGAACTAGTTTCTGTTCTTGAGCTGTCTCCAAACTGGTGGGAGAGAAACAAGACCTGTATGCATGGAAGCAGAGAAAAAGAAATGTTAGAAGTCATGAAAGGACAGCCCTGCTCTATGGAGGTCTTTGATTTTATTCTAAATGCCATGCTTAAGGCAGTTAAGTAGGGGAGTACACATCTTCTGTAAAAAGAATTATAAGGCAAGGGTAAGGCAGTCTGGTAGAAATTGTCTATTTAAGTGTTAAGGGAATGAAAAACATTCAAGAGTACCTGGGGCAGGGAAAGCTTTCTTGGAAAACCCAGATTTTGAGAAGGGTCTTGATGAACTGGTACGATGTAGCTTTTCAGAGAGGTTGATGAGACATCCTAATTGAGGGAGGAGCATGACAGAAGGCAGAGAAGTGGGACTACACAGGCCGCAAGCAGGGAAGAGTAAGAGAGTATGGCTGTAGCTCTCCTTCAGGAAGAATGAAATACAGCATTTCTGAAACTTTACTTATTCCCTCACGTTCTGCAATACTGGCACCTCAGGGTGGTGTGGTGGTTGAGTGCCTGGGCAATAGGGCCAGATGGGACTGGATCTGATGCTGGCTCATCAGTTACCCATTGTGTGACCTTGGGCAAGTTACTTAACATGTCTATGGCTCCATGTCCTCATGTATAATGGGGATAATAATTGTATCTGCCACCCAGGGTCACTGGGAAGTGCTTAGAAAAATGCCTAGTACATAGAAAGCACTTGGTAAATGTTAGGACTTTTTGTTTTGTTGGAATCAGCTTGCCTTTTCTTTCTCTGTTTTTTTTTTTTTTTTTTGCTAAAATGAATTTTCTTTTAAAAAATGTTTATTTATTTTGAAAGGGAGAGTGTGTGTGCCCGTGTGCCAGTGGGGGAGGGGCAGAGAGAGAGAGGGAGAGGGGGGGAGAGAGAGAGAGAGAGAGAGAGAGAGAGAGACAGAGAGAGAGAGAATCCCAAGCAGGCTCTGCTCTAGAAGCATGGAGCCTGATGTGGAGTTCTATCTCATGAACCTGAGATAATGACCCAAGCCGAAATCAAGAGTTGAATGTCTAACTGACCAAGTCACCTAGGTGCCCTGAGTTTGCTTCTTCTTTCGTTCTTTCTTTTTTTAATGTTTATTTACCTTTTTTTTTTTAATGTTTATTCATTTTTGAAAGACAGAGACAGAGCACAAGCAGGGGTGGGGTGGGGTGGAGAGAGAGGGGGACACAGAATCCTAAGCAGGCTCCAGGCTCCGAGCTGTCAGCACAGAGCCCGACGCGGGGCTTGAACCCACAAACCGCGAGATCATGACCTGAGCCGAAGTCGGACACTCAACCGACTGAGCCACCCAGGCGCCCCTATGTTTATTTACCTTTTGAGAGAGAGAGAGAGAGAGAGAGAGAGAGAGAGAGAGAGAGAGAAAGAGAAAGAAAGAGAGAGAAGTAGGCGAGGGGCAGAGAGACAGAGACACAGAATCCAAAGCAGGCTCCAGCTATCTGAGCTATCAGTACAGAGCGCAACGCAGGGCTCAAAAACACGAACCGTGAGATCATGGCCTGAGCCTAAGTCTGACACTTAACTGATGGAGCCACCCAGGCACCCCGCAAGTTTGCTTTTTAAGTAAACTTTATATTACTAACACAAATGGAAAACCAGAATCACTTACCGCAAATAGAAGGTAGTTATGAAAAATAAAGACAATGAAATAGAGCAATTTACTTAAGTTTTGATCAGATACTGTGACTACTTGGAAACAAAGATCCCCTCTCTCTGCTAAAAACAGAGATTGCCAAGTGTGAGATTAGTATTAATGAAATCTAACATCAAATTAAGTCTAAACCTTTTTCCTTTGGTATAATCAAGAAGATTGAGAGAGAACTAAAAAACAAAATAATTTTCTTGCCCCATGGGCCTCCTGGCATTTTGCATTCCACATTTGGGGAGATACTGAAAAAAGATAACACATGGTGAAACCAAACAATGGGCATTCTGAAATTGGATTTGGATTTGAACAAAGAACAAACTGCCACATGCCCTTGAGCAAGGGAGGCTTGGGTCAAAATTTTATTTTCAGGATATTAATGGAACAGCAAAGTGTAAGATAGACCAGAACAGTGAGAAATGGGAGCCAGAAAGAGCAGCTAGAAGATCTAATGGAATCAGATGGATTTGTCCTGCATCCCCACTACCTTAAGGCCAACATGACAGTTTCTAGACAAATACCTGAGAGAAAAAATATGCAAAGAAAAACACCCTGCTTTGGCAACTCAATAAAAAGCAACAGAAAAGTAGACCTTTGCCAAAGTCATCAGTGGTTCTTATTTTCAGCTTCCAGATTGAATATATCTTTGATCAAAGCTGTTTGAAAGAATGAGGGTGAGAACATAAAAGCCAGCTAAGGTCACAAATATTCATTCTCCTGAACGTGACACAGAAATGATGAACTTTGGTTTCCTGGCCTTTTCAAGGTCATCGATGATTTTCCAGTGTGGCTGGTTCTACTCAACTCCCCAGATACCAGGGGTCCGTGAGAACCTTTTTATCTTTTCACCTAACAGAGAGGTTCCAGAAAGTTTCCGGGGTGGGGTAGGCACATCATAAACTCTGCTTTTATCCTTTCTCCCAAGAGTTCACTTTACTGAACTAGGCCTACAGTTTCAGAGTCTATACCACCTGCAGCACATGTCAGAAAACAGCTGAGTGCTAAAGTTGTAAGAGGCAAAACAGTAAGAGGGAAATAAACCCTTGGATGAGTGGAAATATGTGACTGAGTTCTGTGGTTAACACAGACCATTGTTCATTGTGAAGATGGGAGAGCCTCAGATCTTCACGTGCACGCAACCTACAATCATCAGATCCCCTCATCTCTGAGTTACGGTAACTTGAGTAGTGCAGATGATTATCAGTCACCTGTAGACACGATGACTCAATGTGTATGAAACTCAGAAGGGGTAAGCTACAGTAATTGAAAAGCCAACAGCTCACGTTTCTTTAGTAACATACTCATAAAAAAGGTTAGTCAAACCACAAGAGTGTAACTTCTCCCAAACCTGCACAGAGCCTCTAGTCCAGCTTGTAGTCAAAATCGTACCACACCTTTGAATGATTAATGATAGCAGCTTCAGGCTGAATTAGAGGTTTCCTTCTGATGAAAGTACAAATGGCAGCAACAAGTTCTGAGTTTAGGAACCAAGGCTGCCTGGTTGGGCCATTACTTACTCGTGTTTCCTTTTAAAGGTGTCAATCCCTCAATCCCTACCATCTAGGCTTTGGTAACTCTAAACTGAGCAACTGCCTGACCTGAACTGCTGCGATGTGGTGAGGGCATATGGTTGTTGGCTTCTAAGTGCCAACTTGAAAGTACAGACAGAATCACAGCCTAGAGCTAAAAGGGACCTTAGCTGAGCACACGGATTTAGACCTCTGCCTTTGGGGCCAAGCAATACCCACCACCCTAATCTGTTTACTTCTGGGTTATTTTTATTTTTATTTTTTTAAATATTTTTATTTATTTTTGAGACAGAGAGAGACAGAGTATGAGCAGGGGAGGGGCAGAGAGAGAGGGAGACACAGAATCTGAAGCAGGCTCCAGGCTCCGAGCTGTCAGCACAGAGCCCGACGCGGGGCTTGAACCCATGAACTGTGAGATCATGACCTGAGCCAAAGTCGGACGCTTAACCGACTGAGCCACCCAGGCGCCCCTACTTCTGGGTTTTATACTTCACACTACCTAGCCCTGTGCCTTATATATAATACTAAAAGGAATAGCTACTATTTATTGAGCCCTTACTATATACCCAGTGCTGTCCTAGGTACTTTTTGTATATTGTCTCATTTGCCTAAGGTGAATTAGCATCTCTTAGTCAGATGAAGAACCTAACCTACAAACAGGTTAATTTGCTAAGGTCGGTTAGTCAGTAAATGGAGAACTAGGATGCAATCTAAGGGCCTAAATATATCTGTCCATGAGCATTAACTGCTGTTTCCTGGATGCTACCTTGCCCATGGCTGCACAATCCCACCATGGACAGTGACTTCAGATTCTCTGCTGGGGTGGTTCCCATAAGCAGTGGACCAGCAACTGTGCTTTATTCCAAATGGACCAGCAACGTGCATTCAAGAAATATCTATGATGCACAGAATTGTTGTATCTGTAAGTGCTTAAAAGAATGCCTGGCAAATGTAAACACTTAATAAGTGGTAGATCATTTATTATTATTATTATTATTATTATTATTAGCCTCACACCATGTTACGTGCTTTGAGGAATATAAACATAATTGCAATCCAATAGGAAATGTAGCATTTATACAATTTCATTACAAATCAGTACCCCTAATACAAAGCATACAGTAGTCAAGAGAGTAAAGAGAATAATATGGACAGCTTCTCCAATATGTCATGTAATGTGAGACAAATATTAATCTATTCTTTATTTAAAAATTTTTTTTTAATGTTCATTTATTTTTGAGGGAGAGACAGAGACAGAGACAGAGCACAAGCGGGGGAAGGGCAGAGAGAGAGGGTGACACAGAATCTGAAGCAGGCTCCAGGCTCTGAGCTGTCAGCACAGAGTCCGATGTGAGGCTCAAATTCAAGGACTGAGAGATCATGACCTGGGCCAAAGTCAGATGCTTAACTGATTGAGCCACTCAGGCGCTTCTGTTCTTTAAAGTCTCCTTGTTATCTGAGGTGGTGGCAGTGATTGTGGTGAAGACAGTTCTATATATCACCAAACTGTTTTAAGCTTGCCTTGAGTGCAGGGGGAGAACAGAGTAAAGAGAGGCCTCAGGAGACTATGCGAATGTAGATGATGTGTGTGCTTTTTTTGTTTGTTTGTTTGTTTATTTATTTATTTTGAGAGAGAGAGCACCACGCAAGTGAGAGTACAAGAGTGGGGGACAGACAGAGGGAAAATCCCAAGCAGACTCAGCACTGACAACAGTAAGCCCAATGAGGGGCTTGATCTCACGAACCAAGAGATCATGCATGACCTGAGCCAAAATCAGAAACTTAACCGACTGAACCACCCAGGCACCTCCTGACCATGTGTACTTCTTTTATTTATTTATTTTTTATTTTTTTAACATTTATTTATTATTGAGAGACAGAGAGACACAGAGCACGAGCAGGGGAGGGGTAGAGAGAGGGGGAGACACAGAATCCAAAGCAGGCTCCAGGCTCTGAGCTGTCAGCACAGAGCCCGATGTGGGGCTTGAACTCAAAAACTGTGAGATCATGACCTGGGCCAAAATCAGAAGCTTAACCGACTGAGCCACCCAGGCGCCCCCTGACCATGTGTACTTCTAAAGGCAGATGTGAGTGATGGTATTCCAGACAGACAGCATGGACAGAACCATTACATATAAGAGGGAAAGTATTACACAGAAGTGGAAGTAGTTCACTGTGGCTGAATTAAAAGATTACTTGGCTGAAATGATAAAATGAGAAAAGGTGCCTTGGAGACAGATTGTGCAAGGCTCAGAACACCTGGGTGGTTCAGATTTTATTCCATTGGGAAGCCACTGAAAGGTTTTTTTGAAGATGGGGCGGAATGATTTGAACTTTAGGAAAATAACACATTTCTACTATTATAGTCATCATGAGGGGTGATATGAAATATTCAGGTTTTCTTTTGAAGTTTCTTCAAGTCACTGAAATGTATTTGCCACTACCTTCATACCATATCCCATGCGTATTATCGCTTACTCTTACTGCAAGTACATGTCAAAAAAAGGGAGGGGGGCAGGTAAGTAGGGTAAATGGAATATCTGATGAGATGATGGCTCTGATCTCAATCTAAATGAGACCAAAGTGACTAACATTTCTTCCAGGAGGAGGAAAGCAGTGGGGAGCCACAGAACAGGCAAGAAGGGGAGCAAACAGAGAGAGAGTGATGGGGGTGGCAGTGAGGAAAACTGAGCTGGAGACTGTTTTGTTGTTGCAGAAGCCTTGTCCTCTGTGAGAGGTACTATTGGATGTCATCGGTCCTGATGGAGTCACCAGGGGAAGACTTCTTTTCTCAAGAAAACACACCCTCGAGGGAGAATGATTGCCCTTCTTCAGGGACTTTTTCTTCCACCAGCTTTCAATGACTACACTCCCCACTGTCCAAAGCCCTGGTGTAGCACACATGACATGCACTGCTCGGGGTGACCTCCCAAGGAAGGAAGGCCTTGGACTGCAGCATGTTTTAGGCCTTGCCCTGACCCTGCTCTGTCACCTACTAGTTGCATCTCGCCATCTCTCCAATTTTTCCTCCTCTGGTGAAAGAACTCGCTGGGTGTTCCTGATATCCCTTCAAGCCCTAAAATGCTATGATTTTATAATGTTTCAAGGATTATAGATTTCAGCCCTTTGGGAAGGGGTGGGAGAAGATACTTTTTGCTGTTAGAAACGAGTTTTCAAACTGCTTCCTGTCGCTCTGTTAACCAAAGCAGACAATTTCTCATTAGTTACTTCACAAGGAGAATCGATGGTGTTTGTTGAAGTGTCAAAACCTCACCAGAATGTTTACCGCGGCTGAGTGAGATCTGTTTTCATGTTCTTTTCAACATGAAAACTTCCTTTAATAAAGTAATACATAAAATTAAAAATAATAAGGAGATGCTATGGTAACCACTTTGGTCGGAATAACACATCTGTTTTTGGAGAAAGAATGAAAATCAGAAAAAGAAATATGCAGAAATGTAGTCATTTTCCTCCTCCCTCCAGGAGAGAAATCTGGCCTCTATTTTGAGCCAAGTATTTGAAGATGGCCTAGTTAGAAGTCTATTCAAACAAGTTTATAACAGGAGAATAAGATGCAGAGAAAGGACAACTCTTAAAAGGGTTAGGTGCTAAAAGTGAGGCCTTCGTGTCCTTCGAAAAGAGCAACTAAGAATTATTTTGATGATGTAAAGATGCTGATTTCTAATGAATGTGTGTTGATTTATGTCCTATCTTATGGAAAGTGAAATAAAACATCTTAGAGAATTAGGAAAGAAATTATTTTATTTTTCTCCTATGTAGGCAATTTAATTTTACTCCTATGCTTCAATACAGGCATGCTTTGTGTTTCCTTTAAAACATTTTTTTAATGTTTATCTATTTTTGAGGGAGAGAGAGGGACAGAGCATGAGCAAGGGAGGGGCAGAGAGAGAGGGAGACACAGAATCTGAAGCAGGCTCCAGGCTCTGAGCTGTCAGCACAGAGCCTCATGTGGGGCTCAAGCTCACGGACAGCAAGATCATGACCTGAGTGGAAGTCAGACGCTTAACCAACTGAACTACCCAAGTACCTCCTTCGTGTTTCTAAATGCACCTGAGCTTAACCCAATCTGTCCCTCTTCCTCAGTTAATCTCTAATTGATGGAAGATGCTACCTACTGGTGATTATCTCTAGCCTGTTGGGAAAGTAACAGGCTGACCTGATGGTATAACTTCACCTTAACCCTCATAGTTCAAGAGGTCAAGGAAGCAAAGGTTGGTCTGAGTGCTGTGCAACTGTCAGCAAGGATTAAAGGGAGTGACTCATTCTTCCTTCACACTTTACCCTTTGCCATTTCCCTGGCAGCTGAATCTTTTCAGAAAATGGTGCCTTGGAGAGGAAATACAGGAGACAGAAGAGAAGAGGAGAGAAAATATTAGCCCCGATGTTTTGTAGCTCTTCATCCCGTACACTGCAGTGTCAAATGTTCCTTTTCTCTCCCCGATATTACTGTTTTCTATCAAAAAGATTGATTCCATTAAGTGATTCAATAAATAAAGGAAACCCTTTATTTAAAAATAATCTCTAAAAGGAAGAGATATAAGCTGACGCTAGAAGATTAGAACAGGGCTTAGGAACAAGAACATCATGGATATGGCAGGAGCGCTATCCCCATTTCCTGATGAAAGAGCCAAAGAAGTAGCAATGCCCTCAGTAAGATATATGAATGTTGGCCAAATGCAGCTGTTTGATAGATTCTCAGATTTAACCACACCTTCCTAAAAAAAAAAAAAACAACTAAAATATCTGATATGGTTTATAACATAAATACCTTGTCTGTACAGCCTTGAGAAAACAGTTACCTGAAGTTACACATACGGGTTTATAAACACAAAGTGGTATTCATAATTGCAGCCTTTGCTAATTCATCTCACTGACTTGTAGAATGATAGAGCTGGGAGGGACCTTCCCGATCACTTCATCACGTATTCAGTCTCCTCATTTCACAGATGAATAAACAGAGGCCCAGAAAGGTTATGTGATTTGTCTGAACACACAGAGTTAAGAAATGACTGAGCTAGAATCGCAACCTGGGTGATTTGGCTTCAAATCCAGTGTTCTTCCTACTGCACTACATACCACCATTTACCAAACAAAATTTCCCCCAGTTATTCAGGGCCTTGAAGTTGCTGCCTCAGCTCAAATCAAGAGCTAACTCTACTGGGTTTCCTGATTCCAGCATAGAGAGAAAATGATGGTTCAGAAGATGAGAGAAATCAGCACCTACAAGCATCTCTCATGAGTCTGGAAATGAAGGAGTGGAAATCCTCCGGTCACAAGGGTAACAAATGGAACAGATCCCTGATGTAATAAGTAGAGTGGCATGGAAGTGAACACAGGAAATGTGTTTTCTTAAACCCATGAAGATAACAAAGCAACTTTTATTATATTTTTTATTATATTAAGTAGGGTTTTGGCTCAACTATTGCTGTACGGCAACTATACTAAGCACCTTCTCTCATATTTTAGTTCTCTTAGACCAAAACGCATTGACTATAATTGGATTGAAATTGCATCACTTCACATTTTTTTCCTTGCCCATTTCTCTCCATGTTCCTCTCCACATCAAGTACGGCCATTTCTAGAGTCAAAACTTTCCCCAAAATAAATTACAAGGTAAATTACACTCATAGAATAACAACTATACTCTCCCTTTGTTCTGACTCCAGTCAGAACTTCTTCACAGGAGTCAAGCTCAAAAGATATATGAGCAATGTCTTAAGATTGCGCCGTGGAATCACAATTGATCCACTGCTCCTAAACTCCACATGGAAGTCACTACATGCCCCTTGACATTTGTCACCAGGGAGGGGGGAAATGGTAATGGGGGTTGGGGGGGGGATGTGTCTTTCTAAACTGAAATGCACCAACTTTAGTCTGACACAATTCTTAAAGTGATTAAAAGGATACAAAAACTTCTCAGCTAATCAAAATAAAATAAAGAAGGCATAAGTACCTAAATAAGCATAAATACAAAGCTAGGTAATTTTGAAACACATTAGTTCTTTCAATAAATCTCTATAATTCACATAAAATATCTGCCTGTAAAAAAATGACCTAGACCATAATAAAATTTAACCAGATTTAACAACCAGGTAGGTACGTAATATCTGTAAAAGCTATTGGGAAGATTAAGCACAAAAGAACTGTAGTGAGAAATCAACAGCAGCAAGTAGCTTTGGAAAAACAGAATGACAGTCCTCTAAAATTTTACTGGTGTTGAGGGAGGTCTATTTTCGTGTGACAACTATTTTTGTTCAGTATCACTGAATTTCAATTTATAGCAAAACTGATACATTCAATTCAGCTGCGCTCTTCACAAATACAAATCTATTTTAAATACCATGGTCACATTTATGTAAACATCTGGGAGAGTTGGGCAAAACATCTCTGCTGTTCAGCAGTCCTAACACTTTAATGAACATAATTATTTTTTAGCCATCTCATTCTGCTCCATTGTTTGACAATGTGAAAACCAATGGCATAAAAATTAACTCCTGTAAGACAAATGATTGAATCCAGCCTAGTTATTTAAATCCATGTTCTCCCAACCACATTCTCTTAAAGCCAGTCCTCAATCAAATTCAAGAAAGAATGGCAGTAAGTTTTAGAGCATGAAAAAAAGTTTGGGCACAATTACAGAACCAACTTGTAAAATATAACTACAAAAGGTTACAGAAATGCTATTTCAAACATCTTACTGGTGTCAATTGCACAAACTTTGTCATGCAACATATGTCATTCCGAATAAAGAGGAAGGAACAGCATTTTTAACACCAACTCCATTTAGGAAATTGGATATCAAATACTTCCATCTTCAGGAGTTAAGATTATTCAGTTAAAATATCTTATTCTATTTGCCCTAGGTATCAAAATGAAGCATGAAGAATAAAAGTGTACAATGGAAAACCAATTACCTTATTTTAACAGAGATTAAGCTAGGAAGGGCCTGTGTAATATATAAGCATCCTACGTTATCTCATTTAAACTATCTGCTAACAACAGCAGGAAAAAAAGGGTTGTATTCTTACCAATGAATTTCTGAGGCATTGAGCTTTTTCGTTTTGCCACATTGCTTGCTAATCTGTCCAGAACGAGAGCTCTTTCACTTCCCATCTCTGCTTTGATGTGTCTTGCCTCCGCACTTGCTGGTTTGGAAAAATGTAAAAAGAAGAGGGAAAAGAACACGGTGGTAAATGAGGGAAAAAAGGAAATAAACTGGAAGGAAAAGTATCAGACATCTGATGCACACTCTGTTGTTACCTGTTATTACTGCTCAGATTCTTGCCCGGGGTACCTGCTGTGGTCAGTGAAGCCAGCACCGGGGCACGTTCAAATCTTGCAGTCTTATGCTGAGATGGGAAAGCCCGACCCATCCCCAACCAGTATCTTCATTAGCAAGAGGAAGTATTAAATAAACAGCCTGGACGTGGTTGGTTGCAAAAAGATAGATAGATGGAGATCTTCTAACCCCCGATCAGCCTTCTTTCTGATTCTGAGTAACTGCGTGTGACACCTGCAGACTGATATAATTCTTCTAAACAACTTAAAAAAAAAAAAAGTATGGTGCCCCAGATTTACTGTTCTGTTTATGTTAATAGCACTTTTGAAAATAGATACACTTACCCAGACAGCAAGAAATCTACTCAGTGATTTGTGTATTGTAATTCTGAGTGGTTTTCTTTTTTCTTTCCTTTCCTTTTCTTTTTTCCAGCATGTTCCTTTCAGTTCCTATCTCTTAAATTCCATTTCTCTGGGCTCTGCATTATCTGTTTCATATGCTCCTCACATTTCAAAATTGTCTCAGAATTTCCCTGAGCAACACTTCTGTCTTGAAATTAAAGAGCAATTTGTATAATGCATCTTTATTATATTTCTAATGAACAATGTAAATAAAAACTGCCTAAGAATATGGTCTAGTTGTTAATCCACGAATAGACCCCTAAATGGTGTAGGCCTGTGGTTCTCAGACCTGCCTGAACATTAGAATCAGCTGAAGAGAATGTAGGAAACACCTATGCCCAGCTTCCCCTTCAGATCCTAAAATCAGGATCTCTGGTGTAGGCACCTAGGCAACAGTATTTTTAAAGCTCTTCAGATGATTTTAAAATTCGGCCAGGATTGAAAACCATTAGAATATATAGATAGTACTAACATCTAATCGATTAAATAGTAAATTGGAATAAGTATAGTATAATTTGCCCTGGTATAGCAGGTAGTACTCAGTAACAGTCTGTATCTAAAGTTCAAAGAGATACCAGCTGATCGAGATGTAAGGCTTTACACTTTAGCAAACGATGCTAGCCCAAGCTACAGATCAGAAAACTTTTCTGTAAAGGGCCAGATAGTAAATATTTTCAACTTTGTGGGACACATCTAGTCTCTGTTCCATATTCTTTGATTTTTCCTCCAACCCGTCACCCTTTAAAAATGTAAAAACCTCGTACACAAACAGTCTGCTGGCTACATTTGGCTCATGGGGCACAGTTTGTTCACTCCTGTCCTCCATAATCATATTGTGTTACTACAAACATTTCTCTCTGTTTTATCACAAGCATTTCAGGAGGTCCAAACTAAAATGATGTATCCATACATTTCTAATGTCTCTAAGGAAGAAGAAATTGAAATTAGTTTAAGAGACTAGAGTAAAAAGCAAGTGATGGCCGCAGAATGGATTTTTTTCTTCTCAAATATATGCACAGATTTAGGGATGGTCAGTGCTCATTCCGTAGTTGAAGAGTTTGCTGTGTGAACAGATTCTAATATACAGAAATAATGTCACAAATTCCATGGTCTCTCAGACATTCAGTACCACAAATTGGTATGCCCAGAGAGAAGAAAATTGGCCACCTCTGCAAGTAAACAAAAGAGAAAAACCTCCAGGGCAGGACTGTCAATTATGGTCAGGGCAAGAAAACCAAAGTCAAATTAGAAAAAGAGAATTCAAAATACCAAATATGTTTCATTGTATTATTAGCGTGTCTTAGTTTTTGGTTGCCGGTCGTTACACAATAAATTATAAAGCTCACGGTTTTTAAAATTCAGGAATAAAATGGAATCTGGCTCCAAAAAGGATTAAGAGAAGACGATGATAACCATACTTACTAGACTTTGTGAGTTTCTTGTCAAATATAATTATATGCTCCAAAGAAATAAGTCCCAGTCTCTGGTTTAAACTATTAACAACACTCTATGTGTCAATGAAAACAGTAAGGGTCAGAATAAGGGGCCTGGGCAGCTTTGGGGCTGGTGGTAAAGCACTGTCACTTGGGCTGGCTGGCCATTGTAAATAATGGGTACTTTAGCAACAGGACACGTTGCTATTGAGTGAAGTGGGTCAAATTCTGTCCAGCACAGGGACAGGTTTAAATGACCAAACAGGAAACTATTATATATATTATTTCCTTTCACACAAACCACCACCAGATGTGGCACTACCCCGAGCCCCAAGAGCAAAGAGATGAAAGACAAAGGCCCGGGATTTGAAATCAGTTCCTGAGGCTGTTATAAGGAGGCTTTTTCTTAGAAACAGCTAAGGGTGCTTTGACTGGGAACATTCATTGTGGTTTGAGCAACTTTGGGAGGATTAAATCCACACCCTGCCCTCTCCCTACCCCCAACTGTGTATTATTATTCTCAGAAAGATTTAAAGCGAAAGGAGAATGAAAAACAGTCCTGTGGGAATTTTTAATTCCATCCCCATTTTACCCCTATTTGTATTGGTATCTTCAGTCACTCTTCTAATGGGCCAATCATCTCCCAGAGATCTTGTGCCTTCAGCCCCAGGACTCACCCCAAGCATTATGTTGCCAGCCTAGTTTTCCCATTGAGCTCTCAGTAGTCACTGTCTACATTTTACCAAGTCACTATCAATTACCACAAGCAGCTTTCTGAGGACACATACTCAGTATCTTCTATATTTGGGAGGATGCTAGAGCGGGGATACATGACCTAAATAATGTAATGAGGGCATGTCACTAAATGGCAACCTTCCGAGATAACATCTTTTATCCCTGGTTACTCACCAAGCTCCTCTTGACAGTCATTTCTAGATAAATCTTACTCTGTAAACCAGTGGCCAAATGCCTGACATTTAAAAAGATAACATTCTGAAGTGTGTGGATGGACAGATAATTGGGGACATGGGTGGAGACTTTCCCATTCCCACAATAGAGTGAAAGAAATCCTCTGAAGCGAATCGAGAGGGCTTCTGTCCCCCTAAGCCCCTCTCTGGCTTGTTCACTCAAAATAGCAACTCCAAGATCCCAACCGTCACCGGACATGTGAACACGCTCTAGAGATTATGTTCATCTTTACCGAGTTAACCATTGTCAAATCGGCAAGTTAGGCAAAGGCTAACACTTCAATTGAACGTGCTGCGCTCTTTCTTCCCAAACTGCAGGTCTTTTGCCTTGCGGTTATCGGTCAGCTGCTGTCTGCTCTTTAATACACAAAGAAATGCTCTGCAGTTAGAGGATCTCTTTGGGATTACGAGGAGTTTAGGCAGTACACTGAAAAGCAAACAAAGAGGACCACTGGCTTTTGGTCCTCTGCTTCAACTTGAAGACCCAACTGTCTACTTATAGAGTCTAGACTTGTTATCTTGCCACATCATGTCTCAAAAATGTAAGTGGAGGGAAACCAGTTTGGCAAGATAGTAAGGGGACAAGATAATGGGTTTAAATGATGAAATAGGAAATCCGTTCCTGGGTGGTGTTTGGCAGTTTAATGTTGCAAGGGGTGGGTGCGGGGAATACGGGATAGTGGCAAAAAGCAATTTACACACTTGGTTCATGAGTGAGCATAGGGGTAGGGCTGTAATTCTGGATCAATTCCCCTTCATGTCACTTGCCTACTACATAGTGGCTATACCAATTTTCATTAGCAAAATGATTTTAAAGACATGTTGAAAAAAATATTAAAACTAATATGAAGTCATAATTACAGAACAGGTTTCTACCTTTAATCGCCACACAAGTCTTAATTGTCTGTCTTTCAGTTAACTATTTCCATGATGCAATTTCTATCTCAAAGTGATTGCAGATTTAACTGTGTAATTGGTTGTGTTTTTGTGTTTGTTCCAAATCTGTCATTTGATCTTGAAGTGTTAAATGGAACTCAAATAAGAGGCATTGCTTCCTGTCTCTTCTCTGGTGTGGTCAGTAAGTGGCTAATGGACAGTGGAACAAAGGGGTGTTATTGTGTAACGAGAATTGTCTAACAAAAGATTGCTATCAAAGACTGAGGCAGGTTCTAACAAAAAAAGCTACATAAAATTGTTGCCTTTTTGAGCAAGTAGAATGAATACTACCTGTGAGATAGTATCACTTTTTAAGAAGAAAAATCAGTTGGGAAAATCAACTTTTAAAACATTTAAACTTTTTCTTTGGTCTGCTCCTTGAGAAAAATATAAGTTTATTCTAAAATTCTCATGCTTGTATTGGCTCAGCTGAAACAATGAGAGTGAGGATAAAAGGTTGTGACTCCCAGATTCATAAATAAATATAATTATTCAATTACTTTAAAAATCTTGTTATTGCTAGAACTCATTGTCATACAAAAATATGTCCTGCTCCAAGTACTCATAATCTGTGTGAAATGAGGCTAAATGAATCTCTATGCCAGCTGTTAGTCCCTTTCTGGGATAAGAATCAAGCTAATGAGAAAATGAAATCCGTGTTCTTCTCTATTTTTTTCATATACATTCCATTAAGACAGCAGAATTGGATTATCTTGATGATGTCACTCATGAGGTCTGGAGTAAAAACTTGGCCTGAAGTAGCTGTATCACATGTACCTCTCTTAGACCTTTATATTATATTAATAGATCAAATGCCCATTGCCTTGTTGGATTGGGATTTCTCCAAGGATAGGGGCTAAACTTTCATTCATTTTTACAAACAACTCTGCCACAGCTCTGGCACCTAGAGAATCTAACAAATGTTATCTGAGTAATAATAATAATAATAAAAAGAGGCCAGAAGTCCTATTTCCCAACACAACATTCTTTTGCAAACTGGTCTCCAGTCCAAGGTCTTTTTATCTGTTCTGCTTCCATAAAGACCTGCTTCCTGATGGGAGCAGGTCTGTCTCAAAGCTTGGGTCTTAGACTAGGCTGCACTTCAATTTACACTAAGCACTTAATGGGGGCGCCTGGGTGGTTCAATAGGTTAAGCATCCAACTCTTGATTTTGGCTCAGGTCATGATCTCACGGTTCATGAGATCAAGCCCTGCACTGGGCTCTGTGCTGATAGTGTGGAGCCTGCTTAGGATTCTCTACCTCTCTCTCTGTTCCTCCCCCACTCACACTCTCTTTTGCTCTCAAAATAAATAAATAAATTAAAAAAAAATAAGTACTTGATGAATAAATGCTATACCCACAGTAGCACATTACTACTATCATTACTTTAAAAACTAGGGATGAAGGGATAAGATATACCACTGGTGATACTATGTTGGTTAGGCTCAGAATGGAACATGATATCCAGACCGGGACTCCCAATTTTAAGAAGGAAACAAAAATGGAAACCATATAGGGAGCAGTGGCAGTAATTAAAGTTTGGTATGGCACCTGGGTGGCTCAGTCAGTTAAGCATCCAACTCTTGATTTCAGCTCAGGTCATGATCTCATGGTCATGGGATGCCCAGCATAGAGCCTGCTTAAGATTCTCTCTCTCTCTCTCTCTCTCTCTCTCTCTCTCTCTCTCTCACATTCTCTCAGGGTGCCTGGGTGGTTTAGTAGGTTAAGCATCCGACTTCGGCTCAGGTCATGATCTTGCAGTCTGTGAATTCAAGCCCCACGTCAGGCTCTTGTGCTGACGGGTCAGAGCCTGGAGCCTGCTTCAGATTCTGTCTCCCTCTCTCCGCCCCTCCCCCGCTCATGCTCTTTCTCTCTCTCTCTCTCTCTCTCTCTCTCAAAAATAAATAAACATAAAAAAATTTTTTTAAAGATTCTCTCTCTCTGTCTGTCCCTTCCCCCCTTGTACTCTCTCTCTCAACACCCCCCGCCAAAAAAAAAGATTGGTTTGTATGGATAAACATTCTTTATGTTTTTGGGGGCACCTGGCTGGCTCACTCAGAAGAGCCCATGACCCTTGTTCTTAGGGTCATGGATTTGAGGCCCATGTTGGGTGTAGAGATTACTAAAAAAAAAAATAAATAAACTTAAAAAAATAAAATTTTTTTAATGTTTACATTTTGGAATTCAGGAAAAATCATGGGAACTATTTGAAATATAAAAGAGAATAATATATTGACTGACATGCAGTATTTATTATACTTGATTAAACTGACTTTAAACATTTTGTAACATGAAACCACCATTACAACATACTTGTTTTAAACAACAACAACAGGGGCGCCTGGGTGGCGCAGTCGGTTAAGCCTCCGACTTCAGCCAGGTCACAATCTCGCGGCCTATGAGTTCGAGCCCCGCGTCAGGCTCTGGGCTGATGGCTCAGAGCCTGGAGCCTGTTTCCGATTCTGTGTCTCCCTCTCTCTCTGCCCCTCCCCTGTTCATGCTCTGTCTCTCTCTGTCCCAAAAATAAATAAACGTTAAAAAAAAAAATAAACAACAACAACAAAAATTAAAACTTGCTGACTCAGTTAACCCTTTATTTATTTGTTTATTTTTACTGAAACTTAAAGTATGTTGCATGCATCCATCAAACCACCCTATGAAATGCAAATTAACTCAACTTCTGTATTTCAGCATTTCCTGAATCACCTTAAGCCACTGAAGACAGCTAAAATATTTCTTTGATACTTTCCTAATTTGAAATTCCTAAAAATGATTGTGGATATGGGAAATAAGATGGTAACCTTACTTTAAAATCCATAATTTTGAACTTGCTACTCATAGGGGATAGTGTACTGACTTTTCCCCTACTTCCAAGAGAATCAAGATACATACATGCATATGTGTGTGTCTACTCATATGTGTGTTACCATATTTCTTTCACTAGCCAGATAATGTATAACCTTAAAAAATAGCTAATCAAGCCATATTTTCCCAAAGTGGAAAAAAAACACAAATGTCTATTAACTGATAAATAGATTTGTATTTTAAATGCAGTAAAAATCCATATAACGGAATATTATTTGGCCATAAAAAAGGAACGAAGTGCTGATACATGCTAAACATGGATGAGCCCTGAAAACATTATGCTAAGTGAAAGAAGCTAGACATAAAAGGCCATGTATTATATGATTCTAATTATGTGAAATATTCAGAATAGGAAACCCATAAAGACAGAAAGTAGATCAGTGGGTGCCAGGGGCTAAAGAGAGGGGGAAGAGGGAATGACTGTTAATAGGTACAAGGTTTCTTTTGAGAGTGATGAAAATGTTATGGAATTAGTGGTGATGGTTGTATAACTTTGTGAATATGTTAAAAACTACTGAATTGCACACTTTAATTTTTTAATGTTTATTTATATTTAAGAGAAAGAGAAAGAGAGAGTGAGTGTGTGTGTGTGTGTGTGTGTGTGTGTGTGTGTGTGCGTGCGCGCGGGAGGGGCAGAGAGACGGAGACAGAATCCAAAGCAGGCTCCAGGCTCTGAGCTGTCAGTACAGAGCCTGATATGGGGCTTGAACTCACAAGCTGTGAGATCATGACCTGAGCTGAAGTCAGATGCTTACCTGACTGAGCCACCCAGGCGCCCCTGAATTGTACACTTTAAAAGGTGACTTTTATGGTAAGTGAATTATATTGCAATGAATTTTTGAAAATAAAAAATATATTTAACCATGGGAACATGAAAAGTTCTAGTGATTTTTAAGCAAGTCACTGAATTTTTGATGAGTTTCAATATCCTCATGTCTAAAATGAGATGGTAGGACTAGATGCTCTCTTTAACCTTCTAGCTTTAAATACAATAATTCTATTTGGAATACAATTGATGTTGATAACTTGGGAATGTCTCACAGTTAAGAGTACTGTCTGTTGCAAACATTTCTCTTTAGAAATAAGGAGGAAATCCAACTCCTTGATAAAACCAAAGATGCCATCAGGATAAAAAGCAGAAGCGTGCAAACCAACGGAATTCAGTTGGCCAGTTCCTAATACTGTAAAATAGGCTTTATCTAAAACAAAAGTTTCCTCTCACTCAAAATAGGTACAGCTAAGCTACTTATGATTTCCACTCCATTTCCCATTATTTCTGTCATACTTTTGTAATCTTTCTGCTTTAGAACCTTCAAACCACTCAACTGCACCTACTGCTGTCAAACAGCAAATCCCCTCAGGGTTTGATACTCTGAATATGCAACCGGTTCAAGTAATCGAATGAAAATGTCAGACAACCCAAGCTGCAGAACCAGGATGATGGTCAACTGGATGGGACAAAGGACAACTGCAGAGATGTGACACAAAGAAGTTTCATGCTATTTCAACTGAAGAATGAAAAGGAAATAAAACCATAATTGATATATGGAAAGGCATCTAGTATTTCAACCAATTTCTCCTAGGCATATAATTCAAAACACTAAATAAAATGTGAAACTCCCAAAGGCAAAGATAAGCATCACAGTAAATCACAGGAGTAGACAAATATATGATTTTGGGGCCTTGGACAAAGAAAACCCTTGTAATTTTAACTGACTCTGCCCTAGCCACTCCTCAACCCACTCTACTCTCAATTGCTTTTTCAGTTAATGGCAACTGCATTCTTTTTTTTTTAATGTTTATTTATTTTTGAGAGAGAGAGAGAGAGGCAGAACATGAGTGGGGTAAGGGCAGGCTCCAGGCTCTGAGCTGTCAGCACAGAGCCTGACACAGGGCTTGAACCTATGAACTGCGAAACCATGACCTGAGCTGAAGTTGGACACTTAACCAGCTGAGCCACCCAGGTGCCCCATGCAACTGCATTCTTCATCACATCCCACACCAATCTGTTAGGAAATCCTGTTGGCTCCACCTTTAAAGTATATATAGAATTAGAACATTTCTCACCACCTCTACCATTACCAAGACACAATTTTCTCCTGCTTGAATTATTACGATGGCTTCCTAACTGGACTCTCAAACAATTCCCAATTTTGCTGCAAATACAATCTATTCTCAATAGCAAGTAAAGTGATTTTTTTTTTTAATGAGAAAAGTGTCACCTTTTATTTCAAAATGTTTTGAAGATCTTCAATTTCATTCAGAGTAAAAGTCAGCCTTTATAGTAGCCCACAAGGCTTGATAAGATCTGGTTTCCCCTTTCCTTTCTGGCCACATGTTCTATTACCCACTCTGCTCCAGAGACACAGGACTATTTATACTTTGTCAAACTCAAGCCCTAGGGCCTTTGCACTTGCTATTTCCTCCTTATCTGCAGGGCTTTCTCTTTGTCCCTTTAAGCCTGTTAAAATGTCAGCTCCCTGACTCAGGTTCTGCCCCCAGTAGCTGCTCCATTTTTCTTCTTCTTTTCTTTTCTTTTTTCTTCTTTCCCTTTCCTTTCCTTTCCTTTTCTTCCATCTTTTATTTTTTAAAGTTTATTTATTTATTTTGGGAGAGGGAGTATGAGCAGAGGAGGGGCAGAGAGAGGGGCGGGGGGAGAGAGAATCCCAAGCAGGCTCCGTGCTGTGGAGCTCATTCCCAAGAACCATGAGACCATGACCTGAGCTGAAGTCAAGAGTTGGATGCCTAGTCTACTGAGCCACCTAGGTACCTCCTTGCTTCATTTTTCTTCATAATACTTAACTATCTTCTAAGAAACTGTATAAGTTACTTATTTCCTTTGCTTATGGTCTGCCTTTCTCCACTGAAATATAAACTGTGAGGGCAGATGTTTGTTTGTTTGTTTGTTTTACTTACTACTATATCCCACCACCTAGAAGAGCAGATGCTCACTACATGCAGATAGAACGAGTGTTGCATGAACTCACCAGTCTCACCCAGGTCCGTGCTCTGAAGAAATGTACGGCAGCGCTCCTTGTGCTCCTCAAGGGAACTTCTCTGCTTGTAGCTCCTTCCACAAAACTCACATTTATAGGGTTTCTCGACTATAAGGAGAGCACAAGGGGCACTCAGTGACCCTCACGGTTACAGAATAAATGATGTCTTGGGGTCCTATGCAAACTATCCTTTAGGAATGAGACTGCTGAGAGAAGCCAGGGTATTTGGATATTTTTGCATCTATACTACTTTTAAATTTAATAAACTAAAATCAGGTTATGGTCACATTAGAGTTTTCTTCGGAAGGACAGCCTCCTTTCACAAATGGAAGGATTTGGATATAATGACTATCGCTGAGCATGGTGTTTTGGCTCCAGATCCAATCTTGTTTCTTTAGGAAAATATATAGGGCCTTTTTATTCTTCAAGGAGGTTTGTGTGGCTTAAAAATGAAACAGAAAGAGATTCCTTATTTTGTGACATCCATCTGGCTTATAAGTAAAGAATGCTGGGAGTTAGCCATTCAGCCAGTTGATGGCCTTTTCAGAGCATTGACATATTTGGATAAATTTAGCTTATCCTTGCCAAGTGGCTATAGTGAAATCTGGGCTAAATCAATAAAAACTGAGCTAACTGAAGATATTTTTGAATAATAGAAATAAGAATGAATTACAAAAATGACTTTATCTTAATTTCTGAGATAAAGCAAAATTTCCTCAACAATTCAAGCCACCTTTGTCCTCCCAACTCCTCCAAGTGCTTTATTGCTTAAAATATGTAAGTAATAATTTCAACTGTGCAGGGCTGGTTTTTCTGATTTGTGGATAAAGTGTACCCTAAGAATTTGTCAGAGTTTTAGGAACTGAGACTTTTATTTTTTAATCTTCTTGCTCTGTTTAAAACAGAGTCTTTGGGACATAAAGCACTAAACAATCCCTCTGGAATCCCAAATTAAAATGAACGCAGGTTTGCTAGGGCTAAAAATGTTTTAAGTGTTCTGCATAAATTGGGGTCCTGTAGAATCTATCTCAAAAATGACCACTGTATTTGGATCTTACTTGAAAAAAGCAATAGACAAGACTGTTCTAATTTTTTGGATTAAACTCATCTTTAATTCATTACTTTCAATGATGAGCTGTAAATGAAACCTTTCTTTTGCCACTTAATACCTCTCATGGTGGGTTTCGCTGGGGCTGATTTGTTTAATCCTTAGTCTCTGAATTGTGACCAGTTGTGGGTTTGGGGCTGGGTTTTAGTCAAAGCAGTACGTGGATTGACATAAAAACAAACCTTTTTTTTTTTTTTTTTCCAATTAAAAGTTTGCCAGATAACATCAAGAACATGAGGTCCCAAATTTGAAAATAAACTCAGTTTTAGTTTTTCTAGGAGGGAAATTCTAAATGTTGAAAAAAAAAAATTATTATCTTGCTTGGTTAAAATAAAATGTGAAAACATTAAGATAGAACATAGTTATTTGTTTTTTTTAAATTCTGCTCATCTTCTAGAGATTAAAAATAAATAGGCTGATCAAGAAAAAAGTCAGGTTTAAGAAATTTACCCCATGTACACCTAAAACTAATACAATGTCACATTGTCAGTTATATCCCAATTAAAAATTTTTTTAGCCCAGAATGGCCAAAAGAAACCATCTGACAATTAATTACACTCAGTTTGCAAACTGTACATCATTTGCTTGTCCAGACTTCTGAATGAAAAGTGTGTGCATGTGTTTCTCAGGAAAATAATCTCTTAATAAAGTTTACTATAAGAAAATACCAATGACTATAATTTTTCACAAAATTTTAAAAGGCATTTTTATAGGGCAGGCTCTTCCTGTCTGACTGTGTTGTTCTCTAAGGGAACAAGGATGGTGAGGAGATGATCATCTCCATTGAGCCAGACGGAGAGCAATTAATGCCTTAATGGAAGTGTAATTAGCCCTAGAGGTCTCTGCTGTTGTAACCCTTCAGAACAGGAATGACGGATTAAAACCTCCATACTTAACTCTTTCTAGTTTCCTCAATGGGCACTAAGAAACACAAATTTACTAGATATGGAATGCTCATTGCTCTCACTTACCAGAATGTGTCCTAAGGTGACCTGTGAGTGCGTCTCTTCTCTGGCATGCGTAGTTGCAGAGGTGACACTTAAAAGGTTTTTCCCCTGTGTGCAGTTTAATGTGGCGGAGGAGGTTACCTTTCTGAGTAAAAGATGCCCCACACTGATTACACTGGAATGGGCGTTCACCTTTAAAAAGGACAAAAAGGAGACTTCTGATCACCCAGCAAGTGGCAAAGCATATGCACAGATTAGACGCCTATGGCAAAAGCTCATCTTTTAGACAATATCTGTTCATATCATATTGGGATCAGCTGGGAACTATATTTCAAGGCAAGCATACAACTTACTTCTAGAATTTTCTCTGTAGAAGAGAAAAAGCATTCATCTAGTAAGGCTATTTTAGGTATCATCTTGTCTTGGATCGGGGGGGGGGGGGGGGTGGGGAGGGGGAGAAAGATAGCTCTAGAAGTGTTTTCCAGACGTAAATTTGTAACATTACTTAGCATTCTGTTTGAATATAATCTCAATCTGAAAAAAAGAATCACATACTCAAACTCTAATAAGGTATTGAGGGCCATAAATACCTCTTTTTTAAAATTTCATATCAAATGTCAGATGGAATCTATTGGGCTCAACGGGACTGTTGTGTTTGTATGCAGTTCTATAGACTGGCTGTTTATTTGTCTGAAGATAAAAATTTTAAACTGATAATAAAAACTATATCCGTTCATCTATCAAATTTGAACCCGATATAATAAGGAGGTCTGCTTTTAAAAAAGTTATGCAAAAATGTTTGAAAGATGCTTAAGAAGCATATCACAAAATTCAACTCCTACTTATTAGCTGAAGAAAAATATTTGGCTGACCTAGAACACTGTGCTTACTATAGTGTTTTTATTCATGGCATATGCAATGTTTGCCAAATGCATAGTAAAGCAGGAATGAAAATCACTGGGTAAATGAAAATGCAGAGAGGGGGAGGTACATCAGTATTATAGCAAAAATCAATGAAAGTAATCAAAAGTCCCAAATTCCACCATTTCATTTCTCACATGGCTGCATTAGGACAGTTTTCAGAAGAATGGATGAAGGAAACTTATTTACCAGTATGGCTCCGCTTATGAACCATTAAGACATTGAAGCTAATGCAGGAGAGTCCACACACATCGCAGTTCATCTTGCCACTGGTTGGCCTGCTACTATCATACGAGACAACATGTCTTTCCAACTTAATGTTTTCATATTCATTATATTCTCTCGAAAAGCTGTATGGAATTTCAGGCTCTTCTGCATTTCCCATGGGCTCTGGCTTTAAAATATTCTCATCCCTTTCACTGTATTCATCTTTCACTTTCATTGAATCATCTGCAGGCAGGAAAATGCAAGGAATGAACAATGATTGTATTTGGAGCTATCAAAGCAGCTCAAAGAGAGAGACCCAATCAAATACCAAATGAAGTTAACATAATATTGTACATCTACAAAATAAGAAAGCACCATTAGGATGATCACTCATTATCTGAATTCAGAACCACAGTCAGGGGGAAACACACACACACACACACACACACGTGACAATGACTTGCACCATCCAGAAAATGAGACAGAATACATTTAGCTGTCACTGCTCAAAGCGGCCATGAAAAAAACATTTTGAGCAACTCTTCTCCAGTACCGGGGGAGAAAAAAGGTTCTCAGATTTAGTACCTTTTTTGGCGGCTGCAGTTAAAAGGTAAGGTGATGGAGCTCTTTGGTTTCAAAAAGAAAATACTGTTTCAGTCCTTCAAATGCATTCAATTTAAGCCACTAAGAGTGAGAGTTGAATAGTTGTTATGGTTTTTCTGATTTTAAGCCATGCTTTGCCTCTTCCCCTTCCATGTATATGCACTGCTAAAAAGAGTCTTATCTCTCTGTTTCTCTTGGAACTGATAAAGAAACAACATTGAATATAGAGGAAGCTGGCACTACTAGTGAAATACTGTTGAGAAAGATAAAAGGAGAAGTAATTCTTTAACATAATCTTCTAAGGAGTCACTTTCATTGACACAGGTAAATAGAGCTCAACCTAAACAAGGGGAAAGGCACCCGTACCCATGTTAGGGAGGATGAAACTCAAGATCCTGGAACTATATAGAACTGGAGAGGAGAGGAGGGACTGGCCCAAAAGAACTTGCTAACCAGGCAGTCTCTTAAAAAGAGTTGCCACACTCTTGAGTTGAAGAGCATAAGAAGTGAAGAAGGCAAATATATGTAGTGACACTGATAACACCTAAATATTTGCCTGATATTAATCTTAATAAACATTTGCAAGGGACTTTTCATATATAAGATAAACTGCTTACTTTTCCCAACATTTGTTCTTAGAAATTGGAAGTTATGCTTCCTCATGAGGAATTATAAGTCAATGGAATTTTAGGGCTGGAAGGGAATTTAGGGATCATCTAATCCAACCCCCTTGTGTCCTTCAGATAAGGAAATCTGACACCAGAGATATTTTCAGTGATTTGTCCAAGGTTACACAGCCACTTAATAGCAGAGGTGTGATTAGAATGCTGAACGTGGATTTGACCTCACACACTAGATGTAGAAAGTCTAAGTGGCTTCTTACTAACATATTCCACTCTCTCATCAATGGTGAAGACATTAAAAACCAAAACACTCTGAAGAAAAGATATTTTAAAAAAAACTGCATCCCTTCCAAAAAAACACCAGTGAGTGCAGAGCTCCTGTTGCCACACAGGAGGAAGTACAACTGCAGCTGTGCCTGGCTTGCTACCTTCAACTCGAGTTTCAATTTTCACTTCTATCAAGGTTACCTTTTATCTATATTAACTGTGTTTGCTTAATAGAGCAAGACAGGGCCTAACCACCAACCGAGGAGCCATTGCTGCAACACTGTTCCTCTGCTTCTCACCACAGTTCATGGTTCATAGCCTTTCACTCTTTGGTTAGAAGAGATGCAAGGCTATAGGATCAGTCCAACATTTTTCAAATTTGTCCATTCTGTACATCTGGGTCAGGCATGAATCCATATCCATTTCCACATGGAAAGAGGTTCATTCCCTTCTTTCTCTGGATAGGTCTCGCCTGCTTTCAGATGGAATTGGTTTGCTCAAGTGGTTTTGCTTTTTTAAAAAAAATTTTTTTAAGAGAAGGATGCACCTGAGGCTTGTACCCTCCTCCCTTCCTCCATCACTCCAGCTGTGGGTGATATCCCACCAAAGCTTGAGTGCTCTTCAGTTTGCATGTAGGCGTTTAAAAGAACCTCAACGGAAAACTTCAGCTACTGAAAACCAAAAACAGCAGATAGGGGCCCGCAGAAAAAGATCCTTTTCATTTTGGTTATAAAATGTTAATATGAGCAAACTTGAGCCATTCCATGGTCAGTGACAATTAAAAACTAGGAAGATAAATGTGTTGGGTCTTTCTGAAAATGGCAGGACAAAAGAGAGTTGCTACTTCCCTCAGGACTTTGGCTTTAATGGGCTTGATCTAGAACTCAATACCACACCAACCTGGCCCGAGAGAAAATCTTGCCTTTGGTCCCTTAGGATTTAGCTGTAGAACAAGGAAGATGGTATTTGAGACCCAGAACCCTAAGGGAAAGCATAAGCGACTCATGGACAGAGTATTAGGGAAGTCCGTTGGACTTAATGGACCAAGAGTTCCTGGTACAGTTGTTGGTTTGCCTTGGAACTCGTTCTTTTCTTTCCTTTCCTTTCCTTTCCTTTCCTTTCCTTTCCTTTCCTTTCCTTTCCTTTCTTTCTTTCTTTTGAGAGAGAGAGAACAAGCTGGGTAGGGGCAGAGAGACAGGATGAGAGAGAGAATCCCAAGCAGGTTCCACACTGTCAGTGCAGAGCCCGACACAGGGCTCAGTCTCATGAACCTGAGCCAAAATCAAGAGTCAGATGCTCAACCACTTTGAGCCACCCGGGCAGCCCAGGAGAGTTACTACTTTTAGATGAAAGACCTGAATGGCCTCTCTGCATGGTTACTGGGATCAACAATTCATCATGATTTACCATGTAAAGATACACAGAATTGAACATTAGAAAACATTAGTATCTAAGATATGAATGGGATTTCTGAGACATTATTGGGTTTAGAACCCAGCCTCCAAATACAGTCCACCAAAACGACTGGCACAGACACTTGTCTGCTCTACTGAAGAGATTCATTCCATCTCTTGGGAGGAAGATTTATTGCAGAAGAAAGGGGAGCATTCTGCTACTTAGTATCCTTTGAAAATACTAAAATCATGTCTAAAGTCAAACTTGTCTAAAATCAATCATGTTTAAAATCATCTTTGAACCCAAGCTTGCTTCTAATTTATGACTTTGTTATATTTCCAAATGGCATCTTCCTTCTTCCAGTTTCCAAGTCTTAAAAATGGAATCCTTTTCCTTTCAGTCTCCACATCAATTCAGTCTGCAAGACCTATAGATTCTATGTCCTCAGGCTCTCTGGATGCTAATTCCTCTTTTCCATTCGCAGTGCAATTTAGTTTAGCCTCTCATCCTCTTTCAATACTCCTTTTTAGACAAATTTACTACAAAGTATGCTATGCTTTCTGCCTGTATATTCTCAAAATTGATGTAAAATTGCCTCTAACTGGGTTTCCGCTTCCGTAATTCACTGAATCTACTCCCCTGAAGATCATCAATAATGTCCTGATTCCTAAATCCACTGGCCTTTTGTGTGCCATTCTCCCCAGCTTTTCTGTAGCCCTTGACACTATTGACCACCATTCATTCTTCTATACTATTTGTTCAGTGAAACCGTAACTTCTTTCCTTACCTTTCTGCTGTGTTTTTTTTCTAGCTCTTTTCCCTCCCTCTGCCTCATAAATATGGCCTATAATGTTGTTTTTTCTTCCCTCTACATCCCCTCCCCTGTGGCAATTTCATCTACTATTCAGGCTTCAACTAGTATTTTCTGTGATTAACTCCCAAATATATATATCTCCGGGTGTAATCTTTCTCCCCCCTTTCAGTCCTCTAATCTATAAGGCCTCCTAAGTATCTTTCCAGTTACTTAGGCTAGACTCCTTACAGACATCTTTCCTTCCTCTTGTTTGTATCCCACATTTAATCATCCCTTGGTTCTATTTTTGTATCCTCTCTCTAGTTCTGTTTCTCCTCCCCACTATTGTGCATTCCTAGTATCCTGAATCTCAGGCACTTAATGCTCTCCACTTTGTTCTCCTTGCCTCCTTTCTCTCTTCTTTCCAGTTCATCCTATACACTACCACCACACTCTTCTTCCTCAACTATAGCTCTGGTCATATCATGGCCACGTGAAAATTCTTCAATACTATACTGCCAACAAAATAAAGTCCAAACTCAGAAAGAATTTAAAGGGGCTTTCAGTATCTGGCTCCACCCCGTCTTTGTAATGTTGATTTTGAATACTCAGATATCTTTAACCAAACTAAACAACTTCTAAGTATTCTTGCTTTTATTATTTCCACTGCTTACATACAAGATCTTTCCCTAATGTTGTCATGGGTGGGTCCAAATCCTACAGATCCTTTAAAGCCAAAACTAGTACGCCATCTCCCCCCTGACACACACACACACACACACACACACACACTGATCCTCACCCCACTCCCAGCTGCAAAATAATCTGTTCCTTCTTTCTCTGAATTATTTATAAATTTACTTCATCTCCCATGTGGTCATGTAAGCTATCTGAGGTCAGAAGTTACACAGGTTTGTTTTTTTTTAACTCAGTATCCCCTGTGACACTGCTTAACTTGTATCTGTTGATACAAGACTGTGTGGTTTTAACATAGAAATTTTGGGGGTCTACTAATTTGATGTGGAGACTGGAAATATGCATTAAAAATATGCTCCGTAGGTAAATCTTTTTTTAAAAGTTAATTTATTTTTTATTTTGAGAGAGAGAGAGTGCATGTGCAGCCCAACATGGGGTTCCATCTCATGAACAGGTCAGATCATGACCTAAGCCAAAATCAAAAGTCTGACGCCCAACCGACTGAGCCACCCAGGTGCCCCAGTAAATATCATCATCATCATTATTATTATGATTATTATTTGAGAGAGAGAGAGAGAGAGAGAGAGAGAGAGCACCCACAAGATGGGGAGAGGGGCAGAGGGAAAGAGAGAATCTGAAGCAGGCTCCACACTCATCTTGGAGCCTGATGCAGGGTTTGATCCCATAACCCTGGGATCATGACCTGAGCTGAAATTGAGTCTAACGCTTAACGGACTGAATCACCCAGGTGCCCCTAGCTCTTTGGGTAGTAGATCTTGTATACAATGGAGTTTGAGAACTGCCACTCTCTAGTTTGACACAGTATTCTGCATAAAGTACATACATAATAAATACTTAGTACACGAATATACCACTGCATTAGCCTCCTAAATGGCCCACAGTATATGTGACCTCTATTTTATACTATATCTTATTTCCAGGTTAATCAACCTGTAGCACTAAAAATCTTTTTCAAAAACTTTCTATGATTTCATTCTACTTCTAGAACAAAGTCTAAACTCCTTAGCAAGACCATCAAGGGCCTATCCAGAACCTGCCCTGAGCCTTCCCAATCATCTCATTTCTCACTAGTCCTCTTGGAATCAACACTTTTTCTAGACTAGAGCCTTGCTACTCAAAATGAAGTCCTTGGATCAGCAGTTCCAGCATCCCCAGGGAGCTTATTAGAAATGCAGACTCTCAGGTCTCACCCCAGACTTACTGGATCAAAATTTGCATTTTAACAAAATCCTCAAGGATTCCTATGCACATTAAAGTTTGAGAAGTATAGCAGCAATCTAATTGCAGTTTTCCAAGCCTCTTCTCTAGTCTTTTCCATACCTAACATGCCCTTCTCTGACATCAACGTTCGATTCAAAATTCCAGATGCTATTTAAATGCCATTTCTTCCATGCAGTCTTCCTTGATACTCTAAAGTAGAAAAAAATTCTCTTGTTTCTGTGCTTTCTCATATACCTACCTCACTCTCCCTTATATTTAGCATATCACTAAGCCTGTACAGATTCACCTTAATATAGGTGATATGTTCATAAAGTGTTGCATGTAAAACCAATAATATTGTTCCACTGATTTAAATTATACATCCAGAGATGTTTCTCTTCATTTTTCTATGATTTTCAGTTGTCAGTAACTGGCAACATGTGAACTGTTAGTGAAAGCAGAAAATCTTAAAAAAAATTTTTTTAATGTTTATTTATTTTTGAGAGAGAGAGACAGAGAGAGAGAGAGAGAGAGAGAGAGAGAGAGAGAGAGAGAGAGGAGGGGCAGAGAGAGAGGGAGACACAGAATTCAAAGCAGGGTCCAGGCTCTAAGCTGTCAGCACAGAACCTGATGCGGGTTCTGAATCTATGAACTGCGAGATCATGACCTGAGCCAAAGTTGGATGCTTAACCAACTGAGCCACTCAGGGGCCCCTAAAAGTAGAAAATATTAAAGATCTGGCAAGAAATACTTAAATATAGTGAAGAACTGTCCAACAATATCCGAAAGGTTTTGTAAAGTGAATAAACCTTTTGTAATGTGAATAATTTCATATCTTACTTTTGTAAATTCCAGCTTCCTATCATATGTATCAGGTTTCTTAGACACACAACTTAAATTGCCACTTAAAATACTATCAAGGGGTGCCTGGGTGGCTCAGTCGGTTGAGCGCCTGAATTTGGCTCAGGTCATGATCTCACAGCTCTGTGGGTTCGAGCCCCACATCGGGCTCTGTGCTGACGGCTCAGGGCCTGGAGCCTGCTTCAGATTCTGTGTCTCCTTCTCTCTGCCCCTAACCCACTTGCATTCTGTCTCTGTCTCTCTCAAAAATAAATAAACATTTAAAAAAATTAAAAAAAAATAAAATACTATCAAGAATCTTCACAGGCACTAGCAATATTTTATTTCTTAATTCAGGTGGTGGGTCCATGGATTATTGTTTTGTAGTTATTCTTTCAACTATACATGTAATTATATTTGCCTTTCTGTGTGTATGATATATTTCATAGTAAAAAATGTTAAAGGCTTCCTGAGTAAATTTTTTATAAGTGAACTTGTGGAGAAGAGAACATACCAAACCACAAATTGCTGATAAAGGTAATTGCTTAACATTCCCAGAGGGGGGAAAAATATGTCTAAATTGAATCTAACCCATAGAAAATTAGATTAAACTGAACTTCTTCCTAAAGGAGCTACTCTGGGGTACAATTGCTCCCATCTTTGTCTATGTTATGGAGGCCTCTTAGGAAGATGACATACACTAACACACACACACACACACACACACACACACCGCACACACACACACACCCCAGAGAGAATTTTGTAGGCTGAAGAGAACAAAGGCTTGGCTCACTGGGGCTGATGCACATGGTTTCATTTCCTGGGGTGATGGTTATCACATGAAAGGCTTGCACTCCAGAGTAGACATTTTTGGTTTCACCTGAGACACTGCAAAAACAATGGGTCTTGGAAAGGATCCAACATCTAAATCCTTCAGGGGCAATAGCACTCTCAGCCAACTGTGCCTCAGTTTGTTTTTACAGGCACATAAAATGCTCAGTTGGAGAGAAGAACCTATCAAAGATGGCAAATGGAACAGGCAACTTGGATGTCTTAGCATGTTAGTAGGAATTTCCCAGTGCAGAAAGGGGGTTCTGAGTTTCCACTCTGGATTATGGATCTCAGAATCCAACTCAAAGAAGGACAAAGCTTGGAGTAATAGCCTTAAGTTTGCCAGAGATATTGTGAGAAGGGGCAAAACAAGATAGAGGCTCTTGAACAGGGAAGACACAAAAGGGTGATGTTGTTTAAGTGTTTTACAAGGATTAGGGGTCATAACCATGAAATCCTCAGCACATGCAAAAGTCAACTGGATAACAAAGAAGCTTAATCATCTTAATGTGGCATTTTAATGATGCCACTGATTTGCTATGCCAATTCAGAGATAATGAGGCCCTAATGCTACAGATGTTCAGCCAGGCTAAAAGAAAGGGGGGGTGGGCTTTTCTAGCATGCCATTTTCTAACTATCCAATTAAACAAATTGTGAAAGCATCTAAATAGTTTACCAGGTTTTGACAGCTGTTAATAGGATTTAGAAGCTTGAAGCACTAAAGAGCAAAACGGGAGATATATGTATTGTAGGTATTTAGCCTACAGAATTTGTTGCTACCATCCAATACAACAGAAATAGATAGACTAAAACAGTTTTCCTTATAAAATTAATATCTCTACTCCTTTCCTACAATGGTCTCTTTGTATCAGAAACAAGAACACTGAAATCATGGGTCATTTTCATTTTCTAATTTACATTTTTATTTGTAAAGTGAGGAGGGAGGAAAACCAATGCTATTTTGCCAACTAAAGAATACTAAGTTCTAGTATTTGCTAACCAGTAAAATTATAAAGCTTCAATGAAAGCAAAAGTTTTGGTCATTGATTTATAGGATCTATTATGTTCTCCTTTTTTTCTTCTTTTAAAATTTAAAATGATAGACATCTATTAATTTTTAAAACACCTATTTTAAAATTAGGAAAAAACTGGAAAAGGTGAACCAGATGGCAAAGAGATGAAATATTACATCTTAATAGCAGCAAAATAAGAGATAAGCAGTTTGGCTAATCTTTGGTTTGGTTAAAGTTTTCATTAAAACATATTCTTATCAGACTTAAATCTGCCCTTAAAAAAATCTCAACTGTAGGGGCACCTGGATGGCTCAGTCAGTTAAACGTCTGACTCTTGATTTCAGCTCAGGTCATGATCGAGCCCCGAGTCAGGCTCTGTGCTGAGTGTGAAGCCTACTTGGAATTCTCTCTCTGTCCCTCCCCTGCTCGTTCTCTCTCTCTCTCTCAAAAATAAATTAATGAACATTTAAAAAATCTAAACTGGTAATTGCTAAATCATGTCGCTTCATATTCAAAAACTTTAGCATGAAAACACGAAGAAGGTTTCTGTTGCAAAGGAACCATTCTCCACTTAACTAATGCTGTTAATCTTTGTCTTATTATCTGACTATCAAATAGCTCATTCATTGTCATAATAATAAAACTAATTTTGTTTAATAATTTCAGTGTGATGCTTTGCTTCCCTATCAGAACAAGAGGAGATTTATTACTTTTAACAGGAATATACTACATATCAGTGGTAGGTGAGGTTCCAGCTGCTCAGTGGGCTAAATTTACTCTTCAGATATCTTCATCTACAGTTGTGAGGATTGAAGAACATGGTGTGTGAAAGTTCCTTCTAAACTATAAAGCAGTATACAAATATAGTGGCTTTTTCATTTCTATTATAACTATGAACTTTTCTATTGATCATTTAACCTATGTATTATTTTATATTTCTATTTCTGAGAAGTAACTACTATCCACTGAAAAATAAAGAATGAAAATATATCTAAAAAGGTTGAGGTTTGGAGCACTTGGGTGGCTCAGTCAGTTGAGCAGCCAACTTTTGATTTCAGCTCAGGTCATGATCTCATAGTTTGGGAGCCTGCTTGGGATTTTCTCTCCCTCACTCTCTGCCTCTTCCCCTCTCATGTGCTTGCTTTCTCTCTCTCACTCTCTCTCTCTCAACATAAATAAATAAGTTTAAAAAATATATTTAAAAAATAAAGAGGTTGAGGTTTAAGATGTTGCCCAATCAGAGGTTGTTTACCTAGTAGACATTTCATTAATAAATACAGAAGAAAAATCTTCCTTTTCATTTATAATTCCTTTGTATAGAATATTCACTCTCTTTTTTGAGTGCAATTAAAACATTTAAAGCATATTAAAATAGAATACTTAGAAAAATTAAAAAATTATCGTCCAAATACAGTTAAATTGGCTAAAAATACCCTGACTGACACAACACTAAACTGAGGACCACAGGTAAAGAAAGGAATGAAAATGCCTCCACATTCACTACAGAAGTTCCTGGTATGCATAGTATGTGTTGTGTTACATGTTTATTTCCCATATAGATTAAAAGTATCTTCAAGGCAGGGGTCAGGTTTTAATATTTAATAATATTTGTGTCCCCAGAAGCTTTCAGAGGGCTCACTTACTCTAGGTATTGAATGAATAAATGAATGGATGAATGAACTCTTTGGGCAGCCTGAACCAATTTAAGAGGAAGGGGGGCACCTGGGTGGCTCAGTCGGTTAAGCGTCCATCTCTTGATTTTGCCTCAGGTCATGATCTCCAGGTTCATGAGTTTGAGCTCCCCATCAGGTTCTGTGCAAGGACCACATAGGCCTGCTTGGGATTCTCCCTCTCTCTCTGCCCCTCCCCTGTTTGTACTCTCTCTGTCTCTCTCAAAATAAATAAAGTTAAACAAGATGATGAAGAAGGCGGCCAGGAAGGGAAGAAGGAATAAGCCATTTTGCTGTACCACTCCCTAATTTGTCTACAACACTCTGAAGCTGAGACGTGGTAAGCAGAATTTCTCCTCACGATACATTAGAAAAACACCCAAGCCCCACAGTGATAGATAACCAGTTCTCCAGTTGACTTCTTTGCTCATGGTGGTCAGCCTTTTGTCTCCCCTATTCCCTCACTTTGGAACAGGATGTCATCCTTTGGAATAGTATGACCAGTCCCTGCTTTTTTTTTTTTTTTTTTAAGTTTATTTATTTATTTTGAGAGAAAGTGAATGTGGCAGTAGGGGAGGGGCAGAGAGAGAGGGAGAGAGATTGAATCCCAAGCAGGCTCTGTACTGTCAGCATGGAACGCTATGCGGGGTTCAAACTCATGAACTGAGAGATCATGACCTGAGCTGAAATCAAGAAATACTTAACTCACTGAGTCACCCAGGCACTGCCCCCCGCCCAGTCCCTGCTTCTTAAACCTCTTCCCTGAGCTCTATTCCTGCCTGATTCTATTCTACCTCACTTGTTTCTTCAGTCTACTCCTTTTTCTTGGTCTCCTAGGTGTCAGTGGTCTCCTGGGGCCTGTTTCTTTAACCTTTTGTTTTTTCACTTTACATATTCTCTTAATCCAACCTTCTGTTGCGGATGACCCCATCTCTATTTCTAGCCTAGTTCTCCCTGCTCAGCCCAACAGGTACTTCCAATTACTTCTTAGATTTCTTCTACTTGGTCCACACTCAACAAGTTGCAACCTAGCTCTTTATTTCTCTCTTTTTGACTTTCCTTCCAAATCTGCTCCCGCTATACTAGTCCCTGTTTTCCCCTTTACCTAGTGGCTGCTTATTGTCAATGTCTGTCACAAACTTAACATGTAGCACTGTGCCAGGAACACAGTTTAGCTTAGTTACTGCTTACCAAATGAACAGCAGAAAGGAAGGAAAGAAGGCAAGAAGGAAGGAAGGGGTGAACAATTATTCTGTTCTTTGCTTCAAGTACAAACCTAAGGTTGGAGACGTTTTTTAAAAATTGCGCAGATTGTAATTTTGCCTAAGGTTAGCATGTTAGGCCACAGCAGAGGAAAACAACAAATTGTATTTCTAACTTATGGTATACCAACCAGACCCAAAGGATTTAAAGCATTCTTGAAAGAGAAGAAAATGAATATATGGATTAAGAATTAGAGGATTCTTGCTCTTTTTAACATTATATTGATTAAAACAAAATACATATAAAACAAAATTTACTATCTGCTACATATTATTTGGACTTTTCTTCCTCTCTGCTTCCTCCATTCTCTCTGGTTTTCAAATAATGGGATTAGAGCACTAAGATACAAGGAAAAACTCAGCACTGACTTGTCCTAGGTGAATGTACAATGCTAAAAGCACATAAAGGAATAAGCTATCTTGTCACTGGAACATGCTTGTCCCTGGGGGTAAAGTATAACAACTGCTTAACAGCTGCCCAGTAACACACTTCAAGACTGCAAGCAAAGATCCATTGTTGCTCTACCAGAAACAGTGGAGGGTATAATGTCTGGCAGAATAAAACCAGGATGGAATCTAGCTGTAAACTGGAGTACAAGTCTTTTTCTACTTCAAAAGACAACCTCCAATGATAATGAATAGAGAGATTTTTATTAACAGTATTCAAATAGCACCGGAGTGGGTACTGATAATTATAAGGAAAAGACAATAGGGTATTTCCCTCTTATGTTGCCAACTAAAAATGATTTGAATGTATTTTTTTTAAAGTTCTGATGAAAGAGAAAAGACTTTGGAGTAGACAAAATCTAGGTTCAAGCTGTACTCTACTTGTGTGATCTCAGCAAGTCGCTTGATTTCTGTAAATTTTCTCACTTGTACAATGATGATATTATCTACACCTAACAGGGCTGTTACTGTAATTACATTAGGCAAAATAATGTATATAAAGGCCTAGCATAGTAGCTGACACATAATATCTTTGTGACCTTGAGTTAGGCAAAGATTTCTTAGATATGATACCAAAAGCATGATTCATTAAAAAAATTTTTTTTAACATTTATTTATTTTTGAGAGACAGAGACAGAGTGTGAGTGGGGAAAGGGGCAGAGAGAGGGAGACAGAATCCAAGGCAGGCTCCAGGCTCTGACCTGTCAGCATAAAGCCCGACGTGAGGCTCAAACCCATGAACTGTGAGATCATGACCTGAGCTGAAGTCAGACGCATAACCGACTGAGCCACCCAGGCGCCCTCCTAAAGGCATGATTCATAAATGAAAACATCTTATAGTTCAATAGTAAGCCAAATAATCCAGTTAAAAATGTGAAAAATATTTGAATTGACATTTCACCAAAGAAATTATACAAATGAACAATCAGCAAATGAAATGATGTTCAGCATCATTAGTAATTAGAGGCATGCAAATTAAAAGCACAATGAAATGCCACTTCATACCCACTACAATGGCTGTGATCAAAAAGACAGCTATGAGTGTTGGTAAGGATATGGACAATATGCACTCATAATATGCTGCTGGTGGGAATGTAAAATGGCACAGCCATTTGGGAAAAATTTGGCTGTGTAATAGATAGCCTTCTGAAATGGTTCCAAATAATCTCTGACTCCTAGTATTCATATCCTTTTATAATCTCCTCCCCTTGAATGTGGATTGGACCTAGGTGATTTGCTTCTAGTTAAAAGAACATGGCAAAAGCGATGGGAAATCACTTCTGTTGTTAGATTATAAAAACCTACGATTTCCATCCTGTTCTCACTCTCTCTCAGGTGCTTCTCATGTGCTTCTCTGATGAAGTAAGCTAGAGAGCCTATGTGGTGAAGAACTGAAGGCTATTTCTAGCCAACCTACAGTGAGGAAACAAGGCCCACTCCAAGAACCCTCAAGGAACTGAATCCTGACAATTACACGAATGAGTTTGGAATTTGATCCTTCCCTAGTCAAGCCTGCAGATGAAACCACAGTCTAGGTCAATACCTTGATTGCAGCTTTGAAAGAAACAGAGAATCCAAATAAACTGTGCCTGTATTTCTGAGATAATAAATTTGTATTGCTTTAGGCTGCTAAGGCTTGGGGTAATTTGTTACACAGTAATAGATAACTAATATAGACATTTCTTATAAAATTAAACATAAATTTATCATACAACCCAGCAATTTGACTCCTAGGTATCTACCCAAAAGAAATGAAAACATAAGTCTGCACAAAGACTTGCACACAAACATTCATAGCAGGATTATTCATGAGCCAAAAAATGGAAACAGTCAGAAGGTCTACCAATTGGTGAATTAATAAACAAAATGTATTTCATCAATAAAATAGAATATTATTCAGAAATAAAAAGAAACAAAGTACTAAAACATGCAATAATACAGATAAAGTTAAAAAAAAAAAAAAAAGAAACACATTTGGCTCAGGTCAATGTCTCACTGTTTGTGAGTTGAGCCCCGCATCAGGCTCTGCCCTGACAGCACGAAGTCTGCTTGGGATTCTCTCTCTCTCTCTCTCTCTCCCTCTTTCTGCCTCTCTCTTTCTCTCTCTCAAAATAAATAAACATTAAAAAAAAAACACATTATGCTAAGTGAAAGAAGCCAGAAGCAAAAGACTACATATTGTATTATTCCTTTCATATGAGATGTCCAGAAATGGCAAATCTATGTAGAGACAAAAATCAGATTATTACTTGTCTTCGGCTGGGAATGGGGATTCACTGCAAACAGGTACCAGGGATTTTTTTAGGATGATAGAAATGTTCCAAAACATGGTGCTAGTTGCACAACTCTGTAAATTTACTAAAAATCATTGACTTGAACACTTAAATGTATGTAAATTAAAAGCTGTTAGGGGCACCTGGGTGGCTCATTCTGCTGAGAGTCTGACTTCAGCTCAGGTTATGATCTCATGGTTCGTGAGTTCAAGCCCCATGTCAGGCTCTGTGCTGACAGGTTAGAGCTTTCTTTGGATTTTCTGTCTCCCTCTCTCTTTGTCCCTCCCCTGCTTGCACTTTCTCTCTCTCTCTCTCTCAAACATAAATAAACATTTAAAAAAAAGCTATTTAAAAAAACTCTATAAGAATTAAAAAAAAAAAAAACTAACCCGACAACTAATATCTAGCTACACAGATACTGATTCTGTCTCAAGAAGGTAGAGTTTAGCTACTTATTTACCAACTATTACAGGAAGCATTGTGACAAGTGTAGCTTTTGACCTACGATTAATCTCATATGACAAATCCTCATGAAACTATCTTTAACTCCTTTTGTTCCTGTGTAACTAATGTCATGCCCTTCTCAAAGAAATTAATAAGTATTGTGTTAAAAAAACACCAGGTGCATCTGTTACTTGGCAGTAGGAAAGAAAACTAAAGTAACTGTAAGAGTTGGCTTCATAAGACATTTCCCATACTTAATTATTTTATAACCAACCAGATTGATAATATTTTATTATTAACTTCAGAGAATACCTAAATAACACCGATTTTTGCTAAGTTGTGCTAAAATCCATAAATATCCAGATTTTCTAATTATATTACTTCCTTGTCACATTTTGTGCTTTTATGTCTTTTTTTGCTTTCATGTCTTACTTTCTATTCTGTTAATAATTTAGTGTGCCTTACTAGGCTATGATTATTAATTAATTAATGAGGACTATCCCTGACCTACAAGTCAGCAGTGGTATAAAAGCCCATGGGGAAGCTCTCTGAGGGTTTACCCAGTGATGTGAGAGTTTAATTCTCCCATAAGAAAAGAAGAAAATAAATATTTTTTCCATATAGTCTCAGAGACAGAACCAGTACAACCTAAAGGACTAGAACCAGAAAACCAAGATGATTGTAATGAACAGTTCATAACAAAATTCCAGAAATAGTCCTGGGCTCCAAACAATGAAAAGAGGTAATAAACGTACAGTAAGTTGTGTCCAAGTTTGGGTGGATGAGAAGTATAGCCATAAGCTTAGACTGCCTTAAAAGAACCTAATAAAGAGGCTTTCCTATTGTCTCTAGGGCTGCCATGAACTTCCTTGAGGGGTAACAAAGGGTAACAAAGGCATGACTGGGATTTCTGCTTCTGTAGACACAGGTGCAAGAAAGCCTCGTTCTAACAAATCTTGTCAATGTTTTTAATGCCACCAGACTGACTAATATAGTGAAATATCTACCACAATCCCATTTTTACTTATTCAGTTGACATAATTAACAAATCTATTAAGGGTAAGGTCACAAATTATTTTTAATTATTAAACCATCAGTCTCCATATGTTACTGTTTAGACAGCATCACCCCCTGCAGAATAGAGTTTTCAAGACTGTCATTTCTACAACCTCCAATCTAGATCCAATTGCAGTCGGTTAAAAAGCAGATTTCAACCAGGCAGCTGAATGAGAAAACATCTGGACCTACCAGTCAGAATGAAAAAGGTCACATGTTAAACCCAGATAATCTTGTTTATTGGTGTTTGAAGGTTATACACCAAGGGCTGGATTACGAGGGTCCTCCTTTAGGCTTGGCTCTGACATCTTCACTCATCTGCTGTGTGTGTGACACTTTAAAATCCAAAGCTTTCAAACTGCTGTGCTATCAGTCACTTCCAAATGTAATCTTCCTAATTCTAAGCCTGAAAACTATATCAACCTATTACTAGACCACTGAGTATTAGATGCTAAATTAGATACCACACAACAGAATTGTCAGGGGCAAATGATATCTATTCTTTTTAAAAAACTGTTTAAAAAATTTCCATCTGGCATTTTTCTGTGGATGAAACATCTGTAACTTTCTTTATTAAAATTAAGAAAAGGGAAAGATCTTTGAATTGGCAAGGAATAAAATTAAAAGATTGCCTACAATAGGTTTCAGGTCTGTGACAAAAAGGAGGATTATGCCTATTTCTTTAAAAACATTTTTTTAATGTTTATTTTTGAGAGAGAGAGAGATAGTGCAAATTGGGGAGGGGCAGAAACAAAGGAGGGCAGAGGATCTGAAGTGGGCTCCATGCTGACAGCAGAGACTGATGTGGGGCTTGAACTCACGAACTGTGAGATCAGGACCTGAGTGGACGTCAGACGCTCAACTGACTGAGCCACCCAGGCGCCCCAAGGGGGATTATGCCTATTTCATGATTTTTTTTATTAGTATATGTTATTTTATATACATACAGAGCTGACTCAAAATTATTTATGTTGGGAGCCATTCTATAGACCATTACATATGAAACTATTACAAAAACAGCAAAGTTAAGAAGGCTTAAGACCTCATACACTTTGGTCAGAGCTTTTTAATCTTTTGGGTTGTGGACTTCTATGAGAACTGTACTCTTGACCCAGATAAAAGGCACACGTGCCCATAAACTCAAAATTTCACATGAGAAGTTTCCCAAACCTTAAGATTTTGGATTGAGAATCTTTGTATCAGGCTTTTAAATAGGGTCAGGATTAAATTGAAGGCTCCTTTATATACAGTGTACTGTATATAATTTATATGATAGTGGCTGGCCTTCAAATTACTTTCTCAAGTATACTCAAAAGAATTTTGAAAGTTATATATTTCTCCCCTGTATCCAGTGGGCATTAAGTGGAAATTAAGTTGACATCTACAATTTTTCATCTCTATCTATTTATTTACTTATTTATTTGATGTTTATTTTGAGAGAGAGAGAAAGGGAGCATGCCCAGGAGAGAGTGGGAGGGACAGAGAGAGAGGGAGAGAGAATCTCAGGCAGGCTCCACACTCAATCTGATGTGGGGCTTAATCTCATGGCCTCGAGACCATGACCTGAGCTGAAATCAAGAGTCAGACGCTTAACCTACTGAGCCACCCAGGCACTCCTCATAATTTAAACATTTTACAAGCACACATTTTGTTTATAGTAAATTATAATGGTTTAAACTGTTATTACACTCTTCCAGATATATCCAATGGAATGCATATATTAGTGATTTGATTTACTCCATCATAAATTTAAAAATTCATAAATAAGCTTTTAAAAAAAATCAGAAAATTTCTCCCTGAACTTCTATTTCCATTTCACTTTTCCTATAGAACTTCATCCTTATGTACCATACTCTTATGCTTGAATATTGCTCATCCTATCATATGTCTCTACAACAACAATATATGTATAAATAAAAATGTTTTTGTTACCATGCAATGCTAAGTGTTAAAAAATTTCTTCTGGATTGAGTTATTACAATTATTAGCACACAATTGATTAAAACAAAATAGGTATAATGCAAACCTTGATCAACAATTGTTAAATATAAAAACTAAAATTTGTTGGAAATGTATCTTTTAATGATATGGGTGGAGGGGTATGCATTTTATAAAAGTTTGATTAAAGAAATTATCAGAGTGCCTGGGTGGCTTAGTTGGTTGAGTGTCTGACTTTGGCTCAGGACATGATCTCACTGTTTGTGAGTTCAAGTTCCACATTGGGCTCACTGCTATAACAGCAGAGCCTCCTTCAGATCCTTTGTCCCCCTCTCTCTTTGTCCCCCAGCCACTCTCTCTCTCTCTCTCTCTCTCTCAAATAAACATTTTTAAAAAATCATCTTAAAAAATAAATTATCTAAATGACCCCTTATTTGGCATCCTGGAAGTATTTACACCTTAGGGCAAAGAGTAATATTTGGGATGGGCAAGAGATGTGTCTTTCTTTTATAAAGTGGAGAAGGATCACTGTGAAAGGGGGGACACAGAAGAAGAACCTCAACTACAACAGCTTTGTAGAGCAGATCAGATTTAAGAAAGAGAACATACTGAAGTAGATCCTCTGAAAATTACCCACCCCTATGTCATCTTTGAAAAGTCTTCCCATATCCCAGTTTGAAGAACACAGCTAAAAAAGCCCCATGGCCAAACTGTATTCACATGCTCTTCTTCACTTTACTTAACCGAATGACAGTTATTTAGTGAGCACTTGGAACAATGCAGGGATGAATGGATAAATGGATGGTTGGATGGAAAGGCAGAAAGAAAAATGGGTAAATACTGAGTATTTACTACATACCCCACCTCTGGCCTAAAAGAAGAATAATACTAAAAAAGAGACTCTGCCCTTGCCATGTTGTCAACTCTTTGGAAGACAGTAAAGTACAGTAAGACCTGCCACAATGCAGTATGTATAAAATTGGATATAACAAGATTGTTAATTGCCTCCAGCTGTCCACTCATCCTCCATTCACTGACAGAAGCAAGCTAAAATTGTTATGGGATTCAGAAGGAAGTAACCGACTCATGATTTTTGGGACATTTTAAGTTTAAGGTATGGTCAGTTGTGTCTAGTCTAAACCTCACTGTCATTGCTTTGTGCTTTTTGTAACAGTACCTCCTATTATTCCATTAACTTTACAATCATGTGATCCCCATACTGTAAAGATAAAATTTGTGGATCCTACCTACCATGTTGTGGAAAGGTCTCATACTCTTCTCATCTCCAACACTATTTTCCCCCATGCAAATTACAAGGAAAAAGAAAAAGAAAAAAAGGCCCCTCTGACAGATTATGAAAAATGATGACCTGGCGAGCCAGAACAGGATTTCATTCAGTCCTCAGTCTAGTGGTATGCTGGTAAGTGCTTAAAAACCAATGCAGAGCGGGGGAAGGGCTTATTTGTAGCACTTGCTGATGTCAGTGGTATAAATACCATGGCCCAATTCAAGCTACCAATGTGAAGTCAACCGGCTGACAAAATTCCTAAAAGTTTAATAAGAGATTATGAGCTGACTCTGGCACACCATTGGGATTCCTCACTTATTCCTCAGCAGGGTGCCTTCATGTGGTTACCAAACTGCACCAGGGCACACAATGGCCCAGGTCACTATGCCTGGTGCCAAATTTAGTTTGAGCAGCTGAACTCGCTTGGCAAGATCAGATCCTATGAGAGTTAGTTATCAGGCACACATGGGTGTTTCACGAATACAGATAACCAACTGGATTGGAATCTACATTTTATTTCACATGCATCTTGTTTCCACTCCAAGGAGGCACATGTATGCCTGCTCCACAGTTAAAGAAACACAAAAGGAAGGGGGGGAAGAGTCTTTGAGGACCCACTAAGGACAGTGAGCAGATCCATTTTTCTGTCAACCATCACAACTGTCCATTCCTCTTTTGCAGATGCCAAATATCTTCCTATTAAGTTCCTTTTAGTTCACTGTGCTACACAGCTTGGTTGGGAAAAAAAAAAGTCCAGAGATGTTTTCTGTTAAAAAGATTCAAGGAGAGGTGTTCTGTCACCAACAGAACTTATCCGTTTGACACAGTAGAAGCGGTAAAGCCTCTGCCCATTGTGAGCACTTACAGAAATCCCCTGTGAGTGAACTTCTGCAGCAAAGCACTGCTGATTTTGTAAGATAACCCCTGCATCCCATGAGCGACAGGTCTTGATCTGGGCTTGAGAGATGTAATATTTTGATAAAAACGGCACTTCCTTTTGAAGCATATATTTGCGTGTGCTGAGCAGTACCACTGGAACCTCAGTGAGCACCTAGGCGAGGCTGACTTGGTCTCTCCCAGCTCGCTCCAGCCATAGACCCCTCCTTCACACATCTAAATGTAGCAGTAATTAGCATCCATAAACCACAAATGTGGCTTGGGTTTTTTCCCCCCCTTTCAGAAGCATCAAAGTAGTTTGTATTTCTCATGAGCGCAAAAACGTTGTACACCTCAAAAGAGACTGAGACTCTGATATGGAAAGCTACTGAAGACAGGCATTGTATCTTCTTAGGTCCTAAGGTGGGAAGAATTTTTTTTCAGCAGACTTTTTTTTTTTAATATATTTTTTAAGTTTATTTATTCTGAGAGACAGTGAGTGTTGGAGGAGGGGGGCAGAGAGCCCAGAGAGAGAGGGAGGGAGAGAGAGAGAATCCCAAGCAGGCTCCACATTGTCAGTGCAGAGCCTGATGCAGGGCTAGAACCCCCGAACCATGGGATCATGACCTGAGCTGAAATCGGACACTCAACCAACTGAGCCACCGAGGTGCCCCTTTCAACAGACTTTCTTTTTTTTTTTAATTTTTTTTAATGTTTATTTATTTTTGACAGAAAGAGAGAGACAGAGCATGAGTGGAGGAGGGGCAGAGAGAGGGAGACACAGAATCCCAAGCAAGCTCCAGGCTCTGAGCTGTCAGCCCAGAGCCCAACGCGGGGCTCAAACTCAGACCATGAGATCATGACCTGAGCCGAAGTCGGATCCTCAACTGACTGAGCCACCCAGGCGCCTCTCAACAGACTTTTTAATTAAATTTTTTATATTTCATCTAAGCATCACACAAGATATCACAATAGAGAAAATTTAAGGCCTATCAAAAATTATCAAATTCAACTTTTCTCATGGAAGCAGGTACAATCTTATATCTTACAGAAATAATTAAATAAATACTAATTGATCACCACTATACAAATAATTAAAAAGCAATCTATTTCATCTATTTTATTTAAGGGGTATTTGATAGTTGTGAAGATTAGAGACAGAAATAATGTAGTGCATTGAAGTATCTCCCCAAAATTCATGTTTGCCAGAAATCTAAGAATGACTTTTGTAGATGTTATTAGTTAAGATGAGGTCACACTGGATTAGGATAGGCCCTTAATCCAATGACTGGTGTCTATATAAGAATAGAAGACATACAGAGACATATACAGGGGGAAGGCCATGTGAAGGAGGCAGAGGTTGGAATCACACTACCATGAGCCAAGGAACGCTGAGGGTTGCTGAGAGCCAGCAGAAACTAGACAGAAGCAAAGGAAGTTCCTTCAGAGGGAGCGTGGCCGTGCTGACACCCTGATTTGAGTGAGACTTCAGGCCTCCAGAAGTGTGAGAGAATAAATTACTGTTGCTTTAAGCCCTCCAGTCTGTGGTAGTTTGTTACAGAAGCCCTAGGTAGCTGATTCAAAGGGTAAATGTGCAATTTAGGCAGGACAAACAGTGGTGTTGATGGATACTGAGGTGTGTTGTATAATTTTGGGCCCCATTGCAGCTCCAGAACAAACTGCTTGTGTAGGCAGAAAGAGATGGTGGTTGTGAGGGGCTGCTGAAAATTGGGGGCTAGTAGTGTGTTAAATGTAGAGAATTGGGGGCCACAATAATTTTTCCTAATTATTCAAAGAGGAAAAGTAAAGCCAACAGCACATGCATGTCAAATCACAATCTCAAAACTTACTTGCTCATGACAGAATCTTTCCTTCCATATTCAAAGTGGGAAATGGCAAAGATGGGGATCCAATTTCAAAAGGAGGACTGAAACAAAAAGCTGTAAGGTTCTACCTCAGTCATTTTGCACTCGACTGCATTACTTTTTTTTACAGGGCCTTGCTGTGACGACATTCCACCAACTGTCTCATTTCTACCTAGTATATCCCTGGGTACACTACTATGAACCACACCTGATCTCTGGCCCTGATGTCCAGAGGCTTTTATTTTATTGTGTTCCTCAGTGAACACAAGAAATAGGGATATTCTTTTTTTTTTTTTTTTTTTGGAAATGTTGTAAATATTTCTTTAACTTCTGCTTTTGGCATTATGGTTTCTCAATGACATCTTAGGTCTGACAGGAAGGTCCCAATATCTTTCATATTCAGTGAAGTGTTTACAATACCCCTGCACTCATCAAATGCTAAACAAAAATAAAGACTTAGGGATCCTTGGTTATTTCCTACTGCTCAAGATCAGTCTGGTCACCACTGAGAAGAATAGAAATAATAATTCTTCATAGGAGTCAATGACCAGGCTTGAAAAAGAACTCTGAACATCTTCAGGTCTTTTTTTTTCAATTCACTTGGATTATATCACCTCATAGGTAGGTATTTTTACAAAGATATAAATGTAAGCTATTAGGGCTCCTTTTTTTAAAAAAAGTTTATAATGGAATTGGTGAAAGTTTGTCATGTACAAACAATTCCATATACAGTATAATTAGGTGTTTAAACAAGTATTAATTAAACACACTCCAAAAACTCAGCCCTAAGACTACACTTGAGGGAGCTGGGATAGTACAACGAGGCCTCATGGAGGAAATTAACTTGAATTGATGCAAATATTTCCAGTGCATTAGTCTATTAGATTTAAATTTTCAAGAAGAAAGGAGGAGCCAACTAAGTGGTAACACAACATTTAATCCACATATTTTATTTGTGACCAATTAATTTATGTACAGAGCCATAATCACTATATATGTGTGAGATAAACAAAGCTAGTGGTGATATATATTTTTCTTTTCTCTTTTCAAATTTTTTAAAAATTAAAAAAAATATTTTAATGTTTCTTTATTTTTGAGAGAGAGAGCTTGCAAGTAGGGGAGAGGCAGAGAGAGAGGGAGACACAGAATCCGAAGCAGGCTCCGGGCTCCAAGCTGTCAGCACAGAGTCCAACGCAGGGCTTGAACTCACAAACCGTGAGATCATGACCTGAGCTGAAGTCAGACGCTTAACCAGCTGAGCCACCCTGGTGCCCCTCTTTTCTTTTTTTCTTATTTTTTAAAAATTTAAATTGATTTATTTACTTATTTATTTTTAAATTTACATCCAAGTTAGTTAGCATATAGTGCTATAATGATTTCAGTAGATTCCAGTGATTCATCCCCATGTATAATACCCAGTGCTCATCCAAACAAGTATCCTCCCTAATGTCCCTTACCCATTTAGCCCATACTCCCCCAAACCCTCCAGCAACCCTCAGTTTGTTCTCTTTATTTAAGAGTCTCTTATGTTTTGTCCCCCTCCTTGTTTTAATAGTACTTTTGCTTTCCTTCCTTTATGTTCATCTGTTTGGTATCTTAAATTCTTCTATGAGTGAAGTCATATGATATTTGTCTTTCTTTGACTGGCTAATTTCGCTGAGCATAATACCCTGTAGTTCCATCCATGTAGTTGTTAATTTTAATTTTAATTTTTTAATGTTTATTTATTTTTGAGACAAAGAGCAACAGAGTGTGAGTGGGGGAGGGGCAAAGAGAGAGGGAGACACAGAATCTGAAGCGGGCTCCAGACTCTAAGCTGTCAGCCCAGAGCCCGATGATGAACTCATGAATCCTGAGATCATGACCTGAGCCAAAGTCAGACACTTAACCAACTGAGCCACCCCAGTGCCTCCCCTCTTTTCTTTTTTTAAAAAAAAGTTTATTTATTTATTCTGAGAAGGAGAGAGTGCACCACTTGCACACAAAGAGCCCAACACAGGGTTGGAACTCACCAACCATGAGACCATGACCTGAGCTGAGATCAAGAGCGGGATGCTTAACTGACTGAGCCATCCAGATGCTCCTATATTTTTCTAATTTAGAAAATAATAGTGTTAGACTCCCCATTAATGTCCTTTTGAAATATTTACATGAACATTGTTCCTTTCAAGGAACAAAAGCTTTCTTAACTCATCATACGATAAATGTATACATTAGGCCAGGAGTCAGTAAGCTATGGTCTGCAGGCCAAATCTGTCTCACAGCCTGTGTTTGTAAATAAAGTTACTAGTATGCAGCCATGCACATCATTTATGTATGTTCTATAGCTGCTTTACACTACAACAGCAGAGTTGAGAAGTTTGCAACAGAGATCATTTGGCCACAAAGCCCAAGATATTTACTATCTGGCCCTTTACAGAAAAAAAATTGTTAACTCCTGCACTAGGCTCCTAGGAATATATAGTAAAAAAAAAAAAAAAAATCATCTCTGGATTGAGTTCATTTTTTTTTTTTAATTTTTTTTTTCAACGTTTATTTATTTTGGGGACAGAGAGAGACAGAGCATGAACGGGGGAGGGGCAGAGAGAGAGGGAGACACAGAATCGGAAACAGGCTCCAGGTTCTGAGCTGTCAGCACAGAGCCTGACGCAGGGCCTGAACTCACGGACCGCGAGATCATGACCTGGCTGAAGTCGGACGCTCAACCGATTGCGCCACCCAGGCGCCCCTGGATTGTGAGTTCAAGGCCCACGCTGGGCATAGAGATTACTTAAAAAACAAAACAAAAACTAAAAATTATCAAAATATCTGGAGGGTAGGAAACAAGTGAATTTATGTTAAATGTTACTATCTTTTAAAAGTTTTTTTCCAAATATTTTATTTTGTTTCCCACACAATAATTCCAATTGGTAAACACTCTTTCCCCCTAAAAAATTTAGTCTGCCATTCCATAAGAGAAAAATAAAGTTAGCATTCTAATCTCCTATAAAACAATTTTCTTTTTCTTTTTTGATTTAACTTTATTTTTTATTTTTTTAAATTTACATCCAAATTAGTTAGCATATAGTGAAGCAATGATTTCAGTAGATTCCTTAATGCCCCTTACCCATTTAGCCCATCCCCCCTCCCACAACCCCTCCAGCAACCCTCAGTTTGTCCTCCATATTTATGAGTCTCTTTGGTATAAAACAGTTTTCTAAGAGCTGGAAACTTAGATGCACATGACATTTCACTTTCTTTAACATATAAATCAGACATGATTACATTTATTCTGAATTTAAAATATTCCAAGACAGATCTTAGTTCTAAAACTTTTTAAAGAACATTAGAAAAAATGCTTCCATTAAACTTAAATAAAATTGGATCCTCTAAAGTATGCTTTTAAATTTATTTATAATCATTATTACATTATAGCTAAATTTTCTTTAAAAAATTAATTCTAACTACCTTTGAAAGTATAATCCTAACTAGTCTTAAAGCATCTCTATGCTACATATGACAGAAGTACCTTATTACGCAATAGGCATATCTTTTATCAGGCAATGCTACTTTTCAGTTCTATTATTTTTCAATTTAGCATGTATAATTTGTATGTACTGATCATATTTTATCTTTTTAAAAAGCAGAGACCTTGTAACATCCTTTTCCAAAGGTATATGATTCAGATTAAATGCTAGCATTAACAGTACAATAATCAGTTTGGAGTGTAATAATGAAATAATAAAATAATGCTAAAGTTAGCCTGTTCATTTCTTTTTTTTTCTTTACATTTACTTATTCTTTGAGAGACATAGAGAGACAGAGCACAAGTTGGGGAGGGGCAGAGAGAGAAGGAGACACAGAATCTGAAGCAGGCTCCAGGCTCTGAGATGTCAACACAGAGCCTGACGCGGGGCTCAGGCTCACAAACTGTGAGGTCATGACTTGAGCCCAAGTCAGATGCCTAACCAACTGAGCCACCCAGGCGCCCCTGTTCTTTTCTTTTTAAATCAGGCTTAGAGGAAACAGCCATTTCTTCTCTCTTTCCCAAACCATTTAGAATGATTGATTATATCTTCTAGTCTCTACCAAGAACCATTATGACACTCCCAGACCCCTAACAACTGAGAAAAATACACCAATATCCCAATCATCACTGACATCGAATTGGAGGTAAGGCGATAGAAATGGCACCAGAAGCTACAGCAGTTGAAGATGACCCAAATTGATTGAGTGGACCATAGAGACTGAATCTCTTTTCTCCTTGGAAGCATGTCTGGAGCAGGGTCAAAATGCAGAGGACTGGAATCTATTGTATGGATTCCCAGAGAAGTGCTGTATCACATGAGTTTTTACAATATTTGTTTTAAATTCCTATTGTTCAATGAAATTCTTTGGTGTTTTGTTTATGTTTGAGTGTTTAACCTGTTGGGTTTTTTTTTTTTTCTGATCACCTGAAAACATAAAACTCACAAGCTACTTCTGAATCCAGAGCAAATTCTAACATAAATTATAAATTTCCTGACCAAAAGTTCAAACATAAACTTAAATGGCATCACCTACCAGAACTCAGAAACACTAATTCAGAAAAATGCAAGCCAAAGGCACAGTTATTGTTTGCCTCATTCTGAGTGTGACTCCATGGATGGCATCTTCAAGAGATTGCATAAAACTGATAGAACATTGTATGCCTTTCCTCAGCACAAATGACCACATCCTGTGCCAGGCAGCATTTTTTCAGTCTCTGTGGTTAAGAACTGGTACAAATTAATGTACAGCTAGGCAGAGCTGGAATGTTAGTTGAAGCTGTGATTTGAATCTCAGAAGTTTTAGACACAGAATTGTATTTCTTGGTCCCTTAAGAATCTAAGACAAAAGGAAAAGATCTCAAACATTCTTTTTTTTTTCTTTTCTTCCTTTATGAAACACATAGATACACATGTATAATTAACCTAATGTACTCATTTAGTTACTTATTTGACAAATATTTATTGTACACCCTACTATGAGTCAAGTACTATTCTAGGTGCTACAAATATCTAGCAGTGAAAAAGACAGCCCAAGATCCTGGCTCATAAAAGGTAGAGGGATAAAGAAATAAATAAAACTCCAAAATTATCCACGGTAAGTGCCATGCAGAGAATTAAAATAGGGTAGTGTGTTAAAATAGCGACTGGATAAAAAAGAACAGTCACTGGGTTGTTAGGGAAAATCTCTCTGAAGAAATGACATCTAAGATGAGATCTGAGTGACATTCATAAAGGAATAGTGATTGGATTTATCAACATAAATATTAGCATAAAATGTGTGCAATGTTAATATAAATATAGTGTTCCAAATTCACAAAAAGCCTAGAAGTTTTCCATACTGCTGATACAGACTATATTTGGGTGGCAAGGATAGAGGTGATTTTTTCTTTTTTCTTTCTATGAACTTTCCAAACTGTGGTAAAATATAAAAATATATTTAGTCTTTGTCCCCAGTTCCTGACAGAGTTCCTAAAACCCTTGGAATTTCCTATGTGACAGGAGTGTCTTTTGTTATTCATAACAACCTCCTTTCAATCATACCTGAGTTTATACTAATGAACTTAGGATGGGGCCCTTAGTTAGCCTCAGGATGGGATAGTCACCAGGAAGACCAAGTGGTTAAGGGTTAAGGGTTTCAGTCACAACCACCAAGCTCTGGGAAGGGGAGTAGGGACTGGAGATTGAGCTCTATAAGTACTCTTGAATAATGAGATTCAGAGAGTTTCTGGGTTGGTAAACACATCAAGATGATGGGCGGGTGGTGTGCCCAGAGAGGGCATGGATGCTCTATGCCCCACCACTCCACACCTTTCTCTATGCATCTCTTCCGTTTGGCTGTTCCTGAGTTGGACCTTTATACTAAACTAGAAACATTAAGTAAAAATTTCTCCTAAATTTTTTGAGTCATTCTAGCAACTTATCAAGCCTGAGGGGGGTGGGTATGGAAAATCCTTCATTTGTAGCCAAGCTGGACAGAAGTGCAGGTAACATGGAGACCTGGTAGTTCCAACTGGTAGCTAAAGTGAGGACAGTCTTGTGGGACTGAGCTCTTAACCTGTGGGTTCTGTGGGACTGAGCCTTTAACCTGTGGGTTCTATGCTCCAGGAGTTAGTATGATAATTGAATTGAATTTTTAGATGCCCAGTTGGAGTCTGAAGAATTGGTTGTTGGTGTTGGAAAAGAAAAAAAAAAATCCCAGAATTGGTGTCAGGAGTGGGATTTGCTAGAACAGTCTGGCTCGTGGAAACATGTGGTTTGGGAAGAGAAAGGAAGAAAGAGCAAGAAATTAGGGACTTCTGAGTCCTGGCCATGTGGTGACTCATGTTATGGTTAAGGAGCTATGTTATGATCAGTTACTAAAGGTAAAATTACCAAGGGTTTTCAGAAATGGATCCAATTCCTGGGGAGTGGTTCACTGGATTCATAAAGAAATGCAAACCAATCGGAAAAAGGTGAAATTGGTTACTATGAAAATGAAAATGAAATGAAAAGAGAGTTTTGGCTCAAACCTTAATGTTAGACCAAGCTCAGACTTTGGCTGGTTTAAGCTTCAGGTATTAGGCTAAAACCTTCCCCAAAAGGTAAAATGTTGAGGTAACAACAGAGAGGACCTCTAAGACCTCTGGTCACCAAAAAGAGAGTTCACATTGAGGGAGGGAAAAACTGAGAAACTATTGAAATCAGGGGGTATAGTGTGAAGGCATCTCATTTTGTAAATCAGTATCATCAGCTTCTTGAAGAGCCATTACTAAAATGGACAGTAAGAGTGACTAATTTAGAGCAAGTATATTTGGTTTTGAATTCTACAGAGAAGAAGAACATGTTTGAGTTGATACCCAACCCACAACTCACTATGGAATAATCACAGATGGCTATACATGATCCAGACACACAGCAGTCTGGTGGACTAGATAAAACCACTGTAGGGTCTGTTTACCCTGAGAAGAGGACTATCTGCTTCCATTTATAAATGTTGAGTGGAACACCGAAGTGTAACAGCTGATATACTTTGTATGTAAGCCATATAGGATTGGCTTTATGATAACAGACATATTCATTCATGGAATGTGCCTGTTACCCTGGTCATGGTAAATGCTGTGGTTTAAAGGGGTATTCTAAGAACATGCATATTGGATATGGTATGGTGAAGCTGGTAGAGCTATAAGAGGAGATGAGAACAAAGATTTGAAGGAAGAAGTTTATTATACTCACAGGACTCATAGAAGGGTACTGCCACATGCCACACAGGGTCACAGGGGAAAGCACCAGTGCCAGTCAGGAGGCAGAAAAGAGCAGTGAAGGAAACCCTAGGCTAGCGTTTTTATTGGAGTTTCTGAGAAAAGGCAAGGTAGGCAGAGTAAATAGTTTAGGATTGGCTGGTTTGAATAATTCTGGAAGACTTTGGGACATAGAATGGTCTCTAGTTATCTGATATACTTCATTGTAAGATGATTTTGGGCAGAGGAAATATTAACTTGGTGTATGAGAGTTAGGTAAGAAGATGGGCGAGACATACAGAGTCCAGATTGGTTGATTTGTATATGAAAAGCATGATCCTGGCTAACCCCTCTGCTATCTGTAAGAATTGGCTATCCCCGGGAAAAGCAGCCTTTCCTCGGGTCTGTAAGGACCCCAAATGTCAAAGCATCCAAAATACAGAATATAAGACAATACAGTTAATAAAACTGGTCCTGTGGTGAATGGATGCCAAAGAGACAAATACAGAATCTAAGAAAACACAGTTTTCTGCCTTTTTGCACAGGCACCCCGTGTAACCTTCCTGCTGCAAAATCAAGTAACAGTCCAAGAAACCTGAGTGAATCTGCTGCCTTAGCTTCCCCTCTTGGGTTTTACAGATGCTAATAAAAACATTAGGTTAATTAACAAGAAAATGAGAAAAGGCAGAAAGGAGAGTCAAGGGACTTGTCCCAGCAAGGTAGAAAATTGTAAATGGTTATTAAGAAATAAGAAGAATAAAGCAAACATTGGTAAGTCCAAAGCAAAGAAGAAAAATAAAGGGGAGAGTCAAAGGACTCATCTCAGCAGGGTGAAAATCTTCAGATTGTTATTAAGAAACAGGATAAAGGAAACATATTGATGGGGTTGAAACAAAGGTCTTAAGGTCTTAAGACAGCAGTGTGCAAGGTTGGGTAGACCAAAGGGACCGCCTCCCTTAAAGGGCCCCAAACAAGTCCACTCTTCTCTTCAGTGTACAGGAACTTACAAAGCCAGAAGGCAAAGATTACAAACAGAAATCTGATCTGAAATCAGCTAGGGCAATAGTCGGACAGATTAATCTTTGTCGTGACAAAAGGGATGGGCTCAACCTCTAACTAGGGACCTAAAGTCTTCAGCATGTGAAGGGGTAAAATGGTTAGGAGGGTGGAGAAGAAAAGTTTCTGGGACTCCCTGACATGGAAGCCTCATTCACTGTGGCTTCTTATGTGAAGCCTTATAGGGGCCTTCAATTTGAGAGAATATAAAAATGTAAGGGTTGATAGGATTAAAGCGGAGGCTTGGTGGAAATTGGACTGCTTATTATTTTTAAGTTTATTTATTTATTTTTAATTTAAAAAAGTATTTTATTTACTTTTGAGAGAGAGAGAGAGAAAGAGTGAGTGAGCAAGCAGTTTAGGGGCAGAGAGGGAGACACAATCTGAAGCAGGCTCCAGGCTCTGAGCTGTCAGCACAGAGCCCAACATGGGGATTGAACTCACAAACTGTGAGATCATGACCTGAGCCAAAGTCGGACACTTAACCGACTGAGCCACCCAGGCACCCCAAAAGTTTATTTATTTATTTTGAGAGACAGCAAGAGCATGCAAGGAGGGCAACGGCAGAGAGAGAAGGGAGAGATAGTCCCAAGCAGGCTCTGGCTATTAGCGCAGACCTCAGTGCAGACCCATGTAGGGCTCTGTCTCACGAACTGTGAGATCATGACCTGAGCCAAAATCAAGAATCAGATGCTTAACTGACTGAGCCACCGAGGCACCCCAGAAATAGGCTGTATTTAAAGAAATTGTGTCTCTTTTACCTGAAAGTGTTATGGGAATGGATATTATGTCTGACTGGGGAACATCTCCCTTACTTCATTTTATAAAACTAAAACCTGTTCATAAAGTCCTGATGGAGGTTAAGAATGGAAGGGTTGAAAGACTAATGTGAAAGTCTGGAGGAAAGCTGGTATGTTTGAAGTGGCTGCATCTCTTTCACCTGAATGTATTATGGGCATGGGCATTGTGTCTGACTGGGGAATTGTTTCCATAAGACAGAAGTCATGTAAATCTGTCCTATTAATTGGACATTCTAAATGGGGATGGATAAGCTTGCCCAAGTCCACAGTGTAGAAGAGAAGCTGCAGCGCTGGTGGGGACAGATGATGGGTCCATATGGAGCATAGACTGGGCTTTATGGCAAAAGTCTGCAAGTGTTTCTCAGCGATGACTGTTGGGATGGTGGAATCAAGAATTCCATTTTAGAGGCAATTAGTAGAGGCAACTGAAACTGCCCTATGACTGCAGAAAAAAACAATCTTAACATCTGGCATACCCATGATATCTTAGGTGATGTCACAGAAATGCTCTAATGCTTCTGGGAGGGCAATACCCAAGACAGTTCCACAATAAAATGGAAACGGTTTATACAGGATTATGCTACCTGAGGAATGCAAGCAGGAGGTACTGACAAGCAGTGAGCCTCTTCTCTCCTAGGACTGACTTTGGAACTGTATGAGGCTGCCAGATTCTATCATTGCTTAGAAGTGCCCGATAAACAGCTACTGACTGACCAGCAAAGAGCTGCTGGATAGCTGTTCCAAGGTAAATGAACAATATCCTGTTTGGAAGACCACCACTCTGATTGAAGATGTAAAAACATCAGTTCAGTGGGATGAATTACATGCTGTTTTCCTAGCAGTGATGGAAGAATTTTAACAATGACAAAAGCCTCCACATTTTGGTTTTTACCTGATTCATGAGTGATGGCCAGTGGCCAGGCCATATGGATAGGCAGAAGGAAAACTCGTTATTTATTTATTTATTTATTTATTTATTTATTTATTTATTTATTTTTATTTATAAGGATTATTTATTTAAGTAATCTCTACACCCAGTGTGGGGCTCTAACTCACAACCCTGAGATCAAGAGTCACATGCTCTACTGACTGAGCCAGCCAGTGCCTTGAAAACTGGTCTTTTAAAGCGATGCCCATATAGGGCATGACCGTATGGAAATCACTACAGGAATCTGAGGAATGCATTAAAGTAGGACATGTCAATGCCCATCAGAAGAATCCCCTTCCAGGTTTCGAAGGGGATTGGAACCAAGTGGATATCACAGTGCACTTACTTGAAGTGGCCAAATGGTGTCCATGAAAGGTATAGACATTTGGGGACCACAGAAATACAGAAGGCTGAATCTGGACATATTCCTTTCGCACTCTCTGAGCCTCAAAATGCCAACAATAACTGTTCTATCTGCCAACAAGAGAGACAGAGGCTTCCGATAGGTATGGGGAAGATTCCTCAGAGGTAAGGCCCTATACATAGCTGGCAAGTGGATTACACTGAACCAATGCCAGTAGCCCCAGGGGGCTTACAAATGGTTTTTGACAGAATAGACACTGACTCTGGACTGTGTATTGCTTACCTGGTTGTAGATGCAAATGGTCAGGGTACTGAAAAACAAAACAAAACCAAAAAAACCCAAAAAACAAACAAACAAAAAAAACCCCACAACCCAGATCAGAAGATACTGCACCAATTTGGGCCACCAAATCACATTTCTTTGGGACAAGAACACACTTTACAGTCCATAATGTCAAATGATGGGCAGAGAGATACTGTCCTCAGAAGAATAGTTTCATAGAGAATTGGAACAGCCAACTGAAACACTGGTTGTTTGAAACGGGAACATGTAGACATGAAGGGCTGGCTGGTTTACATGTCTTCAAGAATGTGTGCTCACACTTAACATGAGCAGGGTTAAGGGAATGTCCCTGTTGACAGATTCCTGTTTTTCTGGTGAATCTGGGGAAGAGAGATGGAAGAGGATGCTAGTGTGACTATGCAATTTTTTCCATGGGGGGGGGGGATATGGTATGACTATAATTCTTCCTAAGAGGAGAGGACACTGGTTTCATGACCATACTTTTTTTTTCTTCCCCACATCACCTCAGCTTTCTCTTTCCTACCTGATGCAGTAGTCATAGGACCAGCGCTGCAACAAATGACAGAAACGTAGATGATTCCTAAGCAAGAAACTGTAGCTACAGGTTTGTTGTTTATTTAATTTTTAACGTTTATTTATTTTTGAGAGAGAGTGAGCAGGGGAGGGGCAGAGAGAGAGAGACGGAGATACAGAATCCGAAGCAGTCTCCAGGCTCTGAACTATCAGCACATTGCCTGATGCGGGGCTCAAACTCATGAACTGTGAGATCATGACCTGAGCCGAAGTTGATGCTTAACCAACTGGGCCACCCACAAGTCCCAAGTAGCTACAGTTTTAAACCTTTATGTCAGAATTCCTAAAGGCCTGATAGGGTAGGTTGTGGCTTCACTCCATTTGGCAAAACTGAGGTTAACAGTGACTGCAGCTATACTGCTAGTGGCAAAAATAGCCTGCTAGTTCTGTACCTAAGTAACTCTACCCTATATGAACAGGAGTGGATTGAGGGGGAGGCACTTGCTATACTAGTATTGTTGCCTGAAATCTAGACCAGCACAGCAGCTAAACCTCATGTTCCTTCCAAAAGTGGAAAAGTTCAGGTAGATGAAGAGAAGAAGGAATAGTAGCTGAGGGTAAAGAAATCAATAAATGGATTATGTAATGAAGGAAACCCAGTATTATATTAAAATGTCAAGAGAGGCTCAGAACAAGAAACTTGTAAATATTGTCTCTCAGTTCAATTATACCAGATGCTGAAAAGGTGAAGCCATACATTGCTGAGACCACTCATGTTTTTGGAACCTGACAAAATCAAATGGAAGGCTATAAACCTGAGTGACCTCACCCTGGGAGACATTTTCAAATGATATGATGATGGACCAGAATAATTATTAATGACTGAATGTGACTGTAGTAATGTGCCAGTATCTTGACTTTTACTATCCTTTTGTAAAAAAATTTTTAGTGTTTTATTTATTTTTGAGAGTGAGCAGGCGAGGGGCAGAGAGAGAGGGAGACACAGAATCTGAAGCAAGCACCAGGCTCTGAGCTGTCAGCACAGAGCCCGGTGTGGGGCTCAAACTCACAAACCACGAGATCATGACCTGAGCCGAAGTTGGATGCTTAATGGACTAAGCCACCCAGGCGCCCCTATGATCCTTTGTTACAAGAGATTTGTGCTCAAAGACCAGTGGGTAGCCTATGGTAAAATACAAAAATATATTTGGTCTTTGTCCCAGGTTCCTGGCACAAGAGTCCTCCCAAACCTTGGAATCTTCCTGAGTGATAGGAGTATCTTTTGTTATTTATAATAATCTCTTTTCAATCACACCTAAGTTTCTGCTAATGAGGTGAGTTAGGGTAAGGGCCCTAGTCAGGATGGGTTCATCACCAGAAAGACAAAGTGATAGGGGGGCACTGGGTAGGTTCTGAAGATTGAGCTCTATAAAAAGTCTTAAACATACTTTGCTTTATGCATTTCTTCCATTTGGCTGTTCTTGAATTGTATCCGTTATGATAAACTAGTAATAGTAAAGCACTTTCCTAAATTCTCTGAGTCATTCTAGCAACTTATCAAACCTGAGGAGAGTGGGTATGGAAAACCCTGCATTTGTAGCCAAGCTGGACAGAAATGTAGGTAACATGGAGACCTGGTAGTTTCAACTGGTGTCTAAAGTGAGGACAGTCTTGTGGGACTGAGCTTTTAACATGTGGGTTCTTTGCTAATTCCAGGAGTTAGTATGAGAATTTAATGGAATTGTGGGACACCCAGTTATTCTCTGAAGAATTGGAGAATTGGTTGTTGGTGTTGGGAAATACCCCACAATTTCTATAATGAACATGTATTATTTTTACAACAGGAAAGAGTCAAATAAACATTTTAGAAATGAAGTTAGTATAACTTAAATACTGAATAAGCACCTTAAATTCTCAAAGTTTGCTGATACCCTTTAGCAAATTATTAAATATTAATATTCGTAAAATGAACAAAACTTAATTACTTTCAACTCAACCCACAAATGCAAGTTTCTGATTTCTTCCACATATTTAGCCTCAACCATATCTATAACCAGTTTTAGTCTGTACTCAATGGCTCACCTCCTATATCTTCATCTTCATTGGTTGGGCCTTCCACACTGTCTGCATTTTCTGTTTCATGAGGTTTGGTTAAATCGTAGTCATTCAAAATCACTGGACCTTCTAGGAGATAAAAAGAATTTTAACTATTCAGTCAAATTTTAAAGGGTTTTTATAAACATGTATTAAGTAGACTCCCATTTCAGCACAATATCTCAATGATAGACAGAATTCTTTCATAAATATACCACGTGGAATATATGTGATAACTCTTGAGGTTTAGAAATATGCCCAGGGTGCACCTGAGTTAAAATGTATTCATGTTCCTTCCTGACAGAAATTCTCTCTCTTTTGGTATGTCTCACAATATTCAGTAGGATGCTATTGTTATTTATGACCAAGAAGTATTTGTGTAGTGATGAGAAATACTGAGCTCAAAAATACTGGCATAATCTGATTTGGGAAGATGCTTTCCTAAGAGGAAACCCATAAGCAACTGTATATCAAATCCTATGTTCCTTTTCTGTTCACATTATAAATGTGATTCTGTGGAAAACATATTGGCCCTCAAGTTCCTCTTTTCTTTGAACATTTACTAAATGCTGAAAAGGCTATAGATATGAATAAGTAATAATTCCTGTCCTCAAGGAGCTTATAATTGGCAAATATAGATTAAGACAAGATCATAAGTATAATGTAGACTCAGACAAGAGAGTAAGGGAAATACAAAGTATTATGTGAGTTCACAAGTGAAAGGGAGCAGACATAATAAAAGCATGCTTAAACAAACAGCAAACTTGTTAAAAATCAAGTTTAACAGAAATATACTTTTGTACTATAAATACTGATATTATTAGACATTAGAAAAAAGGAACAATGTGGCGTATTATTTCATGTACAAGCATAGTAGCTTAAAAAGATATTAACAAAAGAAATAAACTAAAAACTTATTCACTTTCAAACTCTTTTCTTTTTTTTAATGTTAATTTATTATTTTGAGAGAAAGAGAGACAGAGCATGAGCAGTGGAGGGGCAGAGAGAGAGGAAGACTCAGAATCCAAAGCAGGCTCCAGGCTCCAAGCCATCAGCACAGAGCCCGACATGGGGCTTGAATCTACGAACCGTGAGATCATGACCTAAGCCAAAATTGGACGCTTAACTGACTGAGAGACCCAGGTATCCCTCTATCAAACTCCTTTCTAATGTTTATAAAATATTTATTGAGTACCTACTACCTACAACAAATAGTCAAAGAAACTGAATCCTGTGGCATTTACGCTAGGTGAAATAGGAGAAGTGACTAGAAACTCTGCAGTGGTATTCCTTCCAGCTCACCTGTGACCAAACAGATGGAGCAGGACTTGTGCTGGAATACAGGAGTAAAATAGAAACATATTTCATAAAATCCATGACTAACAGATGCTGAAAATATGGTTATAATGGACTCATGTTTTGATTTATAAACACATTAAACTCCTAACTTCTGCATATTGTAATATGTATTCTATGAACAATAAGACACTGTTCTAAATAGTAGTTCACTTTTCTCAAGCTTAAAATGACTAACATAAAGTGCACACCTGAACAACTAACATGAGGTCCTGGTTCAATTAAAATATAAGGTTATAATTGATAATAACAAAAAGGTACTCCAGTGGTTAATTTTGTAATGTAGCACAAATTATGATCCAAACAAAGTGGGTTAATCAATCTAGGAAACATGGAAGTTATTTTTAGGAAATAGATTATTTTAAATGTCTCTAGTTTATTCTGGAGCAGGAGTCAGCAAACTATGGCCTGAGAGCCACAAGCAATGGCTTGTTTTTTTATGGGCCCAGGAAGTAGGAATGGTTTTTACATTTTTTAAATGTTGCAAAAAACATAAAGAGGAATATGTGACAGAGATCCTATATTGCCCACAAAGTCTAAAATACTTACTATCTTGCCATTCACAAAAAAAGTTTGCTGACCACTATCTAGAGTGAAAATCACAAGCTGATGAAACATAAGCTACTACATTGGTCAACAAAAACTGCTTTTTTTTTTTTTTTAATTTTTTTTTTCAACGTTTATTTATTTTTGGGACAGAGAGGGACAGAGCATGAGCGGGGGAGGGGCAGAGAGAGAGGGAGACACAGAATGGGAAACAGGCTCCAGGCTTTGAGCCATCAGCCCAGAGCCTGATGCAGGGCTCGAACTCACGGACCGCGAGATCATGACCTGGCTGAAGTCGAACGCTTAACCGACTGCGCCACCCAGGCGCCCCAACAAAAACTGCTTTTATTTAAACTAGTCAGTAAAAATAATTAAAAGAAAAAAAAACAGTGATCAACATTAGGTTTGGCCCTATGATGCCAAATAATTTATATAATGTAAATGGATGAGTTATTTTTGTATCAGAAAGAGTCAACTATGTTTTCTCCCAACACATTTCTATAGCATTTTTACTATAATCAGAATATTCATCTTTCTTTGGTAATTTCAGTAAAGGTATATTTCTAGAAAGGAAAGACCTGATGTTACCTGTGGGCACAGGCTGTTCCTGAGTGCTTTTCAGTTCCACATTTGGTTTTATATCTGAAAAGAAAAGGATTATAAATATTAGCTACTTAATTTTTTTTCAGATTTGAGGATTCTAAATTTAATAAGGATACTATTTTGGAAGCTTTAGCAGATTTCCCCTCCAGAGCAGGACTGTTCTTTTCCTCTACCTTCCCTAAAAAGCACCTCAAGGAGAATAAAAGGAATTATTTACACAGCAATTGAATTTTAAAGAGATTAAGAGGAAAAACTTAGAACTTTATACTTAACATTTCTAGTACTTTTCTTTTTTTTCCTGAAGACTTGAGTTCCCATCTGGTACTATCTCTCTTCAGTCAAAAGAGCTTCTCTTAGCATTTCTAGTAATGCAACTATGTGAGTGACAACTTCTCTTAGTTTTCATTTATTTGGAAATATCTTTATTTTGCCTTCAATTTTAAAGGATATTTTTACTTGATACAGAATTCTGGGTTGACAGTTTTCTTCCAGCACTTTAAAGATGACATTCTACTACCTTCTAGGCTCTATTGTTTCTGATGAGAAGTCAGTGATATTTGTATTATTGCTTTCCTATATACAATGTATTCTTTTTCTCTGAATGCTTTCCAGATTTTCCCTTTACCTTTGGTTTTCTGCAGTTTGACTATGATATGCCTACATATTATTTTATTTGAATTTATCCCACTTGGCCCTCTCTCTCACTGAGCTTTTGTAAAATTATGTTTTTCACTAAACTTGAGAAATGTTCAGTTATTATTTCTTCAAATAGTTTTTCTTCTCCATCCTCTTGCTCCTTTCCTTCTAGGACTCCAACTGCATATATGTTAGACTTTTTAAGATTTCCCCACATTCCCTTGAGGCTCTGTTCTCCCCCCACCCCAATGTTTTATTTTCTCTGTTGTTCAGATTGAATACTTTCATTGATATACCTTCAAATGCACTTACTCTTTCTTCTGTCATCTTGATTTGTTGTTAAGTCTGTCCAATGAGTTTTCTATTTCAGATATTATAATTTTTAGTTCTCAGATTTCCATTTTGTTCTTTTGTCATAGTTTCTCTGCCAAGATTTCCTATTTGTTAATTCATTACAAGCATATTTTCCTTTACATCTTTGAACATAATTAGCATAGCTATTTAAGATTCTTGCCTTCCAATTCCAATACCTATGTCATCTTGGAGTCAGTTACCATTGACTTCCTTTTATCTTGAGTATGGGTTACATTTTCCTGCTTCTTCATATGACTTAATACTTTTGGATTGTACCCTGGACATTATAAATGATATGTTACAGAATTTGTGGATTCTGTTATGTTCCTCTGAATAGTATAGGAAGTTTTTTTTTTCTTTCTTCATTTTACTTTTTAAAGCATGCAGTTAACTTACGTAGATTCAAACTTGAATTTTGTTTCATTATAGTGAGCAGCACTGAAGGTAACCAAATGTCCCAGAATGCCTGGGATTGAGGGTTTTTCCAGAACAGAGAATTTTCACAGTCTCAGGGAAATTGGTTGGTCTTGGAGAGGCATAAATCTCTGTTCAATATTTTAGCCTCAGATGGGCTGTTCAGAGCATGACCCATATATGTGTGGTTCAAGAATCAGCTAGAGATCTGGATTAGCCAGAAAATTTATAGATAAAAAAATCCCTCTATGCCTTTTTCATACCAGGATTTCCCTCCTTCTTTCCCAGCTGCTGCGGCTGCTATGACTTTTTAAGTCAGTATAACTATGGATTATCTACTCCGTTTTGGTCACCCCAAGGCTAAAATTGGTGCCAACCCTTGAGTTAAAACAAAGAACCATAAAAGCAGGTTGTTTTTGTCATTTTCCTATGCCTTCAGGTAATAGATTTTTTCATATTTTGTTCAGAATCTATCACTCCATTGCTAGAAAATCTTATTTGTTCCTTATTTTAATAACGATCATATACCCAAAACTGTTCAGGATAGTATTAATTTCAAATATTCTAAACTATTATCTAGTCTTATTTCAATTTTTGTTTTGAAAAATATAGTTACTCTGCTTACATTCTAATTTAAAATTTTTGACATATTATCCATTAGATGATAGTGCCAAAGCATAAAGGCAGAGAAAATACACATTTTTAAAAATTTTTTTTAACATTTATTTATTTTTGAGACAGAGAGAAGGAGCATGAACAAGGGAGGGGCAGAGAGAGAGGGAGACACAGAATCTGAAACAGGCTCCAGGCTCTGAGCTGTCAGCACAGAGCCCGACGCGGGGCTCGAACTCACGGACCCTGAGATCATGACCTGATACGAAGTCAGACACTTAACTGACCGTGCCCCAGGTGCCCCAATACACATATTTTTTAAATAAGCAAAGGGGCAGCCTAGTATGGGGTGTCAAAACCCAAGATGTGGAAGAAGAATGTCCATGTAAGGAATGGAAGCAGCCCAGGGCAGGCTGTGTGAGAGTATGACTGTATGGGGTGGGAAGTCTGAATGAGGTAAGGAGGGATCCTACATGGCAGACAGCATGTAAATCAGAGCATGAATAGGCTAAAGAGGGCATTCAGGCTGGAGAATTGCCTCATGTGCAGTGCTGGAGTCCAAGGGGGATAAAAAGGGTATCCAAGATAAGGAATAGCCTAGTATGAGTCAGAGCCTGAGCACAGTGAATAGGACATTTGTACATAGAGGTGGTCTGGTGTGGGTTTTCAGAGCTTAAATGGGTGTGAGCAAGGTACCCACATGGGGACAGTGGGGAGAGCTTCTATGCACAGGATCACTCCAGTGCAAGTTCAGTGCAAGTTCAGTGCAAGAACTTGAGAGGGGTGAAGAAGGGATCCACTTATTAGGTATAGTTTTACATGGAGGTGTCAGAGCCTGAGCAGTTGAAAAGGGTGTCCAATAGCATAGTGGCTATGGTACAGGATGTAAGAACCCAAACGAGGCAAGGAAAGCATCTGTGCTGATGAAGGGATGGTAGTGGCAATGGATGATTGGTTATATAAAGGAGGATTGATCAAATAAGTGACTACAATAAGGTAATAAGAGCCAGGTTTTTCTCTGTCAGAGAAGGGAGTTACAAATATGGAAGCCTGTGGTACTGTACTGGAAATGAAGGTACTGGTGTGAATGCATGGCTTCTACTCTACATAAATAAATATAAAATATAGATGTCTACGTGTATGTATGGATATACATACATATAATCCCTAGCCCTGTCCACTGAGAGCACCTGGGAGTGGTAACATTACACCAACTTCTAGCATCCAGATATTAACTTCTAAATTTTTTTATTATTATTATTATTTTTTTTTGAGAAAGAGAGAGCATGCAAGCTTGTGTGGGGAGGGACAGAGAGAAGGAGAGAGAATCCCAAGCAAGCTCCACACTGTCAGTGTGCAGAACCTGATGCGGGGCTCAATTTCATGAACTGCGAGATCATGACTTGAACCACAACCGAGAGTTGGACACTCAACTGACTGAGCCACCCAGGTGCCCCCAGATATTAATTTCTAAATATCATTCTCCATTTAAAGGATCCCAGGCTTCTTGGAGAAATGGCTTATTCTAGGGTTTGGGCAGGGAAAAGTACATAATGGGTCTGGAACATTTTGTTGTGTCACAAAGTATGGAAGTGCCTACAGAATGAAGAGGATATATTAGAGGATATAGACATTATCTTGAAGGGGTTTCCACTGGCCAAATCTGAGACAGGTAAGTATCAAAATAAAAATGATGGTATTGGATTATAACTCATTGAAAAAAAAACAAATTCATGAGTCCAAATTGACATTAATAAGTAAATAAAATGAAAGTCAGATGATGAATGGAGTATTTATACAGTTTCAAAGTGTTTCTCCCAAAATACTTATTATTACAGAGATGAAAAGAGCAACCACATAGTAAACAACTTGGTAGACACCATGGTAATTGAACAAAGTGATCATCATCAGTAACGCGACAAATGAAAATTATGTGCCATCCGAACACAGCATCACTTCTATGATATTGCTGCCAAATACACATAACATGAATCTAACCATGAGAAAAGGAACTCGAACTGAGGAATAGTTTACAAAATAACTGGCTTGTAATCCTCAAAAGTGTCAAGTCATGAAAGACTGAGGAACTAAGAAACTGTTCCAGACTGAGGAGAGTGAAGAGACTTGACAACTAAATACAATGTGTGATTGTGAGCTGAATCCTCCTGCAATAAATAACACCGTAGAAACAAATGGACAAATCTGAATGGGGGTCTGAGGATTAAATGGTAGTAATGTATCAGTGTTAATTTCCCGATTTGGACGTTGTTTTGTGGTTATATAGAAGAAGTATACTTTAGTACGTTAAAGTATTCAAGGATTATAGGGCACTGTGTCAGCAACTTATTCTCAAAGCTTCTGAAAAAAAAATTTTTGTACTATATCGCAACTTTTCTGTAAGTTTGATAGTATTTTTTTTAATTAAAAAAAAAGCTAAATGTGAAACTTTTAACCTGCACACTAAAGGGATTCTTAACAGGAAAAAAAAAAAAGAAAAGAAAAAAAACTAGCTCAAAGGTTTCACATAAACAACCTTCATGTGAAAATATTCTTTAGTTACTACAGAGCAAGATGGCTTTTAATTTGGTGACCTAAAGGAAAAAGGTCCCAGCCCCTCAACCTTTTAAACCCCCTGACAATGACATTTAAATAGCTCTCAATATTTTTTCAAGTGGCCTTTGTGTGCTACAAATAACACCAGAAACAAATGAGTACAGTTTCTAAGAGAAAAAGGAGATTCTGACTACCTTAGCATTCAGAACTTGAAGGAAACATTAAAACCATCTATTATCAGGCTACATGGATATTCTTCTTGGGTACTAAAAAATATTTAAAACACAGGACAAAAGAAATTGAAGTACATTTTTTCCACCTGAAATCAAAGGTCCTTATAAAATGATAAAGCCCAGTAGTAGACAGATAGTGAAAGAAATTCCAACTGAAGACCAGAAACCTGTTAAATATTTCTAAGTACAGTAAAACTTTCCAGTTTTTAATGGATCATTTTGTAATTTCTTTACACTTCAGTCCAAAAAAACACTTCAAAATTTTTCTATTTGAAATATAAATATTTTTAGTGTTAAATTACTGCCATCTTTTTAATATGTTGGCAGTCAACATAGCTTTACAATATTTTCCAAAAGAAAGCTCTAGAAAGTTAAGAATGAAGGGTCCCTGTATTGCTTTTGAAATATAGTTTCCTGTACTGATGTTTATCATAACTGGTGCAGATGATAGAAGAATCCCAGAGTGTGTTAATTTTGTTTAAATATAAGTCTCCTCATTTTCTACATCTCTCCTGTTACTTGAATAGGTAAATCATACTCCTGCCTCAAGACCTTTTCATTTACCTTTCCTTCTGACCAGAATGCTCTTCCCCCAGATCACCATGTGGCCAGTTTCCTCTCTTCATTCAGATGTGTGCTCAAAAATCACCTTACCAAACAAGCTTTACCTAACTATCCTATATAAAAACATCATCCTCTGTTGGGGGAGGGGGGAGGGTGAAACAGGTGATGGGGATTAAGAGTACACTTATCATGATGAACATTAAGTAATGTATAGAATTGTTGAGTCACCATATTGTACATCTGAAACTAATATAACACTGTGTTAACTCTACAAAAATTAAAATTTTTAACTTAATTAAAAATTAAAAAAAATAAAATGTCATCCTCCATTGTCACTTTCTTTTCTCTTACCCTGCCTTATTTTTCTTCATAAAATTTCCTTATTGTCACCACCTGACATATATACACACATATTTGTTATTTTTTTTAACCTATCTCCCTCTACCAGAATGTAAGTTCATGACAACAGGAATGTTGTCTGTATTTTTTATTACTATTTTGCTGTATCTTCAGGTCCCAAAATAGTGCCCAACCATGATGGGCACTCAATAAATATTTATTGAATGAACACATGAATTTTTATACCTCTATTATTGATCCTTACAGACACTCTAGATCAAAGTTCTGCAAACTACAGCTTACCACCTGTTTTTGTATAGCATGGGAAATAAGAGTGGTTTTTACATTTTTAAATGGATAAAACAATCAGAATACTGTTTCATGCCCCTGGAAAATTATATGAAATTCAAATTTCAGTATCCAAAAATGAAGTTTTATTGGCACACAGCCAAACTCATTCATTTATGTGTTGTCGATGGCTGCTTCTGTACTCCAATGGAGTACATAGCTGAAAAGTTGCAACAGAGACTATATGACTCACAAAGCCTATAAAAGTCACTATCTTGTCATTTACAGAAAAGTTTACCAAGCCGTGCTCTAGATCTATTACTAATACTAATACTGTATCGTCCAATACAGTACCCACCAGCCACATGTGGTGATTTAACTTTAAATGTAAATTAATTAAAATTAAAAATTTAGTTTCTCAGTTCCACCACCCACATTTAAAGTACTCAACAGAACATGCGGCTAGTGGTTACTATACTGGACAGCATAGACAAGGAACCTTTCCATCATCACAGAAAGTTCTACTGAATGGCACTGCTCTAGATTTTAGAATATCCTGCTGTTGCTTGGGATACCACTGCAAAGCTACTTCTTTAAAACAAACATTAAAACTCTGGATCAGGAAAAAAATAAATCAAACCACATATAAAAATTAAATACCAAGAAAAAGCTAAAGGTATTATACCAGGAAACAATTTAACAATGGCAATCTTCTATCAATATTTCCAAAATTCCTACAATTGGAATTTCAGGAAAAAGTTACAGTTTTCATTAATGTAGTAATCAACGATATAAAGCATCTAGACAACACCTTCCATACTGACTGAAACATTACCGTGACTTTTTTGGAGGGTAAAAAAAAATAAAATAAAACACCACATGATGCCAAACATCCAGATAAAATATTTTAAAGTATACTCACACGTATGTGCACAAATATACTTAGCATCATATTTCCATTAGGATTTTTTGGTCGTTTGATAAAACCATTTTTCTTATCTCATTTAAAAGCCAAAATTATAATCTAGCAGAAAACCCTAGCAAACACTCTTTTCATATCATTTGTCCTCCTGCCCTTCCTACAATTAAATAACCAATCTCCTCATACGTTTTAATTAAATCGTTAGTGTTTTCCCTTGACCTTTAAATAACAAATGTTATAAAAATTATATCTATTATATTACTGAGATGGCTGACAAACGAATTTGACTGGAAAATTAAAGGTTATTTCTTCTGTAGCTTTCCAAGTACTCCAGAGTCTCAAAGCTTTACTAGCAATCTCAAATTGTTTTCTACCAGTATTGAAAACAAGCCTTCATCATATGTTTGCTGAGAAATGACAGTTTCCAATTTGTTTTTATTCCTTCAGATTCTCTTTTCATTGGCGAAGATGCCATTTAAAACAATTTCACTAGTTAGAATTTTTGTTAAGATACTAAGATTTTTTGGGGCGCCTGGGTGGCTCAGTTGGTTAAGTGTCTGACTTTGGCTCAGGTCATGATCTCATGATTTGTGAGTTTGAGACCCGCATTGGGCTCTGTGCTGACAGCGCAGAGCCTGGAGCCCACTTTGGGTTCTTGTCTCCCTTTCTCTCTTCTCCTTCCCTGCTCATGCTCTGTCTCTCTCTCTCTCCTTCAAAAATAAATAAACATTCAAAAATAAAAAAAGATACTAAGATTTTTCTCAGAGATTCTAGCATTTTATGCACTGCTAAATGAAAGGGGGTAGATGACAAATAAAATTTAAACTTGGAAATGGCAGCAGTCTGGTTAATAGAGATTTCATCAAAGTTCACATGTGAAGGTTTTTACCTCTTAACTCTAAAATAAATTATCTATGAACAAAACCAAACATTTTCATTAGCAACAGAATTTGTAACCATATTTTTAACTCAAGTGGTTGTAAACTTGCCTTTATTTTGATACTATTAAGTAACTGACATTCAATGAAGACTATCAGCTAACAAAATTCTATTCTTAGTCTCAGAGATCAGATTTTATTCACTAGTCTGTTTTCCTGGTAGAAAGTGTAGGTGCTAAAGGAGAGCAAAATGTCAAATTTTAGAAAGAATCCTGTACCAAGTGTGACAGCTGCCTGTAGCATTGGTCCCTTACAGCTGCCAGAAAACTGTCTCTGAGTGTTGACACTCCTTTTTATCTTCATAACGGTAAACTGACTCCCCTATCCTCATGCCTCTTAAAAAAAACAAAAAACAAAAAAAACTTTCTCTTCTCTAAAAGGTCCACTTTTAATTTTTTTAACCAAAAGCTTAGGAAACTGAGTCATTGATTACAAAAATGTGTTCGACAATAACAAAATTAACACTTAGTACTATAAATGCGGCAACACAAGGGTGAGCTACTATTTCTGAAAGGTCTTTCTCTAATTCTCTTAATACTACCAGGTATAATCATTCCTGGAATCTTACCACACAGGATTAGTTATGCTTTTTAGTTTATTTATTTATTTTTGAGAGAAAGAGAGAGGCAGCACGAGCACGTGGGTGAGCGGGGGAGAGGCAAAGAAAGAGGGAGAGAGAATCCCAAGAAGGTCCATGTGCTGTCAGCATGAAGCCCAATGGGGGGATTGATCTCACAAACCATGTGAGTTCATGACCTGAGCTGAAATCAGAGTTGGATGCCTAACTGACCCAGGCTCCCCAAGAATAGTTCTGTTTAATGAAAAATGATCCTTATAACCTAATGAAATTAAAATACAAGAATTGGAGTGGATATCTTAGCTATCTTACCTCTTCTTCCTCTGCTACCTGAATTTCCTCCAATACCCCCCTATTTGGGTTGCACAGCCTCTACTTACACACTTCCAATAATATAGAATGTTATTCCTTGCCATTTCAGAAAAGCTCTTATGGTTAAAAAAAGTTCCTCCTTAAATATAGATAGCTGAACTCAAATTTCCTGAAATGTACATTTCAGGTCCAAGTTCAGCTCTCTGGAAACATACAGGATAAGTTATCACTCAGATGCTAACACTCTCACTCATGGTTAGAGCTTTCTTCTGAACCTGGTTTTGTTTGCTTGTGGTTCTCCAAAAATGTGACATCAACCACTTAGCCCAGTAGTGCAAATGAAGATTTCTCATAGCATCTCTGGAAGATAAACAGGTGCAATGGCATTTATTATCTCCCCATTATATAGACAAAATTCAAGACACAAAGAAAAACAAAAAATATAAAGTCACGTAATTGTCTAAGGGTACAATGTCAGTGACACATTAAGAAGCAGGATTCATGTCTTGAATTTCCCTTTTGTTTCACAAAATTTAAATAATGTTTAAAGTGATTTCCTATATAGATTACAGATTTCAGAAGAAGGCCAAAACTAGAAAAGATTTCAGACCTAATAATTTCAAACACTTCAGTTGACTATGATTGAGGGGAAAGGAAGATATAAAATGAGAGTAATTCCTCTAGTCATGAAATACTTCCTTTCCTTCTTCTACCTTGGACTAAGGTAAAGGTTAAGAAATATCAAGATTACTGGGTGCCTGGGTGGCTCAGTTGGTTAAGCATCTGACTTCAGCCCAGGTTCATGATCCTGCGCTTTGTAGGTTCGACCCCCTCATCGGGCTCTGTGCTGACAGCTCAGAGCCTGGAGCCTGCTTTGGATTCTGTGTTTCCCTCTCTTTCTGCCCCTCCCCTGCTTGCACTCTGTCTCTCTGTCTCCCCCAAATAAATAAACATTAAAAAAATAAAAAATAAATAAATATCAAGATTACTTCTTTAAGGACACCAGATCAAATACAGCCCACATCACCATTCCAGTTTTTCCTACCTTATTCTTTTTTAATAAAATATCCTATTTCCCAACTAGATTAAATGTCTAATGAGGAAATTATAGACTGTTGGTTACAGGTCTAAAACAGCAAATTCAATATCTAGTGTTATTTTCCTTGATAGAAAAATAAGTTGTAGAAAAATAAATACATATTAATTTTGCCACAGATATCACATGCCACCAAATGAATACATATAGAGAAAAGGAAGAATGGTATTTCATGTCATTGCTACTTAAAAAAACGTGTTAGGGGTACCTTAGTGGCTCAGTCAGTTAAGTGTTCGACTTCACCTCAGTTCATGATCTCACAGCTTGTGGGTTCAAGCCCCTCATCAGGCTCTGTGCTGACAGCTCAGAACCTGGAGCCTGCTTTGGATTCTGTGTCTCCATCTCTTTCTGCCTCTTCCCTGCTCAAGCTCTGTCTCTGTCTCTCTCTCAAAAATAAACATTAAAATTTTTTTATATGTTTGTGTTAAAATGATTGAATCCAACATTCTCCAAGTAAGATTTTCATTTTAATTGCAAAATGTCTAGTTTCTGTTATAAAATAATTGGGGTCAAAAACAGAATCAACAAAACAGATGAACATATGGGAAAGGGAGAAAAAGAGAGAGAGGGAAGCAAACCATAAGAGACTCCTAACGATAGAGAACAAACTAAGGGATGATGGAGGGAGGTGGGGATGGGCTAGATGGGTGATAGGTATTAAGGACAGCACTTGTTATGACGAGCACTGGGTGTTATATGTAAGTGATGAATCACTAAATTCTACTCCTGAAACCAATATTACACTATACACTAACTAACTGGAATTCAAATAAAAATTTGAAAAACCAGAATCATTAATTTCAAGTGGGTAATAAACCTAAATGTGAAAGCTAAAGCAATCAAATTTCTAGAGGAAAACTCAGGAGAATATTTTTATGGTCTTAGAGTAGGCAAATATTTCTAAACAGGATGTGAGAGGCACTCAATCCTCCCCCCAGAAATTTAATATATTAGTCTTAGTTAAAGTTAAAAACATCTACTTATCAAATAGATTAAGAAAATAAGCAAGTTACAAACTGGAAGAAAAAATTTGCAATACACATCTGACAAAGTACATGTTTCTAAAATATTTTATTTTATTTTTTATTAAAATTTTTTTAATGTTTATTTTTGAGAAAGAGAAAGAGAGAGAGACAGAGCACAGCAGGGAAGGGACAGAGAGAGAGGGAGACACAGAATCTGAAGCAGGCTCCAGGCTCTGAGCTGTTAGCACAGAGCCTGATGCGGGGCTCAAACTCACAAGCAGTGAGATCATGACCTGAGCCAAAATCGGATGCTTAATCAACTGAGCCACCCAGGCGCCCCCTTTAAAATATTTTTTTAATGTTTGTTTATTTATTTTTGAGAGAGAAAGAGAGAGAGAAAGAGGGATACAGAGAGGAAGACAGAAAATCCCAAGCAGGCTCTGTGCTATCAGCACAGAGCTTGACGCAGGGATTGATTTCACAAACCGTGAGATGATGACCTGAGCCGAAATCAAGAGCCGGGTGCCTAACTGACTGAGCCACCCAGGTGCCCCTAAAATATGTTTTAAATGTCTACAAAATAAATAAGAAAAAATATAAACAACCCAACTTAAAAAAATATACAGAAGGCTTACAAAACTTCAGGAATGAGGATATCTAAATGGCCAATAAACATATGAAAAGGTATTCAACATTATTCATCAGAAAAATGCAAATTAAAACACAATTAAATACCACTACACACCCACAAAAATGGCTAAAATTTAAAAAAACAACTGATAATAACAAGTGTTGGTAAAATGTGAAACAACTAGAACTCTCCAATATTGCTAGAGAGATGGTAAACTGGTCAAACCACTTTGGAAACTATTTGTCAGTATGTATCAAAGCTAAATATACACCTAACCTATGACCCAGAAATGCTAGCCCTAGATCTATATCCAAGAGAAATAAATGTTTATGTCCACCAAAAAGACATGCATATGAATGTTCATAATATAGACAAATACTGGAAACAATCAAATGTCCATTAAGAGTAGAATGAGCAAATTGTGGTATATTCACACCTTTTAATAACAAAAGAAAATAAACTACTAATAAATGTAACAATATGAGTGGATCTTAAAAAGTATGTTGAGCAAAAGAAGCCAGATACCAAAAAATCATGTACTATATGATTCCACTTATATGGAAATCAAGAATAGGAAACCTGAACGATGATGATAGAAGTATGAATAATGTTTAAATGGGGCAAAGTGCTGATACCAATTTTAAATGAGATCAAGGGAACCTTCAGGGTGATGCAAATGTTCCATATCTCGATCAGGAAGGTGTGTATATAGGTAAAAATTAATCAAGCTATATAACATAAGATGTGCACTTCACTGCATAAGTTATTCCTCATTTTTTATTCTTCTTTTTATTAATTTAAAAAAATCTATTGCACACTCAAACACTTTCAATATCTAAAATCACAAACCTTAGCGATGCAATTATAGTACTATCTTCCCGCTTTTGAAAAAAGTGACTTTCAAGGGTTTCTCATGATTCTTCTACAGAATACAGATTATATCTATACCAACCATCCACTAAAAAGGGCAGCATATATCTTAAAAATTCTCACGGTGAGGAAATGTATTTAAATGTTATGTGTCAAGTATATATAAAGATATTTTCAGTGATAGCTAATACTCCAACCAAACTTCCCTGAGAATTGAGATTTCAAGATTTGTTTTCATTTTGGTGCTTGATATATATATATATATATTACAGATGGTTTAAGTGTTATTAGTCTTTGGAAAACAAAACAAACAAAATCTCTTGATCCACATTTCTCTCCAGCAACATGCCCACTTATTTCTCTGCTTCACCTCCTAGCTAATTTCTGGGGAAAATAGTCTGTATTAATGTTTCTACTTCCTCTGTTCCCTCCATCCCCACCACTCCACAAAAACCACTTTTGTTAAGGTCACTTAGCAAGTTTTATGTTGCCAAAACCAACTCACACTTTTTGTCCTCACTTTACTTGATTTTTCTGCAACATTGAACATAGCTGACCACCTACTCCTTCATGAAACACTCCCAACTCTTGAATTCCATTACACCATGCTCTGCTGGTTTTCCTCCTGTCTTGCTAGCTGCTCTTTTTCTTTTGCTGTCTCTTTCTCCTCTATCTGACCACTTAAGTTAGATGTTTTTCAAGGCTCAATCCTGGGCCTCCTTCATACAATACATTCTCTCTTTAGGTGATCCCATCCATTCTAATGGCATTAAATATCATCTATGTGCTGAAGATGACCAAATCTCTATCTCTAACCAAAAAAGAGTTTACCAACTCTGTCCCTCACCATTAATCTCCATATTAGCACTCTTTTTATTTCCTTCACAGCACTTAGTATTTTAATTATTTCCTTTGTTACTTACTTGTTGGGGGGCCTGTCTTCCTTACCTAACTCTAAATTCAGTGTCAGCAAAAGCATTGCCTGTCTTGTTTACTACCGTAATGCCAATATTTTGCATATGTGGCACATAATAGGCATTCAATAAATATTTTTTAAATGAAGAATGAATGAAGATTTCTGATTTTTGGATTAGGTTGTGTCACAAATGTATGACAATATAAGTAAAAAAATAAATGCTCTAAAGCTTTCATTGTTCAACTATCTTTTAAAATCAGCATTTAGGGGTGCTGGGTGGCTCAGTCAGTTGAGCATCTGACTTCGGCCCAGGTCATGATCTCGCGGTCTGTGAGTTTGAGCCCCGTGTCAGGCTCTGTGCTGACAGCTCACAGCCTGGACCCTGCTTCGGGTTCTGTGTCTCCCACTCTCTCTGCCCCTCCCCCGCTCATGCTCTGTCTCTCTCTCTGTCAAAAATAAATAAAACATTAAAAATTTTTTTTTTAAATCAGCATTTAAGGGGTGCCAGCGTGGCTCGGTGGGTTAAGCACCCGACCTCGGTTCATGTCATGATCTCACTGTTCATGAGTTTGAGCCCCACATCAGGCTCACTGCTGTCAGCACAGAGCCTGCTTCAGATTCTCTCTCTTCCTCTCTCTGCCCCTCCTCCACTCGCTCTCTCTCTCTCTCTCTCAAAAATAAATAGTAAAAATGTTTTTAAAAAATAAAAAATAAAATCATCAATAAAATATATATTCCAAATACATATATAAAGATGATCCACTACTAATCAAACATGTGCTATGAGAGTGATGATAAGCTACACTGACACTTTTCAAACTGTGGGCAAGTCTGATAAGATTTCAATGTGCACAAGAATTCCCTAGGAACCTTGTTAAAATGCAGATTTTAATTCAGCAAGTCTGGCCTAAGATTCTGCATTTGTAACAACTGCCAGATGTTGCTGATGCTGGTCCACAGATTATATTTAGATTGGCAAGGGTCTAAAGGATACCTGTAAATGATTTATGAACTAAGATAAACATTTGCTAGACCTCAACTTTGTGTCTAGTACTATACAAGATGATTTTCATAAACATTATCTTATTTAGGCTGTGGCTGTTCTCTTGTAGTACAGTAAACTTAGAAAGATTCTCAACCTAATCTATCAAGGCCAAGTGTCTTCCTTTTATTTTTATTTTTTATTTTTAATTTTTTGCATCTCACAGTTACATCTATTCATGCCACAAAGGAAACAACATGTCTACAAGTGTACAGCGATGTTTCACATTTCTATCCAACAGAGCACAGAACTAACTTACTGAGATTTATAGACAGACTGATGTTCCAGCTGATGTGTATTCCAAGTAAAACTGGTTAATGATGACCACAAGCAAGTGCAGGACTCAAAGTTTTCAAAGCTTTATTTCTTTTATAATCATTCCCGATTTTATAAACAATGAAGCCCATCAACTCCATTCCTCCCCAAATCTCCTGGTACACTTGGGTATAGTAGGGCTTCATGGGGACCCAAACATTTTTAAAAAGGCTTTGAAGCATCTTGGTGAAAGACCCCCAGCTCAGACCACTCTGATGCACACAGTCAATGACTCAGAAAAAAGTGTCCCCCTTTTAGAAAAAATATTTTGTAATACCTCTTTTATCATCATGAATTAAATATAACCTATCCACACATATGAGTTTTTTTAATAAAGCCCCAACTGTCATATAAAGATAAAAAAAATAACAAAATAATTTGTCTTTCAATATGTAAATATACCAGCACAATCATTCTAGAAAACATAATATTATTGTAGTCAGATATATTTGTAGAGTCACCATGAATGTAAGGGCTAAAAATGCAGAAGGATACAGGTTGCATCAATAATGGCAAAAGAGTCTTGGCTCTCAACATAACAAAGAATCATCTTCTCTTCATTTATATAGTAGTTGCATTGCTAGACAATTTAGGCTGTATTAAAACCATCCCAAAATACTTCATGTTTATACATAAAATGGAGTTAGGTTCTGGCAGTCATTAGACATAAAATGTTACTAAGTTTCAGAAAAAGGGATAAATTCCAACCTGGAATGAAGAATGGCTTCCTAAAAGGAATGGCATTTGTGATGGAACATAATGGATGAATGAGGATTTCAGTGGGATTGTGGTGATATTAACAGTGTTGGGAAATCAGGAGACGTTGGTTTGGATTGGAGAGACAGACAATGAGTTAATTTTTGGACTTGTTGGGTTTGAACAACATTAGAAAAATGGGGAGTTAGGAAAAGTAATGCATGTTCAGGGAATACTAAGCAGTCCAGAATAACATTAGAGGACAAACGTTACCTCTGACAAGGTATATTGAAGCTACATTGTGGATTATCTTAAATGCCTTACTAAGAAATCCTTAAAATGGTTTTTCTCAGTAGGGGAGTGACCTGATGTTCTAGGAAGATCATTCTGGCAGCAATCCTCAAAATGGATGGATTGAAGGAGGTAAGTCTATATACAGGGATACCAGCAGAAAAAAACATGTAACAGTCTGAATGGATAGTTTTCAAAATGTTTTCTATGGAACTCCAGGGTTCCAGAGGGCTGCCACAGGTGCTCATCTGTGTCAGGAGAAGGAAAGGGCCAGCAGCTAGGTAGACCTAGCAGTAGTCTCTTGCCTTCTCCCTCCTCTTAACTGGAACATCACACTTGCATCTGTCCCACGTAATATTTTTGTACACAAGGGCATTCTGTTGATAAAAACAAATTTTTTCCTGTTTTTGTGTCTTATTCAAATTCTTATTTAACTGTGAGCATGACCATGGAATATTTCAAGGAGCCATCATATAATCATCAGTGTCACTGTATAGAGTACTAGCTACAAGATCTAAGAGCCATTACATTAATTCTTAATATCAACTTTTTAAAATCATTATGTGTCTCCATCCCTAAATTAGATTACCTGTAAAAATTCTCCAGGTTTTCTTAGGTTTGGGGAAAACAGGACTATATTAGGTCATTGATGTCTGCAATGGAAAACTGTGGAGTCCTTTGAGAATCTCCAAATTTCTTTTATTGAGATGTGCATTGAGGCTGTTGGCTAGGATAATACATAAACTATATACTTGTGTACTCTGGTCTCTCAGTCCTACTAATTTAAATTTGAGGTAGATGGCACAAGAACAGACACTCAGATCAATGGGACAGAATAGAGAACCCAGAAATGGACCCACAAATGTATGGTCAACCAATATTTGACAAAGCAGGAAAGAATATCCAATGGAATAAAGACAGTCTCTTCAGCAACTGGTGCTGGAAAAACTGGACAGTGACATGCAGAAAAATGAACCTGGATCACTTTCTTACACCATACACAAAAATAAACTCAAAATGGATGAAAGACCTAAATGTAAGACAGGAAGCCATCAAAATCCTCTTGGAAAAAGCAGGCATAAACCTCTTTGACCTTGGCTGCAGCAACTTCTTACTCTGGAAGCAAGAGTAAGAAGGGAGGCAAGGGAAACAAAAGCAAAAATGAACTACTGGGACCTCATCAAAATAAAAAGCTTCTGCACAGCAAAGGAAATAATCAGCAAAGCTAAAAGGCAACCGACAGAATGGGAGAAGATATTTGCAAAAGACATATCAGATAAAGGGTTAGTATCCAAAATCTATAAAGAACTTATCAAACTCAACACCCAAAAAATAAATAATCCAGTGAAGAAATGGGCAAAAGACATGAATAGACACTTCTCCAAGGAAGGCATCCAGATGGCCAACCGGCACATGAAAAAATGCTCAACATCACTCATCCCCAGGGAAATACAAATCAAAACCGCCATGAGATACCACCTCACACCTGTCAGAATGGCTAACACTAACAACTCAGGCAACAACAGATGTTGGTGAGGATGCGGAGGAAGAGGATCTCTTTTGCGCTGCTGGTGGGAATGCAAACTGGTGCAGCCACTCTGGAAAACAGTATGGAGGTTCCTCAAAAAATTAAAAATAGAACTACCCTACGACCCAGCAATTGCACTACGAGGTATTTATCCAAGGGATACAGGTATGCTGTTTCAAAGAGGCACCTGCACCCCAATGTTTATAGCAGCACTATCAACAATAGCCAAAGTATGGAAAGAGCCCAAATGTCCATCAACTGGTGAATGGTTAAAGAAGATTTGGTTTATATATACAATGGAGAATTACTCAGGATGAAAAAGAATGAAATCTTGCCATTTGCAACTATGTGGATGGAACTGGAGGGTATTATGCTAAGTGAAATTAGTCAGAGAAAGACAAATATCCTATGACTTCACTCATATGAGGACTTTAAGATGCAAAACAGATGAACATAAGGGAAGCAAAAATAATATAAAAACAGGGAGGGGACAAAACATAAGAGACTCTTAAATATGGAGAACACACAGAGTGTTACTGGAGGGGTTGTGGGAGGGGGGATGGGCTAAATGGATAAGGGGCATTAAGGAATCTACTCCTGAAATCATTGTTGCACTATATGCTAACTAACTTGGATGTAAATTTAAAAAAAAATAAATTAAATTTTAAAAAACCAAGTAGGATATATAAACAACTTCTTCAAATCAGTAAGAAAAAAGAGAACCCAATTAAAAAATGTGCAAAAAAAAGGTGAGATAGGACTTTTATATACATTATCCTATTTAAACCTTTACAAAAGCCCTAACATTTACAAATTTCCACATATTATTGTATTCCTTCAGGATCACTCACAAAGAGTCAAAACAACAGGTTATATTCACAAATGCCAAGCATCTATCTTCTACTGAATTATTGTTTATCAAACAAGCTCACAATCTTATTTCTACAATGCATGAAAAATGTTAAAATAATGACTCATCCTAAATTGTTCACCCACTGAATTTTGTTTTTATGGTAGTAAGCAGAAGTGTGTTGGTTAGAATGGTCCATAAAGTCTTTTGTCCTGCTGAAATAATTCTCAAACCAAGACAGGTAGCAAATCGGTGGTTTACACCAGTTACGAATAACTTCTCTCATTTGGTCCCCTTGAATCCACTGGCACACAACTGCTTTAGACAAATATCTCATGCAGCCCAATGGGCCAGCTATTTCTCAAGGTCTGAATGGTACAACATAACATCCACAGTACCAAAATGAAGTTAGGAAGCTTAGCCTTAACAAAGGAAGTTGTAGAACCAAGGGAAAAGTTTAATTTCTGACAATCACAACTTACAGAACTTGCTGAATCTTAGACAATACTGGCTTCCAGAGACTACTTAGTTAAAAAGCATCTATTTCTATCCCAGGAGTTTTTAAAATTTTTTTTGAAGAGAGACTTCATTTTTCAAATGAAATCTTACAGAGATTGCCATACATAAAATACATAGAGGAGTATCTTAGTAGTATACAGTATAGTAAGTTCAAATATGTAATAATTACCAAAAGGTCAAACAATGAGAACAATATGCCTTGTAATAGAAACTAAAAATCTATAGATATGGATGAAACTTACAGCTTTATATCAGCATCAACACATACATTATTCTATATTTTGTCTTGTCAATATGAAAAAAATGAAGATGCATATATATAAAAACTGTTACCACTTGCAAGAGTTTCACCTTATTATTTCAGGAGAGTGTGTTTGTTTGTTTGTCTAGTAGGCTTCACACACAGCACAGAGCCCAGCACAGGGCTTGAATTTATGACCCTGAGATCAAGACTAGAGCTGAGATCGAGTCAGATGATTAAGTGACTGAGCCACCCAGGCACCTGTATTTCGGAATAGTTTTTAAACTATCTTTGTTTCAAAGTTGAATCACTCAAAATATTTAACAATTCTTCACATTCTTTAACTCTGAACATAAAAATAAGACAAGAAGTACCCCCAACACTTACAATAAGTATTTAAAAAATTTATAATATATAATCATGATGTGTTTTTTTTTGTTATTGAGCAGTTGGTTACTACACTGTAACAAAAGCATGTCCCAACCACCTTAGCCTGAGCCTTTATAGGTACTTAATTAAACACAGGGAATGGAAGAGTTAATGATGTTCTTAATTCAATAATTTTACATGAGCAAATATGCACAGGAAAAAAACCAAGAGTGCAGAACCGTAATCTTACTCATCACATTTATAAAATGCTAATATTTCAAAGAGTTTCAAAGAGTTGATTAAAAAAGTTTCACTTTGAGGTCAGAGTATAAATTTATACATTGATAATCTTCAACACATTAAAATTTGGTAAGTGATACTCATGAAAGTCAAATGAAATTTAAATCAATACACATACATGGTACTGTCTATACTGCATGCAAGCATAAAATCAACTATTAATGAGTATTAGCAAGTCCTTTCCTAATTACAGAGATAAAGATAGATGATAGCAAAAATGATTAGTTGTTAAATATAAAAATTAGTTACTTAGTTTTCAGACTGGAGCTATTATTATATATTAACTATGATGTAATTCCACATCTATAAAAAATGTTTGTAGGTTTGTGAGCATGATCTTTTTTCATATCCACAGCCTACATGACTACTATTACAGGAAACTCTTCTGATGTGCCAAATATTCTGATAAGTTAATAGTCTCTCAAATAGATATCACTTTGCAAGTGAACTGATATGCTGTGTTAGAGAACTCAAATTAAGTAAAGTATATTATTGTCAACTTTAAGAATCAAAACATTTGTTGTGAAAAATGGCTTATTGTGGAAAGTGCAGTGCTTCATTGACATAAAGAATGCTGCAAAAATTTTAAATAAATCCATAAGTTACAGGGCACTATATTATTTTGCCCAGAGTAGAGTCAATATTGGATTAGAAAAAGATGGTACTATTCATATTGTTAGATTTAGCCAACATTCCAGACTCTTCTACCAAACCTTTTACAGTACCTCTGACAAATTAACCAGCATAATTAACTAGTTTCAATGTCATTATTTTCTTTACTCTCTTTGCCCTAAAAGCTGAACAAATAAATAATCAAATGACGAAACACACAGGCAACTCATTCATTAATTTGTTCAATAAATATGACTGTTGTTGTACTATGTGCTGACGAATGGGCTGATGATAAAAAATATGCCTATGCTTTGGAACCTGACAGTCTAGGAATGGCTACAGGTATGTTAACAACCAAAATAAGCAAGAAATCTAGTTAAGTAATCTTTTAGATAATTAGGAGTTATAACTAAAAAATGTAGCTTTGTATTGTTTCATCAGTGATGCTACTGAAATGTTTTCAATTTCTCTTATTTTAAAAAGTTTCCTTTATAAACCCACAAATAATCTGAGGTACCAAAAATTTCATCTCTAAGAACATACATTAACAAATACAATTTGTAATATGCTGCCAATTCTATTGATACAAAAAGTCAGGAGGTAAGTGGATTTTGAATTTTTGACAATGAGTGAAGAGTATTGTTCCATTAATACATTTTATTCTATTTCATATCTTTTATTAAACACTTACTTTTTATGTCTCTTAGATGAAACACATATCTAATATAATATGGTATCAACTCCACACTATTTTGATTTACTCTACAACACTTTGGACTCTAAGAACTTTAATTTTGGATGCAGAAAGCAGATTTCAATTAAGACTGAAAAAATTATTCATAATCACTGGGGATTAAAGTATTTTGATAGGTTATATAGTAATAATAACTGTTATACATAGGTTACATTTCACATAATCTACATATAATAGAAATATAATTGTTTCATTATTTCATCTTTTTTTAGTGATTCAAAAGGCCTTAGAGTCATCCTTATGCTTTTTAATTATTATAAATACACCAGCTAATGAAGAGTTATATTTTTAAAAAGCTAGATAGCAGAATGCACTCTATATCCTTGTGATGTTTAGAATCTCTTTTCACAATAATTAATGAACCCTTAGCATGAAAACATCATTTATTGAGCACCTACTACAGGCAAGTTTCTGTATTAATCACTCAGTTCTTCTCATACATGGTCTACATTGAATGTCTGATAAAACATCTATGACTAACATTTTAGTACTAAATAAGTGAGTATATACAGTTAATATATTGACAAGTTTATAATAATGTATTAAAAAGGTATTACTGGAAAGTTGTATGCTAATTTTACAGTGTCATTTCTATCTTACTGACTGAGAAAGAAAATTTCTGTTCATATTTGATTCATATTTTAATAGACTTACATGTAATCCTGAAATCTGCTGATGTATAGCTAATAGATAAGATTTTGCCTTAAGGCTAGTTTAGCCAAAAAAAAAAAAAACATTTTTGTTTTCTCTGTTTTTTCTATTATACCATTTAATTAAATACTTTAAAATTTTTCTGAGTTCTATCAAAGAATTGCTAGCACCAATCTCCTACTCATAGAAACTAATTAAATAAAAGGTGTCATATAAACATAATGAAAATTACTTTTCAGCACTATTTTCTTAATTGAATGCAACAAACTGTGAGGGTCTTTTATGAACAGAAACCATTTCTGACACCCAGCACACAAAAATAAAACATACTCTCTGCCCTCTAAGAGCTTAAAGACCAGTGGGGTTAGAAACATTTAAAGAAAGGAAAGGACCTTGGCCTAGGTGAAGGGAGGTGAGGGACCAGTAGGGAGACCACCAGAAGGCATCAGAGAAGGTCATCAGAAGGAGGGCACCTGCAGAGCGAAGGATGAGTAAGCATAACCAGGTAGAAAATGGGCTGAAAATCTTAGTGAAGACACGGAAGTGTGAAATAGCATATTGGATCATAGGAAGTACACACAGGAATTTTCTAAAATTATATTCTGTCATTTTTGTTCCTTTGAACTTTACCATTTCATCCTTCATATGCTCATGATGGAGGGCTAGTAAACTCCACCATTTGGAGGCTATATCTCTGTAAAACTCAACCATCCAAAGCATAGAAAGGGACCTAGAAGTGAAAAATGGCTTCCACAAAAGCCATGTGATAAGAAGCAGAAGCTGACATCAAGGAAACAAAATTTGTTCAATAACCCTGGAATATTTAGTGTAGGGGCATTCAGCTCTGCACAGTTCAAATCCCCCATAAGAATATACTAGAGAACATTACCTGATGGTCAGAATAGTGACTCAAGGTTACCAAGATAAAGTGATCTCTCATGTACTTTGTTTATAAGACAGGGAGGGGGCTGTGTAATAAATACACTTAGAAAGATCTCTACCCAGTATCATTTAAATAGAAAGGTTTTATATTAAATGAGAAACATGCCAATACCTATGAAATCCATTTTTGTGAACCACCTCATTTCTCAACCATAACAAAAAGAAGATACTGTTACTATAACACAAATAACAAAACTTAGCAACATCAAGAGTCTTTGGATAGAAAATACTTAGGATCAAAGATTTTGAGAAAAGAAAAAAGTTACAGCTTTTGATTTATTATATGCATTAACTTTTCATTTTTACATGACAAAATTTCAATTTCAAAGCTTATTTCATCTGAAATCATAATAGAAAGTCTCAATAAACATCTATTGATGAATGAATTTTAAAAAGATTTTGTATGTTGAAGGAATGACTAAACAGCTTCACATTTTACAATAAACTATAGCATGTTAATTTTACCACCAAATTAGGCAGAAAATAAAGGTATTCCATAAAGTATTCTACTTTCTTATACTACCAAGAAATGAGAGGTATACATTCCAGGTCAAATTTATTTATATTGAGACCAAAGTGTCAAGATAATATAAAAATATTTTAAATATCAAACACATGGACCAGATTAGTCAATCTCGGGTAAAGAACTAGATATTTTACTGCATCAAATACTCTGTCCTCAAGTAGCACAACCAAATTCATATCATTAACCTTTTCTTTCAAGTTTTTGCATTAAGCATACTATATACCATCCATCTCTATGGACCTATGAATTTAATCTAGACATATAAACTCACAGTTGATCACGGCCGATATTCCAGATTCCATCTCTTTCCATTTATAGTTTGTGCATTCTAAACCAAATTCTATACAAGTTTTCATTCCTTTCTTTTTCAGAGAGCCTTTATTCAGGCTTATCTAAAAGTCTTTGTTAAGGGCATTACTATCCCAAATTATGCTATTTATTTAATAATTTCTTTATTTCACATTAAATAAATGAATCCAAGAGTATTAACATTTACAGGGAAACACTCTAGTTTCCATGGATTTACACTATTCTGCATGTTAGTCTGGAGAAGTGAAATGATTAGGAATAAGAAAAAAATAGTGTTGAATATTGATTTATGACTTCACAAAATAAATTCAGCAATTCATTTATAATAATTAAAGCATGAGAATTTTTAAAATTATTTTTTCATAGTGTACAGTGACCTAATTTTTTTTCCTGTTCTTGGTCAACAAAGCCTTTACATGTTAACAATTATACTTCATAGACCATTTTTTAAATATTCACAGTGTCAATTTTAAGAGTTATTTTTTAAACCCTAATAATTTAAAATTTTAAAAGCATAGTTTTTCATAAAACACTTGAAGCATTATTCATAATGGCTATTTAAAAGTTGTCATATCCATACTAAACACATACTGTTTATTGACTTATTGTTTGGCATTCTACTTAAAGAAAAAAAATTTTTTATATGGGCCACAGCAGTTAGAAAAATTGTAAGCATACCCAGGTACAAACTGAGGATTCAGGACCACAATATTGCACTTAATTATATTTTGAAGGAAAAAAAAAAGTTCTGCCACATGTATCTTGTATCTCAAAGTAGTTAATTAAATTTATATAACTTTATATACTCTAGATCTAGGGTTGCCAAAGATCAATTCATTATTATGAAAAAACCATGTTATTCATAATATTTATCAAATTAACATTTTAATTAGGTGTCAGTATCTCATTTATTAAGAGAATGAATCCGTTTCTCACAAATTCTAGTTTTCCAAATATCAGCACCTTCCCCAACTTGAAATGCATTCCCCAACTTGAAAATCTTCCATTTTTCAGAGTGTAACAAACCCTTGTTGAAAAGTTTACAACAGTGGTGTGAAATTTTAGTTATCCCAAGTAAGTATATACTGAAATTTTTTGAGAAGTGAGGATAGTTTCACGACTCTCAAAATTAATTCAAATGAAACTTTTTAATTGATCCTGGTTTTTGCTTTGGATAAAGGACCATTAGAAGATCGAGTTCCAAGCGAACCACAAGTGCCAACCAGTTTAAAATTTACTTTCCCCATATGACAGCATTTACTCTTAGAAGAAGAAAAACTGTTAAGTTTAATTCTAAATAAGTCACTCAGGTTAGCCTGAATCCAATGGACACTGAGGCCATGGAAGAAAAAAAAAATCCAAAAGAATCAATTATTCCAACCCAGGTTTGCTGCCATTTCAGGGACGCCCATAAGTACTCTTCCTCTGCAGACTTCGAGTTGAGCCCTCATGTCTGACAACCCTTAAGACATAAAATTGCGGAGAAGTTATCATTTCCCAAAGTTGGGGGGGGGGGGGCAAAATGAGAGATGTTTAAGAACTACACGCTTTGCCCTCTGAAATGCCTCATATTTACTTTTGACAAAAGAAATAAATAGAAGCAAAACCGAGATTCAGAAGGTACTCTCTCTGCTGCGTGCACCGGTCGAGCTTTTCAAAGACCCCTTAGAAAAGAAGCGGGCTGGAGGCTCACCTTCCATCTCGCCGCAGGGCTGGGTTGGGCTGGAGCTGCCGCTCTGGCTACCCGGCCGCTCCACGTGCTCCTGCCGTCGCCGGGACGCAGCGCGCAGCTGGCGGGAGATTCCCGGCGCGGGGAGTCCCCGGGATCGCGCCGCCGCGTCGGCGCAGATTGAAAGGGGCAGGAGCGGGCGACCCGCCGGTGCACAGGGTTACAGCGGCGCTGGCTGGCGGCGGCTTTAAAGCACGTTCACCGCGGAGCGCCGGAGTTCCTCACCTCCAGCCCCTTTTTGAATGTCAAACCCGAGAACCCAGATAGGATGGAAATGGCCCATCAGTAAATTGTCCCAAAGTGTCTAAGAAGGATAATGGATGGGAGCGTAATATATGGGGGAAGGGGGGCTCTGGATTGTTTCTTACAAGTTTAAGTTCAGAGAGGTTTGTCTTAAGTGTAACAAGATCTGGAACTTTTGGTCTAGATTGGGGGATGATAGCCATGAATACTATCAAAGAGAACACATTTCATTTGAAGTATTCTGTTTTTCTTCCTCTGTTTTGCTTTTCACGTGATAATTCTTCGTCCAAGTTTTCAGAAAACTCTAAGTTCAAAAGGATTTGGGCACTTTTATCAACTCGACTTTTTCATTTCGCGAAGCAAAAATTCTCTCACTTTTATTTTCCTGTCTGAGAACTGTTGCCACCACTCACAAAATACTATGCACTCTATTTACGTGTGTTTATTTTCTATTACTCTGACTTCTTCAAAGGAGGATCTAAGACAGCTTACCAAAAAATGCACACACACACACACACACACACACACACACACACACATGCTGTATCAGAAAAGTAAGTAAATAGATCTAAGGGGGAGGGGGTGATAAGATAGTAAAATTAACTCAAAGATGTTACTGCACAAAAATGTACCGGTCAACATCTTTCCCCAACATCCCTCCCTCTTTATAGAGGTAAAGCACAAATTTGACTATAGGAAAAGGAAAGGGGAAGTGACCACATAACAATATTTCAAAAGCAGAACTTTTCTTCACATTGAAGTCTAAGGGACATTGTTTTGGTGAATCCTTATAAAGATATCCATTGTTTTGAATTGGACAACATGTGAATGATTCTCAAAAAGGCCACTTCCACCCTTGCTAGAAAATTACATTGTTAGTGTATATTTCAGACTTAAGGTTGGGAGTTTGCGCATCAGCAGACCATATCAAAAGAAACCCACACTTACAAGTTAAAATATACATGTTGTAATTTTATGAATTTTAGTTTATTTTAAATATGCCTTGGTATAGGAGGCACACACACATACATATAGGCATGTGTATCTATATACATACACATACATGTGTGGTGGGCAATTTTTCTTTAATGAGTAAATAAGTTGCATTGGCTTTGTTTTAATATCATGACACCAGTGTGGTATCTCTATAGCTTGTAGGGGTTGGAGTTCTACAGGATAGTGTCAATTTTGGAGAAATACTCTAAACACCAAGTCTAATTATAGTATTGAAAGGGGAAATTTGTTGTTTGTTAGTTTCTAAAAGCAAAAATAGCACATCAAAAGTAGCAGAAGAGGAACTGTAAATTTTCAAGGGATGGTTTAAGGATGAATAGTTGTTTGGTTATTAAAAGGATGTAAAAACTTTTATTACACTTAGCAGTGGAACATGTTACTACTCTGTAAATTATTAGTTCAAAATGGAGTATTTCAGACTCAGAGAATGGTACTTAAGGGAATAGATAAAAAGTAGATGCATGAAATAATTTACCTAGCTACTCCATCCTCAAGGAGGTGGATCATAAATCCCCAATCCTTAAGTGTGGGCTGCACATAGTGACTTCCTTCCAAAGTGCACAGTATGAAAGAGAGGAAAAAGAGTAACTTTCGAGTAGAGAAACCTGACAAACACTACCTTAGCCAGATGAGCAAGATAACATCAAGAGTGATAAAGCATGTTGGCAGTATGTATCCTTAATATGATGTGATGGGAATGGCACTTTACCTCTATTGTCTTCCACCCCAGTACCTATAACCTTAGTATAATAATGAGAAACATCAGACAAGTTCCAATAGAGAGGCATTCTGCAAAGTACCTAACCAGTGAAGGTCAGGTCAATGTCATCAAAATTGTCATTAACTGTCAAAGTTATCAAAAATAAGAAATGTCTGAAAAACTGTCACAGCCAAGAAGAACCTAAGGAAACACGATGACTTAATGTACTATGGGATTCTGGAGCAGAAAAAAAAGGGCATGAGGTAAAAACGAAGGAAACTAAATAAAGTACATGCTTTATTTAATAGTAATGCATCAGCACTGGTTCATTAACTGTATGAAATGTACTGTACTAATGTAAGATGGCAATAGGAGGGAAAACTAGGTGGGAGCACGTGAGAACTCTGTACTATACGCCCCATCTTCCCATAAATCTAAAACTGTTTTAAAATTAAAAGCTTATTTTAGAAGAATGGACACGTACTTTCAGCAAACAACCACGACTCGTTTAGTTTAGTCTCTCCTCACAGTAAAGTTTATCACACAGGATTTATAAGGATCGATTTACTTATAATAACTGGGAAGCTACCCAAGGTACTTTGACTAACACTGGAAAGTCAAACTACTAGGGAATTAAAGATAATGCCTAAATCTGTCTCCACTATCACCACCTTAAGAAAGGAACAGTTGAGGGGCGCCTGGGTGGCGCAGTCGGTTAAGTGTCCGACTTCAGCCAGGTCACGATCTCGCGGTCCGGGAGTTCGAGCCCCGCGTCGGGCTCTGGGCTGATGGCTCAGAGCCTGGAGCCTGTTTCCGATTCTGTGTCTCCCTCTCTCTCTCTGCCCCTCCCCCATTCATGCTCTGTCTCTCTCTGTCCCAAAAATAAATAAACGTTGAAAAAAAAAATTAAAAAAAAAAAAAGAAAGAAAGGAACAGTTGAGACTAAACCATGAATCTAGACACAGTAACTGACATGGGTGGATCTGACTCACTGAGTCACATTTCATGGCTTCAGCTATGTAGGTATAATTAACAGTGACTCAAAATGAAACCACTGACAAAGGTTGCTCCTGGACCATCTGAGATAGTCCAAGTACTGACTTGGCTCAAAGGAAATAAAACTGAAAACTCTTGATCTCACCCCAAATAATCATTCTGCACCCTGTCTGAACCTTGGTCTCTTTACCCACCAGCTTACTCAAAACCACCACCCAGGGTGTCCCACCGCTAAGAAATAGACAACAAACAGGCCACCAAACTGGTAGCCAAGAAGGAACCATGAATGACGGGGCACGGTCTCTTTCAGAGCTCTGTGATCTCGACTCATTTGTCATCCATCCCCACAGGCAAAGCAGAGCTGGGGATCTTGCCCTTTCAAATGGGCCCGTTTTCAAAAGAAGATTACTTCACAACCCTAGATAAATTTGCATGGGGGTCTCCCCACACCCTCTGATACTGGGATGTGGAAAATAAAGGTGAAATGTTCCTCTCGAGTGGGAAGGGCTGGAGATGCCTTGTTGGCGCACCAGTGGTTCCTCGGGTTCTTCGTTTGGGGGGTAGGAAATGCAGTTAGGTAAAAATCGGGTGGAAGAGTTTGGAAAAGATTGTGCACACAACTTCAGGCAAGAATTCATGAGAACCAAGGCACAGGAAATTTCCACAAGCTCTTTGTGTCCTGTGGGGAGGAAATTTCTCCGACGCTTCTCCCGCTCTCCGGTCCTCATGCAATTGCATCTCTCACTCGCCTTACCCCATCGTCCCACTGGGGGCCCAACAGTGTTCCTCTCGTAGATCTCTTCAGCCTCCAGAAAGGTTAAGTAACCGAAACGTGCAGCCTTGACTTTTTTAACTTTACTCTTTCCTTCTCCCAGGAGCCGTTCACAGAATTAAGTCGCGGAGAGCGCGGGAAAATGACACCACCAGTCGCCAGGCGTGTGGCGCGAGGCACTCGCACGAGGGCGGCCGAGTGTGCGCGAGAGGGCGGGGCACTCGCCTCCGGCGCTCGGGCCCAGCGCGCGCCGGCCCCGCCCCCGCGCGCGAGCTTCCGGAGCGCGCACGCGCGCTCTCCTGCGCATCCACTCCGCGGTAGCGACGGACGGGTAGGGGAGCTGATCCCGGCGGTTTGCTCCGCTCTGTGGAGGAGAGATGGGGAGGCGTTGGGCTGGGGCTGAGGTAGGAAGGAGCCCGCCCCTCGACGCCTCCCTCGACGCTAGCCCCTGAGCCGTGATGCGAGCGTGGGTCCTACTCTCTGCGGTGCTCTGGTACCTCACTGGAGGTGGGGCTCCTCCCGCTCGGTCCTCCCCGCACAGCCTTGTCCCTCTTCCCAGTCCTGCCCCCTCCGCTTCTCCCCGCCCTAACCCCACTCTGAGCCCCGGCTCCTCTTCTACCGAAAAAGTCAGTGGTTTCTTTCTTCCGCAGCTGGAGGTCGGCGTTCTTCGGAACGCACAAGCAAAGGTTTCATTTATGGCAAGCCGGGACACCCAGGTACTAAGGACTCTTCACCCGCAGAGTCTGTCAGAAGAGCGGGGGGAGCAGTGGACCTGCTTAAGGTTCTTCCAGCGGAGGGAAAGGGAGAGAAAGTTCATTGACCATCCACCTGGTGCTTGGCACTCTCGTCCTTTCATCCTTACAGAGACCCTGCTACACCTTAGTGTATCACCTGGCCTAAAGCCGCACAGCTCGTAAGGAGCTAGGATTCAATCCAGATCTTTCTCTGATGCCACCTTTCTTCCAAGCATCTCTACTGCTTTGCAACATGCAAGGCCCACTCAGAGTGATTTCCAGGGCTGCAAGTCCTCTGTTTGGAGTTCCTACACATCCTTTAAGTCTCCGCTCAAATGTTGTTTATCACTATGATAACACTTCCCCACACTCCCCAAGGAAAAATTGGTCCCACAGGCTAACTTGAGATAACTTTGGGATAACTTTGGGCATTTGTCCTGTTTGGAAGCTCTCCATGTTTGGAGTCCCTCCCCTTTTCACCGCCTGCCAAACCGTGGGACGGTACCTTCTTTGGATGTTCAGGGGCTGGCATTCAGTAGACTATTTTTTATTATTATTTTTTAATTTTAAAGGTTTTTTTTTTTTTTTTAATTTATTTATTTTGAGAGAGAGTGAGTGCCAGCAGGGGAGAGGAGTGCAAGCATGGGAGGGAGAGAATCCCAAGCAGGCTCTACCTGCGGGGAGCCAGACCCAGACAGAGCTGGATCCCAGGACTCTGGGATCATGACCGAGGCGGAAACCAAGTAAGCATCTGACGCTCAGCCCACTGAGCCACCCAAGGGCCCCCCTTTTCTGATCTTTAAATTGATTCCACTAACCCTTCAAAAAATTGATTCAAGTGAGTTCTGAATCTGTACATTAAAATGAACTAAATGCATCATGTACATTTTTATAAACAAAACTATAATATCACAGAAAAAAAAGACTATTTACTATCAATCTAGAGTTTTAAAAACTTGTAAGAAGCAAGAAGGAATTTATATTCATATTCTAAATGTTATAATGATAGGCTATTTTTTCAAATAGGGAAATCCAAAAAGAATTAGTGTGTCCTTGAGACAAAATGGTAGGACGTGTATTTCTTAATTTTGCTAATAATATGGCTATATGTTATTTTATTTTGTCACAGTGAAATTATATGTAAAAATACATCATCATAGCCCAGTCCTTGTCTGTATGGATTTTAGACGTGCTAAAAAAGAAACAGTGGACCCCACCTACATATGGATTGGGCCTAATGAAAAGCCATTAACAGGTAATTTGTTTGATATCAGTATCTTCTTTTAAATTTTTTTTTCAACGTTTTTTATTTATTTTTGGGACAGACAGAGCATGAACGGGGGAGGGGCAGAGAGAGAGGGAGACACAGAATCGGAAACAGGCTCCAGGCTCTGAGCCATCAGCCCAGAGCCTGACGCGGGGCTCGAACTCCCGGACCGCGAGATCGTGACCTGGCTGAAGTCGGACGCTCAACCGACTGCGCCACCCAGGCGCCCCTCAGTATCTTCTTTTAAAATGATATGGACTTTTTAAAAAAGAAAAGCACTGTCACTTATTAGAATGAACAAATCGAAATTTAATTTTTTTAGTGTTTATTATTATTTTTAATGTTTATTTATTTCTGAGACAGAGACAGCATGAGTGGGGGAGGGACAGAGAGAGGGAGACACAGAATCCGAAGCAGGCTCCAGGCTCTGAGCTGTCAGCACAAAGCCCAACTCGGGGCTCAAACTCCCAAACCGTGAGATAATGACCTGAACTGAAGTCAGTCGCTCAACCGACTGAGCCACCCAGGTGCCCCTAGTGTTTGTTTATTTTTGAGAGCCAAAATCAAGTCAGTGGCCCAACTGACTGAGCCACCTAGGTGCCCTGAAATTTATTTATTTTTTAAATTATTTTTTTAAAGTTTTATTTATTTATTTCAAGAGGACAGAGACAGCGTGAGCAGGGGAGGAGGAGAGAGAGAGGGAGAGAAAGAGAATCCCAAGCAGCCTCTGCGCTGTTAGTGCAGAGCCTGACACAAGGCTCGAACTCACAAAACCATGAGGTCATGAACTGAGCCAAAACCGAAAGCTGGATGCCTGGGCCATGCAGGCACTCCTGAAATTTAATTTTAACTGGGGTTTCACTTGCCCATACTTAGACAAATCATATTATGTATCTTGGTCTGTGCCTTATTTTCTCTGCATGTAAAAACCAGCATACAAACCTTTTGTACCTTACTTCTCAGAGCGGTATTAGTTCAAAAGTTTTTATAAAACCTAAAAGTTATCTTTGTAGTATCTGTATTGGAGATGAATATCCAATATATACTTTTTCATGATGTTAGAAGAGTTTTGGGGAATATTAACATTAATTTCTGTTTTACATGAGGAAATTGTGTAGTACTACAGAGCAGTATAATTTCATTTACTAAGTTACCAGCATAAACCAATTGAAATTAGAGGCCAAGAACCAAGTTAAAGAAAACCAAAATATATTTCAAAAGTGTGCTTACCTCATGTGGCTTTCCACAAGAGTATAACAGAATTAAGATTTCTTTTAATTCTTGAAGTTAAATGTTTAAATAGTCCATTAATTTTTAAATTTTTGTATTTATTTGTAACCCCAAGTTTACTAAATAGTGTCTGAATTGTTATATGTTAAACAACCAAATAATTTACTATTTATGTTTAGGAAATAATCAAATAACTATAACTAAAACAGGAAAGCTGATGGTGAAAGATTTTCTGGAGGCTTTGTCTGGACTTTACACATGTACTCTTTCTTATAAGACTGTCAAAGCAGAAACCCAAGAAGAAACAATAGTAAAGCAGAGATATGACTTTATGATCTTTGGTAAGACTATGGGCACATTTTAACTTATACATTTAGTTTGGATAAGAATTAAGTGTATGGTCTCTTCATTTAGTGAGAATGACCACACAAACTCTTAAATTGACATCTAGATAGTATGTCCTTAACAGTCCTCTTTCAGCCTCCCACTTCCCACCCTCTAGGTATGCAAGTATAATCTACCATATCACAATTTTGCCAAGTAATTTAAAAACTGATGTTAATTCTATAAAAGCAAATTGATGATCCTTTTCACTGGACTGTCCTGAGAGCAGTGACACTTTCTGCATTTTAAGCTATTCCACCATTTTATTTTTTTATACTGTTAACATATCTATCTATCCAGCCATTTCTTCTCTTGTACTGATTAGATAACATATCAGATGAAAACAACCTTTTTTCATTAAAGTTATTAGTTTTATATATTTTTTGAGAACAAACTGATAAAACATTTTTATTAGATAAATTTCTATGCTGATTTGCAAGATTAATGGGATTTCATATTGCATGTTATTTGCAAGTTCTTTGGTAGAAGAAATTAATGGTAAGCACAATTGTTTTTATTCTCATAATTTTTTAAAGCCTATCGGGAACCTGATTACTCATATCAGATGGCTGTACGTTTTACCACAAAGTCTTGTGAAGGAAGATATAATGACCTGCTTTTTAGAGTGCTGAAGAAAATCTTGGATAATTTAATCTCTGATTTGTCATGCCATGTCATAGAACCATCATATAAATGCCATTTTGTTAAAATTCCAAAACATGGCCTCATACATGAGCTATTTATAGCCTTTCAAGGTAAAAAAAATTTTTTAACATTTCTTTAATGTGAGATATCTTACAAATAGTAGGCCCTAAATGTTTGTTACGCACTAAAGTATATTGTTGGTCCTAGCCTGGTTATGGTTTTAAAAATTAATGTTTTAATTATTTACCTTAAACGACGATATATTTTTGCTTACCTCTTTTTAATTTTTTTTAAATAGGCTCCATGCCCAACATAGGGCTTGAACTCACAACCCCAAGATCAAGAGTTGCATGCTCTACTGACTGAGCCAGCCAGACACCCCTGAGCAGCCAGGCTGCTTATCTTTTAGAAGTCAATATCACTTTATAAATATGGCCTTTAACTATGCAGCTAATATTTAATTTATAAATTCTTATAAAATTTTAAATTGTATTTTTGAGAAGAACTTAATAAAAGAGAAGAACCAAACCAAATTTATTTCCATTCATTTTAAACCCTTGTAGTTACTTTGATTAGCCCCCAGATGGAGTGAAATAATAATGTATAAATTATTCAACTTGTGTATTTTACTTTATCACTAAGATTAGATAAACACATGCACACATGCATACTAAATTCAGCACTGGAGGCTTTGTTGGAATGTTTGGAACTTTTTAGAATTCTTTTGTGAAGGTATTTTATTTCTCTCCAGTTAATCCTTTTGCACCAGGGTGGAAAGGTGCATGCAATGATTCTGCTGACTGTGAAGATATCACTAATCATAATATCCTCCAGGTAAGAATTTCAATGTAGGGGGAAAGTATTTGAATAGTTAACAAAGCTGTGTAAAAATTGTGAATACTTTATTTTATTAATTTAAAAGTTTCTTCAAAAATCTATTCCTCCATGTTGTGAATATTTATCAATAATAGACATTCTAAGCAGGTAGATTTAAATTATTCTTTTTAAAAATATAAAGTATTATTGATTTTTGGCTTTAGTTTTTAAAAAATTTTTTAATGTTTATTTATTATTTTTGAGAGAGAGAAAGAGAACACGAGGGCAGGGACAGAGAGAGAGGGAGACACAGAATCTGAAGCAGGCTCTAGGCTCTGAGCTGTCAGCACAGAGCCCAATGCGGGGCTCAAACTCACAAACTGAGAGATCATGACCTGAGCTTAAGTCAGATGCCTAACCCACTGAGCCACCCAAGTGCCCCTAGTTTCAGTTTTTATTTACTATTTATTTATTTGTTTGTTTATTTATTTTTGAGAGAGAGAGAAAGACAGAGTGTGAGCAGGGGAGGGGCCGAGAAAGGGAGACACAGAATAGGAAGCAGGCTTCAGGCTCTAAGCTGTCAGCACAGAGCCCAAAGCAGGGCTTGAACTCACGAAGGGTGAGATCATGACCTGAGCAGAAGTCGGACACTTGACTGGCTGAGCCACCAAGGCGCTTCCCCCACACCCCACCCCCCCCCCCCCCCCCCCCGCCACCAACCACTGGTTTCAGTTTTTAAAGCAGAGATTGTGAGAGTCTGGGCCATCTCAAGATGTTTTGTTTTGGAATAATACATCTAGAATAATATGTAGCTCTCCAGGTTAATATTATGTATTTCTTCTATGATAGAAGAATGGACCCCTGGTTTTTGTTTCCCAAATGGCAACTAAGTAGCATCTTGAAGAACAACCCCACAATCATGTAATCCTAGGTTAAACCAGTAGTTCTTCCAAAATTGTATCTATGCTGGTCATTATAGTTGCTTTCCCTCTGCCATTCTCAGAAGCTAAGGACATAGTCTAAAAAAATCCCTTTACTCTCCTGATTTAGTTCCTTGAGCCCTTAATATTGTGCATGGCTTATGGAAAGCACTCAGTGAATATTAATTATTATTAAATTCTGTGCTCAAAAAATAAAATGTACATTATTAGTTTTAATGCTGATTAGGGAACAGTTTTGGTTTCCATGTTGCTTGGCTCTTTGGAATAAGAAATAATGAACTCTCAGTTGTCTACACATGGAATAGACATGCTGCAAATAATTTAAACCTTAATTTAATTTTTCTTAACCATTGCACATATGAATTGATAATAATTGATAAGGTCAAGGCTAGACTAATTTTCGTATTTACACACAACTTTTTAGGAATTCATCTGTTGCATAAAGCATGACATGTTTGTACTATGTTTCATCGCCTCTGATACAGGAGGATAAATTTAGTTCACAGTTTAGTAACTGTACTTCTCTCTGGTATTTTAAAATCTTAGGCAAGAGATCGGATAGAAGAATTTTTCCGGAGCCAAGCATATATTTACTACCACGACTTTAATAAAACTATACCAGCTATGCATTTTGTGGACCACAGTTTTCAAGTAGTACGTATGGATAGCTGTCGTCCAGGCTTTGGAAAAAATGAAGGTCTACACAGTAATTGTGCTAGCTGTTGCGGTAATTATAAAATATAAATATCTAAATATTTAGATTATATAGTCAGAAGAATAGATGAATAATCCCCTTAGGATAATTGAATATAGTGATTCTTTCACAAAAAGTTATATTTAAAGGGAAGTAAAATTCAAAGCCCAGATTTCTAAATATAATTATCTTCATGTATATTAATTTTTCCTAATTCATTCTTTTGTATTATAATACATCTCTATAGTATTCTGAGTTAAGCTGCTAGGCTATGAAGGAAAATGACAGAATGGTCCTACCTAGAAAACAGCATTAGAAATAGGAACTTGTAAATGGGGCACTGCAAAAGATACTATAAAATGCTGATTTTAAAGGAAAAAATAGGATTCTGACTTTCTCCTACCTTTAAGATCATCAAATTACAATGTTTCAAACTCATAATCTTTCACAACTTAATTGGCTGAACATTACTCAGTATAACATGGGTATAGAAACAGTGTGATATTGAGGGCAGATTTATATTACTAGTATAAAATACCTCTAACTGAAATTATAATAATCTACTCCATGTTTTTTCCTCTACAGTGGCTTGTAGTCCTGGGACTTTTAGTCCTGATGTTGATGTTACTTGTCAAAACTGCGTTTCTGTCCGTATTTATGGAGCTAAATCTTGCACATAAACTTCAAACAAAAAATCGTAATATGAAGACTAGAGGTGAAAGTATTGTTACTTGCTTGTGGAGGTGGGGAACATAAGATAATTTGTTCACATCCCAGAGCATCATAGATCCATTAAGATCAGTAAGACCAGAACATTGGAAAACATACATTTTAGGAACTTTAAAAAGATAGTTGACATGGCATTTGTAAGAAGGAATTTAATATCTCCAGTGTACAAAGGAAAGTGGATGATTTTCAATGAAATATGTTTTGGTGTTTACAAACTGAATTTGTTGCTCTGTACTTAAGGGTATATTAAGATCAAAAAGAGTAGCGAAGTATAATATAATAAAAAACTTTGTACTTCCCATATATTAATTTGTTTGAAATCACTCTGATATGATATAAAGGCCTATATTTTACCGTTGTAATTAGAACCAAAAAAGTTATTTATTTTGGTCCCTTTGCTTTTAGTTTTTAAAATAATTAAGACTTTTTGGGGCGCCTGGGTGGCGCAGTCGGTTAAGCGTCCGACTTCAGCCAGGTCACGATCTCGCGGTCCGTGAGTTCGAGCCCCGCGTCAGGCTCTGGGCTGATGGCTCAGAGCCTGGAGCCTGTTTCCGATTCTGTGTCTCCCTCTCTCTCTGCCCCTCCCCCGTTCATGCTCTGTCTCTCTCTGTCCCAAAAATAAATGTTGAAAAAAAAATTAAAAAAAAAAAATAAAATAAAATAATTAACACTTTTTAAAAATACAGTTTTAGATTTATAGAATAACTGAGATACTAGAGTTCCACATACCCACTCCAGCTCATGCCATCACCCCTTTCCGGTTTCCATTATTAACCTCCTGCGTTAGTGTGATACATTTGTTACATTAATGAACTAATGTTGATACATTATTATTAACTATAGTTCATAGTTTAAGGTTCATTCTTTGTATTATACAGTTCTGTGGGGTTTGATGAATGCATAATGCCTTGTGTTTACCATTACACAGTTTCATACAGAATAGTTTCACCACCCTAAAAATCCTGTGTGCTTTACCTATTCATCTCTCCCTCTTGCTCCACAACCCTTGACACCACTGATATTTTTATTATCTCTATAATTTTGCCTTTGCCCAAATGTCATGTACTTGGAATTATATAGTGTGCAGACTTTTCAAGGCTTGCTTCTTTCACTTAGTAATATGCATTTAAGATTCCTCCATGTCTCTTTGTGACCTGATAGATCATTTTTTATTGCTGAGTAATATCCCATTGTATGGATTTATAAAGGACGTCTTGGTTGCTTCTAGTTTTGGGTGATTATGAATAAAGCTGCTGTAAACATTTGTGTGCATGTTTTTGTGTGGACATAAGTTTTCAACTCAATTGCATAAATACCTAGAAGTGTGATTGCTGGGTTGTATGGTAAGAATATGTTTAGTTTTGTAAGAAACTGACAAATCATCTCCCAAATTGGTTTACCATTTTTGTGTTCTCACCAGCAATTAATGTGTTCTTCTTGCTTCTCATCCTCACCAGCTTTTGGTATTTTCAGTTTTTTGGATTTTGGACATTCTGAGGTATATAGTGGTATTTCATTGTTGTTTTAATTTGAAATTTTCTTAAAATTTTTTTTCAACGTTTTTTATTTATTTTTGGGACAGAGAGAGACAGAGCATGAACGGGGGAGGGGCAGAGAGAGAGGGAGACACAGAATCGGAAACAGGCTCCAGGCTCTGAGCCATCAGCCCAGAGCCCGACGCGGGGCTCGAACTCACAGACCGCGAGATCGTGACCTGGCTGAAGTCGGACGCTTAACCGACTGCGCCACCCAGGCGCCCCTAATTTGAAATTTTCTAATGACATCTGATGCTGAGCATCTTTTCATATAATTATTTGTGTATCTTCTTTGATTAAGTGTCCAGATCTTTGTTCATTTTTTTGTTGGATCGTTTTATTCTCTTATTGCCGAGTTCTAAGAGTACTTTGTATATTTTAGCTACAAGTTCCTTACATGTTTTGAACATATTTTCTCCCATTCTTTCCCTTCATTCTTTTAACAGTGTCTTTCATTAAGCAGAAGTTTTTAATTTTAGTAAAGTCCAACTTAGCAGTTTTCTTTCATGGATCATGCTTTTAGCATCATACCCCAAAACTCTTCACCAAACCCAAAGTCATCTAGATTTTTTTCGTTATATTCTAGAAAGTATATAGTTTCATGTTTTGCATTTAGGTCTAAAATTAATTAATTTTAATTTTAAATAAATTTAATTTATTTAATTTAAAATTTAATTTTAAATAAATTTCCAGATTTATTTATTATTTTTATTTATTTGCACATGGATGTCCAGTTCCAGCATCATTGGTTGAAAACACTATCCTTCCTCCAATGAATTATCTTTGCTCCTTTGCCAATGATCGCTTGACTACATTTGTGTGGGTCTGTGTCTGGGTTCTCTATTCTGCTCCATTTATCGATTTGCCTATCCTTTCATCAATACCATGTTTCTTGATTGCTGTATAGTACATCTTAAATTTGGTTAGTATCAGTCCTCTGACCTTGTTCTTCTTTAGTATTGTGTTATTCTGGATCTTTGGCTTTCCATATAAACTTTAGAATGAGTTTGTTGAAAACCCCCAGATGACTTGCTGGGCGTTTGGTTGGGATTGCATTAAATCCATAGGCTGACTAGGGGAAAATTGACATCTTAAAAATACTGAGTCTTCCTATCCAGGATCATGTGATAGCTCTCTATTTAGTTAGGTCTTCTTTGATTTATTTAATCAGAGTTTTGTAGTTCTCCTCACATAGATCCTGCACATACTTTCTTAGATTTCTATGTCTAAATATTTAAAGTTTTTGGTTCAAAACTTTTTTATTTCAAATTCCAGATGTTCATTGCTGGTATTTAGGAAGGCAATTGGCTTTTGTATATTAATTTTATATCCTGTGATCTTACTGTAATTACTTATAAATTCCAAGACGTTTTTTGTTGATTCTTTGGGATTTTCTACATAAACATTCATGTTATCTGTGAACAAAGACAGTTTGGTTTCTTCATTACCAATCAGTATATCTTTCATTTCTTGTCTTATTGCATTAACTAGAACTTCCAGTATGATATTGAATAGGAGTGATAAGAGGGGACATCCTTGCCTTGTTCCAGATCTTAGAGAGAAAGCATCCAGTTTCTCACCAGCAAGTATGATGTTAGCTATAGTTTTTTTTTAGTAGATGTTCTTTATGAAGTTGAGGAATTTCTACTCCATTCCTAGTTTGCTGAGAGTTTTTTTTTTTTATCATGAATGGGTATTAGATTTTACCAAATGCTTTTTCTGCATTTACTGATGTGATAATATGATTTTTTCTTCTTTAGCTTGTTAATGAGATGGATTACATTCATTGATTTTCAAATGTTGAACCATCCTAGTATATTTAGAATAAATCCCGTTGGGTCATGGTGTATAACCATTTTTATATGCTGTTGGATTTGATTTGCTAATATCCTGTTGAGGATTCTTGCTTTTATTTTTATGAGATGTTGGTCTGTAGTTTTCCTTTCTTGTAATATCATTATATGATTTTAATAATAGTATTGTTTAGTATCAGTATTAACATTGTAGACATGTGAGCCAGTCAGGATCCTCTTACGAGTCAGAAAACACAAAGTAATTTGAACAGGAAAAGTTTAATATAAAGAAGTACTACTATAACAGAGGATTAGAATAGCAAGGAATTGGCTAGTAAGATATAAAAATAACACTAAGAATATAGGAATAGTAGATATAAAGAGCAGCTACTGCCACTAGGACTGAGATGGAGTCTCCAAGAAAGAGCTACCATCTCCCAGAGCAGACATCCAGACCTTATTGAAGAGGGCACAACCATGGGTCACTGAATAGCAGATGTCACCAATGCTGGAAATTTACTCTCTGTAACTTTCCAGAGATCCACCCTCTAGGGTGCCAAGGAAAAACTGTTCATGGCGAAATTTCTCAGTCTACAAAATCACACAAGGAGGAAAGGTTGTTGGCAAAGCTGCTGGCCACCATGCACTGTGGCATATGGACACTGGAAATATTACACATACTACAGGAGCCTGACAAGGCAATAATCCAGAACCAGAAAGAAAGTTCCTTTCCTCCTGCAGTGTCACTCCAACATCATCTTCTGACAAAATTTAACACTGTGCCAGCTGGTGAAGGAAAACATTTACAGGGCCCAGATCCATTTTCACAAAGCAGACAAAAAGGATATATTTGGAGCTGAGAGGCAATAAATAATAACTGGCATGATGCAACCCTTTAGCTAGTCAGCTTCCATATGCACCTTTGATTAATTTTTTTAATGTTTATTTATTTTTGAGAGACAGAGAGAGACAGCATGAGTGGGAGAGGGCAGAGAGAGAGAGGGAGACCCAGAATATTAAGCAGGCATCAGGCTCTGAGCTGTCAGCACAGAGCCTAACACAGGGCTCGAACTCATGAGCCATGAGATCACGACCTGAGCCGAAGTCAGACGCTCAATCGACTGAGCCACCCAGGCACCCCTCCATATGCACCTTTGTACACATGTTTGAACTCTTGTGCATTGACAGTTTCTATTTCTACCTGAGGAGATACAGCTATCCATCCTACAAGTATCCACCATTTCCTAAAAACATAGAGAAACATAGTCCCAGTAGTCATTGTTTTTATTCCTAGCCATATTAATTATTCCTCAAATTCATTCACAGAACCATTCAGTTTCCTAAGAACTAAATTGTAAAATTAACTTCCAACAACTTGAATATAAACTAAAAATTATAAAAAGTGAGAAAATGGGTAGCAAATTAAAATAAATATATGGGGGGGGGCACCTGGGTGCCTCAGTCAGTTAGGCATCCAACTCTTGATTTCAGCTTAGGTCATGATCTCAGGGTCATCGGATCAAGCCCCACATCAGGCTTCAGGCTTCATGCTGGGTGTGGGGGCTGCTTAGGATTCTTTCTCTCTCTCTCTCTCTCTCTCTCTCTGCCCATCACCCACTCATTCTCTCTCTCTTTCTCTCTCTCTCAAAATAAAATTAAAAATTTTTAAATGAATAAATAAACATATGGGGGCACTGGGTGGCTCAGTCAGTTGAGCATCAGATTCTTGATTTTAGCTCAGGTCATGATCCCAAGTTCATGGAGCTGGGCATGAAGCCTGCTTGAGAGTCTCTCTTTCCTTCTGCCCCTCCCCCACTTGTGCATGCAATAAATAAATGAATGAATAAATAAATAAATAAAATAAAACAAAATAAACATATGAATATAGCAAGCAAATAGAAAATATGCAAAGCTACTTGGTTTCTATAATTGGTCCTGAGGTTGTAATTGATACCCATGTATTCCTTCTTCAACTACTCATTCCTTATTTTTCTTGCCCTCAGCCAGACAGTTGCTCTGGTTCTTTATCTGGTAGAATAACCAAAACCTTCATTCCCAAGGGGTATGGGTCCTCATATTCTGCCCTTTTTTATTGTTGTTGTTGCTATGTAGTTTTCCATTAACTTTTATTATTAGGCAAGGATGAACTAAGAGACACCCCAGAAAATCTCCTGGGTTCCAGAAACACTCCTTCTTGCCAACATTTTGTAGCAACACAGTTATCCCTTAGTAATCAGGATCATCACTCCATCCAGTAGGTTAATACCCCACCTCCCTTTTTTCTGGCCATAGCATATGGAGCTTAAATGTCCAGGTGGCAGTCTAATCTTCCAATTCAGGCAAGAGCCATTGTGTCCTGGTGGAAGCATCCCACATTTGAGGGCAAAGATCTCCAAACCAGTAGAGCTCAAAGTTGCCAGTATAGGAAGCAAAAATTCTGCAAGTGGGTTATTATGTATAATTTCCCACTCCTATTTGCACCTCTGATTTCTGAACTATTCTGGCTATGAGGGAGACAGCACTATATATTGGTCTCTGATTCAAAGCATATACTGCATCCTGTGAAACAGAACCCCTTCATTTCAGGGTATTGTCTCCCAAAGGACACTGTAACTGAGATTTTTGTAAGCCATTTTTCTTTCAGTTGCTTCTGGGTGATGGGGCATGTGGTAAGATCATTTAATTCCGTGGTTATGAGCCCACTGCTTCACTTCTTTTGCTTTGAAGTGAGTTCCTTGATCAGACACAATGCTGTGTGGAATGTCATGATGGTAGATAAGGCATCCTATGAGTCCACTGGTGCTGGCAGAAGCATTATGAGCACAGAAGGCAAATCCACACCCAGAATTTGTGTCTACTCCAGTAAGGTCAAATCTCTGCCGTTTGGACAGCTTTACTCTGTCAGCATTAACACATATTAATGAATATAATGTTGCCCTGAGATAGACTACTGCATTATTCTTTTTTATTTACAATAGCATTGTCCCATTTTTAAACAGAATTTTATAAAAGTGAGAAACAGAATATGAACATTTTAATGATTGAATTCTAAGGGGAAACTTCTGTCCCCTCAAGAATTAAATGTCTCCTTGAAAACAGAACTATCACTGGGACCATCCTAGAGAGATAGATGCCTAGGGAATTCAAAGGGAAAAGCTCCATCCGCTCCCAAATGATAGCTGACACATTTATAGCACTGTGTACCAGGTACTATTCTAAATGTTTTTGATGTATTTATTCAGTAGTCCTCATGCTCATAATAGTAGGTACATACTCATTATTCACATTTTATAGAGAGCAAATAGAGGGACATAATTGTTAAGTAATTTGCCCAAAGTCACACAGCTAGTAAGTGGTAGAGCTGGCATTGGAAGTCTCCAGTATCTAGGCTCTTAATAATTAGCTGTTCCATTTTTCATAGGACGTTTTAGCTTAACAGGTAATAACTATTCCTAACATTTTATATGAGCTCTTCATATAAAAGTTTAATAAAAGTGCCCATTACGCAAATAAGATATAAACAAAATACAAATTTTAACCAACCCCAGTGAGGGAAAACTAACAGTACAGGTTAAAGGGATAACTAGCAATGGTGCTGAGTACATAAGATTGCCACCTGCTGCTTTCTGATGATGTGAGTCGTGACTTCACTTTCCTTCCCCTGCTCTTTAGATAATCTCACAGCATGTAGGGCCTGCTCTTAAATTTGTGATTTTTTTTTCCTAAGCCCAGAAACTATTTTCTCCTTTTACATATTGTTTTTCATCCTCCAGTGTCCTTTTACACTTTAGATTGTTGACATATTGCATCTTAACTGTGTTCACCTTTGGCAAGCTTTCCTTACCCCACAGCCTGTGCATGTGATAAATGTTTCTCAGGACCCTTCTTGCCTTCCACGTTCAGTTTCATAAGCTTGTCAGTCCCTCGGAAGGAAGAATGTCAGTAGATAAATTGACAGATTAGTATGATTACCTTTAGCTCTATGAGTAGAATAGTTTTAGTCAAAAACAAAACTTGATCTCAAGGAAAATAATTTTTAAGTTACAATAATGGGTAAAAACACAAGATTGCCAGGTTTGTGCAGGTGTCAGTGACCTAGAGTAGAAATTATTTTCTTACCATAGCAGGCTTATCATTTCACCAGTAACCCATTTCTCGGAATTGAAAATTAAGTAGCCAAGAAAGAACAAATTGTAGCTGTTAGGAAGTAATATAAATTCAGACAGCTATGGCACAATAATGATTTATGTAGGTCTGAAAGCTCCTGAGGTTGCAGAAACATGATTGGTGCCAAAGTATCGTTCCAGAGTGTCAGCGTTTATTATGAAGACTGCTAGAAATTTGAGGCAGTGTTTGGATAAAGATACTATGCTATCACTTTGGATCATCCCAGGGTAACACATTGCTCATCTGGTATCTGAATCCAGAAACAAATAGAGAGCAATGAAGGTGTTTGGAAAACAAAAAAGATAAGGAAACAGGAAGCAAAAAAGAGAAAGAAGTGGTTTAAACCACCAACCACTGATTAGAAAAGGTTGCACAACAACTCAGAGGGTAGAGGAAGTACACTTCAGTCCAAATTTTAGCTTGAAGTCCATTTCTTGCAGACATAGATCACACAGCTTTTGACTGAACAGGCTCCTGGGCCCTCCATCATTTCTGTGGAAGTTTTCTAGAATGTGACTCACATAGAAGGAAGTCAGCCAAATTTTAAAATGCAGAAGACTAAATTGAGGATAAAGATGCGTGCGTGTGCCTCTCCTTTCCTTCTGACCCAGCTCTCTTAGAGTCTAATATTCAATGGTCTTTATTTATTTTTTTTAATATATGAAAGTAATTGTCAAATTGGTTTCCATACAACACCCAGTGCTCAGCCCAAAATTCAATGGTCTTTAAAGCATCTCCCAAAATATGTCTGTCCTGATTGACAGGAAACAAGTGAGGAAAGTCTGCAGTCTATGAGTGGAAAGACCCTGGCTTTCTGATTCTAGTCCTGGCGCCATCATTTTCTAGTATATCTTTGGCACAGACCATTTTCTCATCTCAACTAATACCAGTTTCAACCTCTCTTACAGTGTAACTTTATGTAGTCATATAATATATAAGAAAGAACTTTGTAAACCATAAATCAACAATTTCAAGGCTCTGTATTAGATTGTGGGACATATAGATAAAGAGGTGATTCTATACAGCTAGGAATCCATGGCTTTCACCATAATTTGTATACTTCAGTCAATAAGCTTTTATTTACTACTAGTATTATGCTCAGTAGTCTCAGTCTCTGTCACCAAGGAGGGCACAGACTAGCGTCTGAGATAGGTTAGTACAGTACTGTTTGATTAAGTGCTACTGTGACCTAGATGGCAGCTTAGGGCCCTCTGTCCCTTGAATATTTCAGTGGTAGACTTTAGGGAAGATTTCAGAAGGCAGATGAGGAAGGGTTTACAGGGCCACAACAGATGCAAAAAGCTTCCAGTGGAATAGTAAACATCACCATTCTTTCTTTTTTCTACCACTTTTATTGTGAATTATAACGTGCATACAGAAAAATGTATTACAGACAAAAGTATAGCTTAACAAATAATTGTCAAACATCTGAGCTACCCACCACCTAAGTGGAGAAATATAATACAAGTAGCATCCTAGAAACCCACCCTTTTCCCATGCACCTCTCCCTGATCATATCCCTCCTTCAAAGAGGATGATTAAAAGGGTGCCTGTGTGGCTCAGTTGGTTAAGTGTCTGACTCTGGATCTTGGCTGAAGTCTCTATCTCAGGATCATGAGTTCAGACCCCACACTGGGCTCCATGCTGGGTGTGGAGCTTACTTTTAAAAAAATAAATAAAGAGGATGCTCTGTAATAATAATTCTCTTCCTTTTTTTGGAGTTTTACCACCAAAGTGTAGACTCCTAAACAATATAGTTTCCCTATTTTTGAACATTATGTAGAGAGAATCATATTAAATATATTCTTTTATGCCTTGATTCTTTCTAAAGGTTAATTTCATGTATCATTAGTTCATTTATATCCATTGCTGTATAGTATTCCATTACATAGGTATACAGTAATCCCTCCCCCGCTTATCTGTGAAGGATACATTCTTGTGAGGGATACATTGTAGATAGTACCAAACATATCCATTAGGATTTTCTCTTTTAAAAAGTTCTACAGAAGACTTTTATCTATTTTTCTGTTGGGTCATCTTTTTTAATTGATTTATACAAGCTCCCTATACTGGATACTTTGCTTTGTAAGTTACATATGTTTTAAATATCTTCTCCCACTCTATTGTTTGTGGTTTTGCCTCTTTATGATACCTTTTGATGAACGTAAGTTTTTAATGTTAATATAAGTATAATTTTACCTTTCACATTTAGATCTAAAATCCACCTGGAATTAATTCTTACATATGCTGTGTGGTAGGGATCAAATTTCATTTTTTTTTTAAATTTTTTTTTCAACGTTTATTTATTTTTGGGGGGACAGAGAGAGACAGAGCATGAACGGGGGAGGGGCAGAGAGAGAGGAAGACACAGAATCGGAAACAGGCTCCAGGCTCTGAGCCATCAGCCCAGAGCCCGACGCGGGGCTCGAACTCCCGGACTGCGAGATCGTGACCTGGCTGAAGTCGGACGCTTAACCGACTGCACCACCCAGGCGCCCCTCAAATTTCATTTTTTATCCATGTGGTTACTCAATTGTCCTGGCACAATTTATTGAAAAGTCTAGCCTTTCCCCACTAATCTGCAATGATACTTCTCTCATATATGAAGTGTCCGTTTACACATGAGAATCTATATCTGAGCAGTCTCTTTTGTTTTTCTATTTGTCTATCCCTGCTCTAATGCTGCACTAAAATATTATAGTTTTTATAATCCATCTTGACAATCTGGTAGAGCAGATTTTTTCACCTCATTCTTCAAGAGTATCATAGCTATTTTTGTCCTTTTGCACTTCTGTATAAATTTTAGAATCAGCTTAAGTTATACACACAGAACTGTTGAAATTTTGTTAGAATTTTATTGTATCCAGAAATTAATTTGGGAAGAATTGACATTTTCACAGTACTGTTTCTTATAATCATTCTTCAACATAGTATCTCTTCTTTTAATTAAGTCTTCTCAGGTCTCTCAATAAGATTGTATAACTTAATGTGTTAGAACGTTTCCAGACCTTTTGTTAGATAGATTCCTAGGTATTTCATATTTTGGGTGCTATTACAATGAGTATTTTCCAAATTTCATTTTCTGCTGATGTATATAAGAATGTGATTGGTTTATATGTACATTGATTTTAGCAAATTGCTAAATTATCTTATTCACTTTAACAATTTATCTGTAGACTGTTTTGGGTTTTCTATAAACACATTAGATCACCTGCAAGTAATGTTATTTTCTTTTTTTAATCCTTATATATATTTGTTTTTGTTTTTGTTTTTTTACTTACACCTTCTATACAGTGTCAGACACAATGATAGTAGGCATCCTTATTTTGTTTCTCATCTCAGAAAGAAAGCTTATAACATTTCACCATTAAGTATGATATTTACTGCTGATGTTTTATAATATGGTTATCAGATTAAAGAAATTCCCTTCTATTCCTAGTTTTCTAGGAATTTTTATCCTGAATGGAAATTGAATTTTATCAAGTACATTTTCTGTATCTATTATGATGATCATGTTATTTTTTTCTTAAACTGTTAATGTCATGTATTACATAAATTAATTTTTCAATGTTAAACCAACCTTGAAATCCTAGATAAATCTAACTTTGTCCTAATGTATTATCTTTTCTTCATTGCTGGATTTGGTTTGCGAATATATTTTCTTATTTTTTCATGTAAGTTCATGGGTAAAACTGGCCAGCATTTTTCTTTCTCCTGTTCTTGTTAGATTTTACTAGCATTATAAATGAGTTAGAAAATGCTTCCTCTTTTTCTGTTTCCTGGAAGAGTTTGTATAAGATTGGAATTATTTATTCTAGAATGCTTAATTGAATTTACTGGAGAAACCATTAGGCTTGGAATTTTCTTTGTGGGAAGATATTTTACTACTATAATATGCTTTGTGATTATAGGATTTTTCATATTTTCTGTTTCTTCTTGGTTTAGTATTAGCAAATTATACTTTTCTAGGATAGTGCCCATTTCATCTAAAATCTCAAATTTATTGGTATAACATTGTTCCTTATATTCTCTTTTTAATGCCTATAATAACATCTGTAGGATTGTCCACTTTATGTGCTCACTTTTTTTCTTTTTTCATTATTGTCAGAGGAATGTCTACTTTATTAGTCATTTCAAAGATCTGATGTCTGTCTTTATTGAACCTTTTTATTATTTGTTTCCTATTTTATTAACTTGTGCCCTGTCTTTATTTTCTTTCCTTTTATTTGTTTGGACTTATTTTGCCGGCTTTTTTCCCTAGCTTCTTGATATAGATACTTAACTCTGAATTTTTTTCTTTTGGTCTTTCTTCTTTTCTAACATGAATAATTAAGATGATACATTATTGTTCCTCTAAAAACTGGCTTTAGCTTAATCACACAAGTTTGATATGTATATTTTTCTTGTTAAACAAACAAAAAAAATTCTAGTTTTCACTAGGATATCTCCTTTGCTTGACTCATGGGTTATTTACACATATGTGCCTTACTTCCCTAAAATTTGGTGATATTTGGTAATGTTTTCTTAGATTTCCAGGTTGATTGTATAGGGGGCAGGGAAGATGCTATGTATGATATCAATCTTTTGAAATATGTTGAAACTTATTTTATGGCTCAACATATGGACAATGTTGATAAATATTTCAGGCATATATTCTACAGCTGTTAAGTACAGCTTTCTAAATATCTCCATTAGGTTAAGTTTGCTGATCATGTTCAAAACGTCTATATTCTGACTGATACTTTTAGCTGCTTATTCTGTTAATTACTAAGGGGAGTGTGTTATTTTCACTATGGTTGTATATTTGACTATTTTGTCTTCTGATCTGTCAATATTTGTCCTCTGTATTTTGAGGCTATATTATTATTACATAGCAATTCAAAATTGTTATATCTTCCTGGTAAATTGAAACTTTTATCATCCTTAAATGACATTCTTTGCCACTAATAATTCTTTATGCCTTAAATTTATTTTGCCTAATGTTAATATAGCCACACCAGTTTCCTTTTGGTTAGTATTTACATATCCAATATATTTCTATACTTTTTTTTTCAATATTTTATGTCCTTATGTCTTAGATATGTCTCATAAGCAGTGAATAGATAAACTTATCCATTCTGACAATATTTGCATTTTTACTGGTTCGCTTAGCCCATGTATATTCAATGTAGTTTCTAATACATTTGGATTTCATTCCATATTTTCCTTTGGGTTTTTTATTTGTTTCATCTGTTCTAGGTTTCTCTTGCACTCATTTTTTGTTTTTTTTTCCCAAACTGGTTTGTTTCTATTTTGTTAATGATTACCTTAAAAATTATAGCATGATATACTAAATGATCAAAGTCCAAATGAGGCAATACCTTTTCTTTCTTCCCAGATAAAATATAACACTTAGAACACTTTAAATTAAATATATTATTATATTATTTTATTGTTACTTAACCCCAAAACACACTATTAATATTGTTTTATTATTTTTATATACAATTATTGCTCATTTAGATTTAACAATATATTTACTAGTTTTTGTTATTATTGTGCTTCATTACTTCTTTTATCTCAGACTTTTCTTCTGGGATCTCTTCTCTTTGGCAAGAATTTACTTTAATGAGAACTTACTGGTGGAAAACTCTCCCAATTTTTGTCAAAAAAATAACTTTACTTACCTTTGTTCTTAAATGATAGTTTTGCTAAGTATAAAATTTTAGGTTGGCAATTATTTCAACACACAGAGGATATAATTTCATCATCAAATGACTTCCCTTAAAGTAAGTTTTAGTTAAACTGTAACTCCTTTGAAGGTAAGCTATCTTTTTCTCTGGTTGCTCTTAACATTTTGCTGTTGTTCTGCAATTTTACTATGACTTGTCTAGATGTGGAGTTCTTTTTATGGATCTTGCTGTTATGCATTGAGCTTCTTGAATCTGTGGCTTAGTATCTTTCATTAGCTCTGCAAAATTCTCAACCATCATCTCTTCAAATATTGTCATCTTCTTAATCTCATTTTCCCCTTCTTTTGGAACTCTGATTGAACATATTTAATACCTTTCATGCTATCCTCCATGTCTATTGACCTCACTCCATATTTTCCATCTTTTGTCTCTCTATATTTTGAGCATTTTTCTCTGGTTTCAATTTCACTGTCTCCTCAGGTATGTCCAATATATTCTTTTACCTGTTCATTAAATCTTTACCAAAGGATCACATTTTTCATTTCTAAAAGTTATATTTGGTCCTTTTACAAATATGATAGGTGACTTTTTATAGTTTCTTCTTGCTATTGATTTTTCAAGCTCATTTTAAAATTTCTTTAAATGTAATAAGTATGTTTATAAACCAGTCTGGTAATTCCAATAAGGATATATTTCTGTGCCTCTTTTTGCTTTTTTTTCTGCTTATTCTTGTGTCATTTCCTTGTGTGCTTTGATATTGTTTGTTGTGAATAACTCATTGTCCTTAAAAAATTATTTGTAGAAATGAAGATGATGTCTTCCTGAAAGATGTGTGTTTAATTCTGACTAGCATCTAGACACACAACCAATCCTGGACACTCACAAACTAACTTTGCAATTTGAGATTCTCTGAAACACCCAGATGATGTAAATCCAGGCTAAGTTATCTGAAAACACAAACCTATGCCACATTTCAGAACTTTTTTCCTTTCTTTTTTTCTTTAACCCCTTAACCCAATACCAAGAGTCTTCCCTGCAGGTGAGGCAAGAGTTATGGGTTTCCTGATGATTCAGTCTTACCTCAGTGATGTAGCCCTTTGAGATTCCAGTTAATATGGGAAAGATTTCCTTTAATTAGATTCCCTACCTTGGGTGGGTCCTTGGCCTTGATTTCTAGACTCATCAGTCTACAAGGCTGGCCAAAGCAAAGCCCTAGCTTGCCTGGATTTGTAAATCCCCTTCATATGAGGAAAAATTACATTAGTGTTCTCATACTTCACTTATCTCCCTGGGTCTCCTTTTTAATTATTTTGGCTTGAGTTTCTTATCAGTTTCTTGTCAACAATTAGATGCTTTTTATGAATATTTTTAAATTGTCTTATCCAACATTTTAAATTGTTTTCTGTGGGAGAGCTGGAGCAAACAATCTAGTTTACTATTTACCAGAAACACGTTTGGTATCACCATTCTTAAATGTTTTTCATATGTAATATCTACAAGTTTTTACTACCTTGCCCAATTTCAGCCTCTCTCTGTCTTGCCTGTGCTTCCCTGTCTCTCCATTCTCTCTCATTTCAATGTCCCTCTCTAACATCTCAGGAGCAAAATCAATAAATTCCTCATTTTGTTTCCTGCAAAGTAGTTTTCCCCCTTACCCAAGACATCCAACTTCATAGGATCGTATTTGTACCCAGGGGGCTTAACTAACATTTCTCCAAAAGGGTTTCCTTCCCTAAAAGGGTAGGTGCACTATGTTTGGAAGTCTCTAACTCAGCCTGGAGAGATACAGGAAGTATCAGAAGGGAGTAGTACTTAAGCAAAGAGTTACGAAGAATAAGTAAGAGTTAGTGGAGTCTCCCACATCTCTCCAAGCTCAAATAATGACTATTGCAACTGCCCCCATTTCAAAGTCATCTCTATCACCAGTTTTAACTGCTGGAATAGGAAATTCCTTTTGCAGACATATGTAGTTGATGTATTGAACTTCATATGGGAATCAGAAATGTGAGGTGAAGAAAATCAGCAAATGAAATATGAACCTCAAGCTTCTGGGTTAGTTCAATCTAACCCAGTAGACAAGTACTCCCTTGCTGAGACTGTGAGAGGACAGAAAAAAATTCTTGGGGCACCTGGGTGGCTCAGTGAGTTGAGTCCAACTTTGGCTCAAGTTGTGATCTCATGGTTCATGAGTTCGAGCCCCACATCAGGCTCTGTGCTGACAGGTCAGAGCCTGGAGTCTGCTTTGGATTCTATGTCTCCCTCTCTCTCTGCTCCTCCCCAACTCATGTTCTCCCCTCTCGCTCTCAAAAATAAATATACATTTTAAAAAACAAAAAAAATTATTACTGACAACTGGTAATTCTGAGGTTGAGCCAGCCTTATAAAATTTGGGTATGTCTCCCAAACTTCTTCCAACTCAAAGGCACTTCTGAAAAAAACAATTGTTTACTGAGCCCTAGCAAAGATTTAAAGATTTAAAGTTAGATTTAAACTCTGTTTTGGGGCGCCTGGGTGGCGCAGTCGGTTAAGCGTCCGACTTCAGCCAGGTCACGATCTCGCGGTCCATGAGTTCGAGCCCCGCGTCAGGCTCTGGGCTGATGGCTCAGAGCCTGGAGCCTGTTTCCGATTCTGTGTCTCCCTCTCTCTCTCTGCCCCTCCCCCATTCATGCTGTCTCTCTCTGTCCCAAAAATAAATAAACGTTGAAAAAAAATTTAACAAAAAAAATAAACTGTTTTCCAGAAACTTTTACATTAGTGAAACAGTGTACTAATAATTTCAGTATAATATGATGAATGCCATAATAGAAATACATTCAATCTGTATGGGTCATACAGAACTATCCAAATTCTTTAGGTAAGTAGGATGACTACTAAGGAAGGAATATTTGAACTGTAGTGTAAAGGGTAGATAAGGTGCAGAAAGGTAATCTACACAGAAGGAGAGTGAAACCTGTATTTTAAAATGTTTTCTTTATTTTGAAAGAGAAAAAAAGGGGGCAGAGGGGCAGAGGCAGAAAGAGAATCCCAAGCAGGCTCCACACTCTGTGCAGAGCCTGATTTGGGGCTTGATCTCATGAGGGTGAGATCAAGACCTGAGCTGAAATCAAGAGTTGGATGCTTAACTGACTGAGCCACCCACGCGCCCCAGGAAACCTGTATTTTAAAAAACTTATCATCATAGGGGCGCTTGGCTGGCTCAGTCAGAAGAACATGTGACTCTTGATCTAGGGGTCATGAGTTTAAGCCCCACATTGGGCATAGAAATTACTCAAATAAAAACTTTTTTAAAAATCTTTAAATTTTTTTTTTAATGTTTTATTTATTTTTGAGACAGAGAGAGACAGAACATGAATGGGGGAGGGGCAGAGAGAGAGGGAGACACAGAATCTGAAACAGGCTCCAGGCTCTGAGCTGTCAGCACAGAGCCCGACACGGGGCTCGAACTCACAGACCATGAGATCATGACCTGAGCTGAAGTTGGATGCTTAACTGACCGAGCCACCCAGGCACCCCTAAAAAATCTTTAAAAAATTAAAAAATAGCATGTGATTGTACAAGTAGATGGCACATTTAAATAAAAGGCCAATAGTTTAGTGTGGCTGGAATCAGAATTTAAGGAAGAGGAAAGGGGAAAATGTTGGAGGTAAGAGGGGACCACCCTGTCACCTTTAAACACTTTAATAGGTACCTTTAATTTTTTTATAATATTCTTCCTACTTTGTATTTCTTGTTCAATATTCATCCGTAGTACTGGGAAGTCAATAAATACTATCTAAAGTTAATAAATCAAGAACAAATATAAGAATATCATTTTTAGTTGTAATAGTAACAAACAAAAACTAAAACAGTGGCTGTCTCAAGAAAGTGGGACTAGGGGCGCCTGGGTGGCGCAGTCGGTTAAGCGTCCGACTTCAGCCAGGTCACGAACTCGCGGTCCGTGAGTTCGAGCCCCGCGTCAGGCTCTGGGCTGATGGCTCAGAGTCTGGAGCCTGTTTCCGATTCTGTGTCTCCCTCTCTCTCTGCCCCTCCCCCGTTCATGCTCTGTCTCTCTCTGTCCCAAAAATAAATAAACGTTGAAAAAAAATTTAAAAAAAAAAAAGAAAGTGGGACTAGGTTTATAAGGTAAAAGAATTTGAGAAGAAATTTTTATTTAACTTTTTTGTATTCTTCTGTTTGTTCAAGTATGTTCATGTGTACATATTATGTTTTTAAAATAAAAATTTTTATTGTAGTTAAAAAAAATACTTAAAGTGGAGTTAAAAAAAAAAAACAAAAACTTAAAGTGCCCAGATCTTAAATGTATAGCTTAATAATGTCTACACAGGTAAACATCCACATAAACACTATCCCAATCAAGATATAAAATATTTCCAATGCCTCAGAAGATTCCTTCATGCCTTCCTATCCAATACTGCTCCCACTATTTGGACTTCTACCACCATCATCCAGTTTTCACTTCATTTACATGGAATTATACACTATGTACTTAAAAAAAAAAAAACTTTTTAAATTTTTTTTAAATGTTTATTTATTTTTGAGATAGAGAGAGGCAGAGCATGAACAGGGGAGGGTCAGAGAGAGGGAGACACAGAATCTGAAACAGGCTCCAGGCTCTGAGCTGTCAGCACAGAGCCCGATGTGGGGCTCAAACTCATGGACCGCGAAATCATGACCTGAGCCGAAGTTGGCCACTTAACTGACTGAGCCACCCAGGCGCCCCAACTTTTTTTTATTGATGTATAATACAGTGAAATATACTGATCTTAAATGTTAGCTCAATGAATCTTTATATATTTCCAGCACCCCAGGAGATTCCCTCATGCCTCTTTCCAGTTAAGACTATTCCCACTAAGATAACCACTATTTTGAGTTCAACAACCATTGATTAAGCATTCCCTGCTCTTGAGCCTCATATAAATGGAATCATACAGTATTGTGGTGGCCATGGAGGATGCCACTCAGATTTTTCTTTAGGAGAACCTGCTTCAAGAAGCAGAGTTGACTAACAACCTCTAGCTGCTGCCCTGTAGATCTACCTCCTGACATCAAGCTCCCCTGGGCTGCTTCCAGCCAAAGGCTGAGTATGGTAGGGATACTAGAGCCTGGCCATTTCTGCCTGATGGGGGCTCCTCCAGTAGACAACCTTTGCTGAAGTCAACTTGACTGAGACTCTCAAAACTGCCCTGCATTCTGAGACTCTTCTTACTCGATTCTTCCCTCCTCCTCTCCCTTCACAGGTTTTAAACCTGCACTGAAGACTTGTCATTCCTTTCCCTTTATTCTTCACAGGCTCTTCCCTTAAAAAGACTTTGGCATGTCTAATTCTAGTTTGGCACCTGCTTCTCAGAGGACCCAAATATAAATATGTTCTTTTGTGTCTGACTTCATTTGCTCAGCATTGTCTGTGAAAGTCATGCATACTGTTATGTATAGCAGTAATTTGTTCTCTCTTATTGCATAAGTATGGCACAGTATACATATCCATCCTAAAGTTATTGGACATTTGAGTAGTTTTCAGCTTGGGGCTCTTATGCTAATGTTTTTGTAAATGTATGTCTTTTGGTGAAGACATGCACTCATTTCTCTTGGGTACGTGCCTAGAAAGTGGAGTCACCAGCTCATAGGCTTGTGTTTAGTAGATATGTCAGTTTTCTAAAGTGGTTGACCAATCTACACTCCCAACAGCATCTACAAGAATTCTTGTTGCATATGATATTTTTACAAATTTAAAAGAAAAAACAACTGTAGTGCAAAAAATAGAAAACAAATTTGTTATATCATCCTAGTTTCATGTTTAAATTACCATATTTTGAGGTTTATTTATTTATTTTAAGAGAGGGAGCATGCCCATGAGTGGGGTAGGGGCAGAGAGAGAGGGAGAGAGAGAATCCCAAGCAGGCTCCACACTGTCAGTGCAGAGCCCGATGTAGGGCTCGAACCCACAAACCATGAGATCACAACCTGAACCAAAATCAAAGTTGGATACTTAACTGAATGAGCCACCCATAAGCTCCTAAATTACCATTTTAAACACTGTTTCATAGGAAGACTGTTAACATACCCCAAAATGTTAACAGTGGTTATATTAGAGAAAGAAGGGGGGATCGCCTTCAACTTTGAGAAATATTTGAAATGCTTTACAAGCATATATTTCTTTTACTTTTAATTACCTTGTCTTAAAAATATTAAAGAGAAAAGCCTCAAGATGAGAGAAGAGCAGTCTCCTCCTACACTTCCAGCACATCTCAGGCCCACACCTCCCGGCTTAAACTCCTTTAGTAACCTGCTAGTTTCCAAAGATGTGTCAGAATCTCTTATCTGCTGCCTTGTTCTCTTTATCATTGTGGGTTTACATCTTTTCTAGTACTTTATTTAGTGAGATTTCAAGGAGAGAAAATCAATATGATCAATCTGCCACTCTTAGAAAAGTCCATGCATATAATGCAGGCTGCTTTGGGGGCATTATCACGAAGGGAATGGGATCTATCAAAGAAAAGTCAGCTGTTTGTTATAAAGACATCGTTCTAGTGATTGGGGGTGCAGGGGGAGAGGATGGTCTGGGAGGGGAGCATCCAGGTGGTTCAAGAGCTAACATAGTTAGGAAGACACTAAGATAGGCTTCTCACCCAGCTGCAGCAGGACGGAGACAGCAACACAGAGGGCACAGAGAAATCTTGCATCAGGGTCACAGCCCACATCGTGGGGCTGGTCACCCAGTTCTGCTCCAGGACAGACTCCACCTAGAAGGAAACACACCAGACTATAAAAGCTAGGAACAAGGAAACATACCAGAAATGGCAAATATTTCACCACACTTCTTAATCCTGGACCATGGCAGATGTAATAATCCATAATGGCACTTTTTCCTGCAGGGCCTGGAGAGCCTCATTCTTTCTCAACACAGTGACAGGCACTGCTAATCAGTGTTGGCACTGCCATCCTGAGACTAACAGTTTTCCACCCCCCCTCTCTTACCCATAGGCTAGCAACAGAGCCTATAAAGCCTGAGTTGTCCTGGAAACCATGTGTTCCAGGGAATTGCCACAAACCAGCTGAATGGATGTGAACTGACAGAGAACTACGAAGTAGGAAGGACTGTACGCTGGGACTTCTGAGTCCCTTGAGAACACAGGCATTCACTTCTACTATGACCCTAGCCCTCAGTCCAGGGTGTCTTATCTGGTCTTTCAACAGGGACAGGATCCCCTTTTCCAGGGCCTCAGCCACAAGATGCTGCTCCTAAGATATCTCTGGGGGCAAAAAAGAGGGTCAAGAGGGTTGCTGGCAGAGAAGCACAGAGTGGGACAGGGCTTCAGTATTTCATCAGACCTGGGACAAACATCAGAAGGTTCCAGAGAGCCCCTGGCAGTGATAGATAAGAGTTATTCCAAATGGGCTCTTGTGGTGAATCTTTCTTCCCTCTTAGCTTGCAGGAGGTCAGACTTGGCAGGTGGGTAGAGGAGGCATCCCCCAACCCCTGGCCTGGGGAAAATGACTAGTTCCTAAAGTGTGAAAGTCTATCCTTCATGAAATGTAAAAGGCAATGTATGTCACCTTCCTCCCAGGATTTGAACCCCCACAGACCCCTTTGCTCCACATTTCCTCCACACCAGCATACTTCCAAATCCCTCCTCACCAATCAAGGCATCCAGGACATTCAGAATAGATTCTGTATGTGTTTTTACCAAGATCCCAGCAGCATTAAAAAGCATTAAAAAGGCTACTTACAAGAGGATCTGCTGGACCCTCCAGGTCACCAGAGATCAGGGCCTCAGACACCGAGGGCCAGGAGATGGGGGAGATGAGTGCCAGTCCCACTATAGCAGACTGTCTTCAGTATGGTAACTGCCCTTCCTGCTGGTTCCTCCCTCTCTCTGCTCCAATTCTTTCCTGGGTCTCTTACTCTTTGTTCTAGATTCTGTCGCTGCTCCTCCTTGTTGAGGTGCTTAGTGAGGCAGCTTAGCACAGTCAGTCAGATCCTAGAGGCCTCTCAGCATGTCCTGCACCTTCTCCTTCATGTTTCTGAAGTCCTCCAAACTCAAGGGTTTCCCTGTAGAGGCAGCAGTTAAGAACCCGACCTACCCAGCCAACAAGCTCCATTATTACCAAGGCCTCTGTCGACCCCATTCTTCATGAGACCACTTCTCTATTGCTTCCCTTCTAATCTTTTCCAGTTAAAGTAAAGCACCCTTCTTCCCAGACACCCATCATCATTGCCTCCTGCCAACCTCACCTTCACCTTCCCAGCTCAACCCCAGTTGAGTACCAATCCCAAATTCTTTTCCACCTCCAATAAATCAAAACTTAGTCCTTGCCATTCAAAGTGCAGTCTCTGGACCACGCTAGTAGTAGTGAGGATTTAGACAAAGTTAGAGCAGTGGTTCTCAACTTTGTGCGTGAGAATTACCTGGGGAGTGATTAAAAATCCTGATGCCCAGGCCACATCCCCAGATAACTTAAATCAGAATTTCTGGAGGTGGGACTCAGGTATCACTAGTTTTAAAGTTCCCCCAGGTGATGTCTACATATAATCAATGAGAACCACTGTGTTTAAGGAGACAGATGCAACCTCCAGACTAAAGTTGAAGACTGCTTTGGGCACTGCCCTACCCTTCTCTCCCCAACTCCTCCACCATACACATATACTAGGCTCTCCCACCTGAGCTGAAGTCCTTGAAGCCAGGAGGCTCAAGGGTGAGTGTGCAACTACACTGAACACAGCTAGCTCCAATCCTTACTTAAGCAAGATGAACCATCTTCCTCTGAAAAGAAGGGAAGAATAATTTCAGAAAGTCTTCAGGTCACCTCCAGCCCTCTCTGGACATTCTCTTCCCAATGGTGGGAGTTTTCATTCCTGGACTCTGAGCCCTCACTGCCCATGCCAGGGAGACTGTATCCTTATCATTTCATGTAAATGACAAAGCACTATATACGCAAACACCTTCCTACATCCTCAGATACAGACAACCATAGGATTACGCCTAGATAAGTGAAGAAGAAACGGAACCCCAGAGAGGGTACAACAGGTCCTCAGTCACTCAGCAAATGTGGGTCAGAGCAGGGACTGGAATCTACCTCCTGCCTCCTCTGTTATGGCATTTTATTTGTTTGTTTAATTAATTAATTAATTATTTGAGAGAGCACGTGTGAGCAGGGGGAGAGGCAGAGAGGGAGAAAGAGAATCCCAAGCATGCCACACACTCAGCACAGAGCCCAACACAGAGCTCAGTCTCACAAACCATGAAATCATGACCTGAACCAAAATTAAGAGTCAGATGTTTAACCAACTGAGCCACCCAGATGGCCCTGTTATGGCACTTTATTGTTTTTTTAATGCTTATTTTTGAGAGAAAGAGAGCGCAAGCAGGGGAGGGGCAGAGAGAGAGGGAGACACAGAATACGAAGCAGGCTCCAAGCTCTGAGCTCTCAGCACAGAACCCAATGCAGGGCTCAAACCCATGGGCTGTGAGATTGTGACCTGAGCCAAAGTTGGACGCTTAGCTAACTGAGCCACCCAGGTGTAGCACTTTACATGACAGAGATTCACTCTTGAGCTAGCAAGACCTTGCCAGGGTTGAAAAACCCACTTTTACAACTTCTGGGAGTTTCTGGATTTTCTACCACATCTAGACCTCTTTCTATCCCTTCCAAGTCTTCTTAGGCAGTACAACCTTTCTGGGACCCAGAGGAAGACTATGAAATTCCAGAGGAAGCAACGTTCAGAATCACAGGGATCTTCTAGTCATGCTAACATCAGGATAACCATGGCTCCAGAGGCTACAGAGCCAGTGAGTGGCAGAGCCACTAGACCCTGAGACCCTCCTACTCCTAGTTCCAGTGCTCCTTTCACAGCCAGTGCTACCATGTGAGAACTGGACATGCAATGCAATTATGCTTCCCAGGTTTCAGTAAGGGCTGGGACCCCAGGATCCAGCACACCAACCTGCACAAAGCAGGCCAAAGTTGTCAGAGTCTGGAAACCCTAGGCCAGTATGCAATCCAATCTGCTTCTCCAATAGGCAGGATTTTTTCCTGCTCACACCATGGTCCCTACCCCTGGGTGCATCCTATTCCATTCTCAACCCTGATAACCCTGTAATTCTGGGCCATTTGTTACCTTCTTTTAAAAAATACTATCCTTGCCCCTTTTGGAATGATGAACAGAAGGCCTAAAAGCCATTCTCTTTCTGGAAAGGATTTTGTGTTACCCAAGAAACAAATAGCTAGTGCCAGAGAGAGTGAGAAAACCAGTTATCAGAAAGACAAGTTCCTTCTCCAAAAGTTCCTCTTTCATATCTTTCCCCATTCTCATACCCTGCCCCTCACCAAAACAAAAAACAAACAAACAAAAAACAAGCTCAGAAAGAGATAGGACTTAACACCTCTAGCTAGGGAAGGATTAGCGTTATGATGGGGCAAAACCTGGGTGTCTGCACAAGGAGCTTCAGTCCTTCTTCCCAGCCCTGAACCCTCCACCCCTTCCTTGGAATTTCCCCCCACCTTCGAGCTCACCAGGGCCCCTCCAGGCTGACACAGAGTCTAGCTGAACCTACCTGCACTCAGTCTGCCCCCATCAGGCCTTGCTTACTCATTCTCTCCATGTTGGGAAAGATGAGCTGCTTTACTCAATAGCTCAGGACCTGCTTTAGGGGGTTGGTTACTGACCTTTGGTGCTAGGAAAAGGAGTTCACGTTGGTTAATCCCTAGGTGCTTTACATAGTTACCTTGCTTGATCTCCCAAACAATCCCCATTTTCCAGATGAGAGAACTGAGGCTCAAAGAGGATCAGTAGGTAAGCCAGTTTCACAGCTAAACCAGCAGCAGAGCTGAAATAAGAACACACATCTGACCCCCAAACTTATGTTGCTTTCACTGTTGAGTCAATAAATGTTTATTGAGGACCTTTTTATTCCAGGCACTGTGGCTCCTGCCCTCCTGTATCTTGGAAAGGGAGGCAGACAGAGAATAAGCAAAAAATCCCCATGTAATTATGAACCACGAGAAATGCTAAGAAGCAAATAAAAACAGGGCATTACTAGAGAGTGACGGGAAGGACTTAGCAATGCCACAGGCACTTTCTTGGGGCAAGATGAGAAGTCATAAGAAGGCCAGGAAGCAGTTGAGACTGCTCAGGGAGGTCTGGAAGGAGAGCTGAAGAGCCTGACATCTGGGCTGGTATCCCCCTGACTTACCATGGGTGGGCCAAGGCTGGTTCTCTCACAGACCCTGCCTCCCATCCAGCTCCACAACATACACTGCCATTCAGTTTTCAGGGTTTCCTTCCTTGCTGTCTCCAGAGTCTCTGTCACCAGATAGAGGTCTGCTCTCATTTCTCCAGATTGATTGCAACAAAGTAGGTAGTTTTCTCTTCAACTCACTGGAAGGAATAGGGGGGAATAGAGCTCAGGCTCCCAGGAGTGACATTTCTCCCTCTCCATCAGCTAGTTCCTATTTGAGATGAAGGGTCTCTGGGGCTGGAAAACCAAAGAACATGGCACCCCATCGTAGTCACTTTACCCACTGTGGGAGCAAGGAAGTGGGAAGTGGGAAGAGAACTCACTAGCATCTGTGGAAGGCTACAATGTGCCAGCACCATGAGATACTTCACATGGCATTTCATTTCACCCCTCACCACAAACTTATGGTGTAGGCACAATTGCACCCATTTTCATGAGGAAACTAAGGCCTAGAGACAGGTTGTGAATGGTCCAAGGTCACACAGCTAATGAGTGTAGAGTTGAAATTCAAATCCTAGTCGGTAGGAGTCCAAAGCATGAGCCCTTCCCATGGCACTGAGACAGGCATCTTCCCAGATCATCACACCCAGTTCTCGGGAGTTGGGGTTCCAGTTCCTCATACTGGTCCCTGGGACCTGGCCACATTGTCCACAGCCTTGGGCTCCAGAAGGCATCTCTGATTCCATAAGGAAATGTATTTTGTGACTAAAAATAGCCTGATGGAACTTCTGGTATTTGCAAACAACCCTCAGGGAAGACCTACATCCTTGCCTCTGCTGACCTCCCTTTACCTATCTAATACCCTCCCCAACCCCACTCTATATGCACACACCACAGGGCCTCATACTAGAAACAACAGGCATTCTAGAAAAAATTGAGCTCCCTTTGAAAAACTCCAAAGACCCCTCCCCAGCAACACTATGGTAGGGAGGGGTAGTTCAAAGGACCAGTAAAATTTCAGTGGAAGCCTTTCACTTTTTAGCTAAAAAGGAAAAACAAAAGGCATTTCACTCAAGGAGGGCTAGGCCAGGAGAAAGGTTGAGTCCCCTCCACTAAGCTGCTCCACACTCTCCAACAATTTCAGCTAGGGAAGAAAACACCCACACCAACAATAAAATGCCCACTGAGGGAGAAAGCTGGTGATGTCCCTGTAAGTCCCTTGGAAGCACCATGCCCTCAACCATCAGAAACTCTGTGGTAGTTGGTTAGTGCCCCCCTGATGGGGTGGAGTTGTGGCACTTTCTGTGCAGGAAATGTTCTACAGGGGTGCTGTGATTTCATTGTGGTTCACTTTGACTCTCTTAGTGAGCACCTACTGTGTGCTGTGGATAAACACAGAGAGGTTAGTAAAAGCTGTTGCGGTCACAAGCTATTCCCAGTCCACTGAGGAACAGGGGCATGGCTTGCCACAAGGCAGAGCAAAACAGCACAAAACACAGATCTTGGCAACTCATAGGAGAGCAGAAAGTGGCCTCTTGAAACCAGCAGGTTTGGGTCCAAGCCAGAAGAATCAATCACCCTGGAGGGTAGCAGGGAAGCAAGTGAGCTGGGGGTGTTGGAGGGTTTCCTGGAGGCTGATGCATGAAGAATGAGAAGGCTTTCCGAAGGGGGAAGAGGAGGCCACGCTTGAGTAAGGAACGGGCTTGGGCAGTGCCGGGAATTGGGCGTGAGGGACTGCACTGGCCGGGGCACCTCCATCTCAGATGCTCTTGGTGCTCAAAAGGGGCATCTCCCCCTCTCACTCCCCACTGCTGCCCATCTCCAGCCTCACCTGTTCTCAAGGGAATCCAGATACTGCTGGGTATCCAGGTCTCCAATGTCTTGATTCTCTGCTTGTGGGATCTGTGGAAGGTCCCTGCAATTATTATTTCTTTGGATAATTTCACTATCAACATTCCTTTTGAGTCTACCACATCCAGAACTTGGAACTCAGCCTTTTGGCCTGGAAAGGGTAAAGGTCATACTGAGGCTGACCCAAAAGATCTCTCTGCAGAAAATTCTCCCCGGAGCAGCCCCATCCTGGGCTCCCCCTCTACAATCCCCTTCCCTTCTGCAGAGATCCTCCAGCTGTGGCTCCCAGGAAATGCTGTGCTCATCAGGAGTCACCACAAGGGTCACATAATCCCAGGTTTGCACCTATTCTGCCACCTTCTTACCAAATGACCTTAGATAAGTCACTTAACCTCTTTGAATCTGTTTCTTTATTCATGGAAGGAGAAGATTGATAGTACCTACTTCCTGTGCTTGAAGAAATTAAATAAAAAATGCAGTTAGGCACTTAGCAAAATGCCTTGCACACATACTAAATGCTCAATAAATGTGAGCTAGTCCTATTTAACTATCTGAGAGGCTGAAATGAGCCAAGGAAAAGTAAAGCTAAAGAATTAGGAGCTCTTGCCAATTGAGAAATAAAAATTAAGCAGACTTCAGTCTCCGATGTTTGTATGAACCACGCAGGTGTAAAGTGAAGCAATCCTGGACCACCGCCTATCCGTGTGGACTCTGCCCAGACTGATCAGCCACTTTCGTAAGGGCCTTGATTCCGAGTCAGCTGCTGTGCCGGGGTTAGCGGAGCATGTGTGGAGATGCTGCCAGCTGACTGCCTTTCTCTCAGACCTCCCAAATGTGAACCTACAGACGAGGAGGAACTCATACAGCCAGGTTTAGGGGGTCGGGCAGGGCTGGATCTCCAGAGACAAACACATTTTGTAACTGATGGAAACGTGACAGAACCGGAAATGGTGCCTCAAATCAGTCCTGTATGGGTTACACTAACATTCTAGGATCCATTTGTTTTTTGAGCAATGTAAAAGTGTACATGTACTTTATCCAGGACAAAATAAAAATCAAGCCTTAAGCACAAAAACAATGTAATATATGGGGGGGGAGGGGAGGGGCGTGCTAACTTTACAGTAAAGAAACTTGACAAACACCACCTCAGCCAGGTGACCAAGGTCAACATTAACAGTGATAAGTCATGTTGATAGCACATACCCTTGATATGATGCAGTGAGAATAGTACCTTACCTCGATGGTCTTCCTCTCCAAAACCCATTACTTCAGTCTAACCATGAGGAAAAAAAGTCAAGCAAATGCCAATAGACAAGCATCCTATAATATGCCTGACCAGTACTCATCAAAACTGTCAAGATCATCAAAAATAAGGAAAGTCTGAGAAACTGTCAGAGCCAAGAGAAGCCTCAGGAGATACAACAACTAAAGGTAATGTGGTATCCTGAATGAGATCTTGGAACAGAGAAGGATATTAGGTAAGAACCAAGATAATCAGAATAAAGTATATGGACTTTAATTAACAGAAAACAAAACAAAACAAAACAAAAACCTATGCCACCTTAACCACATCATCAGCACCATATAATTAAAAAATAATCAATTTGAGAAGGAAGCAGGCCAAGTTGCTAAAAATCAATTCAAATTACCCATCCACTTCATTCTTAAGGATTTTTTTCAAAGTTTGGTTTCACCTCTGTCCCTGATTTGTTTATGCAAACAGACAGACTTTCCCTTAAAGGAAGTTAACTTGTCAATTTTTTTTCTGTACTTAACACTTTTCCCCCTGTCCCTGGGGAGTAATATCATGGCAAAACACCCTAGTCCTAGTCTAAAGTTTTTTTCTGTTTTCAGTGAACTGGTCATCTGGCAAACTGGTTTTGGCTCTTAGCAATTTACTTTTCAGAGAATTGACTCAGTCTTTGAAAAATGATCATCTGAAATTTTCCTGAAGCCCCTTGCTCACTTAATGAAACCACTTGTGGAAAGGCCCAAGTAATCTGGACGCTGCTCTTGGTCACATAACGGCTATGCCTGGCACATAGCAGGTGCTCTAAAACTATACAGTGGTACTGTTTGCATTCTTTTCTTAATGAGATCCAGATGGGCTGTAGCAAAGATGTCTGAGCTGTAAAAGTCCTTACCCTGAGGTCTGAGACACTGAAATAAGTCTCCAGGTGAGGGTTCAGCAACATTTACCCTGGTGCTTCTGCAACCCAAAAGTCTGAGTTTGGAGGCAGGGGAATGGAATAGACTCCTCTAGAAATCCCTCAAGCCTTTAGGGAGTTCTGCTCACCCATCCAGTCTGATCTCCAAGGGACACGAGGGATAACAGCCGCCAGCAGAATGATGGGGCTGAACTTTGACTGAATGCTCCTTCTGCACAACCACTGTCATAAATGACCTAATTTATATCATTTGAGTCTCGTAACATTCTTGTCAAGTTGACAGCTGAGGAAACAGACTTAGAGAGAGAGAAGGCAACTTGTCCAGAGGCCGCCCAGCCGGTGAGTGGCAGAGCCAGGCTTAGAAACGAGGTGCCCTCAGCTCTTAGGCCTGTGTCCTTTCCTAACCACTAAGCAAACTGCCTCCGTTTATTTATCCATCTAACTGATAAACATACAAACACATCAAAAGACCTTAGCTAACTTAAAAGTGAATTATTTACAAAAAGGAAACATGGGAAAGGAAGACAATTTAGGAATAATTTTCAATAAAAATAAATTTTCACTTACCCTGTTCTTTCTCCCCATGCAGCTCTTCTGTGCATTTTTTTTTTCAAGTTTTCATTTAAATTCCAGTTAACATCTTTTGTGCATTTCTTAAACTGAGGTGTGTGGACATATGCAAACAAATTCTAGTACATACAAGTTCTTTGTTGACTGGCTGACGTGGTTGATGGCAATGGGGAGTTGACAGTGTGGTAGAGCAGGAGTGGGTGAAGTCTCCTGGCTGGCCATCTCTTACCCCCTCGTACTGACCTTGGAGCCCAGAATCCAGCTTATCAAACAGCACTTCACCCTCCTCTCTCTCCACTATGTCCTCTAGGGTGAGGTCTGTCCTGTGGTACTGGCATCTCCGGAAATTTCTCCTCCCACTCACCAAAGAGAAGCAGTGAAATCTGTCAGAGTCAAGGATGCTTCTGACAGCAATCATATCCCCTCCAGCTCCATCTCTTGGACCACAACTCGTGATTTCCTCAAATAGGCTGGACATTGTGCCTGGACCAACTGGAGACAAAGAAGCCAGTTTCAGTTTGGGGAAGGGAGATACTGGTTCAGGTTTTTAAATCTCCCTTTGGCAGCCTGGGGTCAATGAAGATCCAAAGGTTCTAGAACAATCAGGACTTGGAATTATTTGACTTCCCTGTTTCTAGAATGTGAGGTGGTCACTATACACTAAGGAGGGTAACCATCACGAATGCTAGATTCTCCTCTGCCCTTCATAGAACCCTTCTGGAAAAAAGATGAAACAGTGTTTATCCCAAAAGGAAAGTAAGAGTGAGGTCTGTTTTCTCCCACAGCAGAGTTGCCCCTTTGCTCAGAAGGGCCTGTGGGGTAGGGAGGCAGGCCCACCATCTTCCAGCCAGACCCCCACAGTGTTGATGAACAGAGGACCCAGGAAAAGATAAGAGGCATGGCTGCCAGACCTCACATTACCAACCCCCATGATTACTTCTTCCCTTGGCTCTGACTCCTGGGCCTCCCTCCCTTGCTGTGTTCTGCAAGGTAGTGGGATGGGTACTCCTACAAACCATTTCCCAATGAAATAGTGATAACTCTGCCTCAGAAGAAAACGAAAGAGAAAGGATGGAATGCAAGAGTGGCTTGGGGGTAGGTGCCCTGGATAGCCCTCCACCCCCAGGTCCTGTCTCACCAGTTACTGGTCACCATCTGAAAGGTCCCCTTACTCTTGGAAAAATAAAATGAATCCCAAAACTCTACCTGGGGCCTCTCCCCCACCCACCTTCCTCTTCACCCTCTCCTGGTCTACACTTGGCCCCTGTACCCGCCCACCCCCCCAGCTCCCCTGCAGGACCCTCCATAGGCTCATTACCAAATCCAACCTGATACAGCCGGTCCTTCCCTTTTCCTACTGAGCAGCAGCTCTTTGTCCCCACCACACCAGACCCTTCCCGCACTCTTACCTCCAAATCCTTCTCCCTCTCCCCTCCCATCAATCACTCTGCAACTCCTTCCTCTTGAGATGTTTCCCTTTCTTCAGGCTCCTCTGTTTTCCTCCTGGGGCCAGGACTCCCCTCACAAGCCTTCTGGTCTCCACTTCCCTATCCTACATCTGGCTACCTTCCCCTAAGTCCCTTCTGGCTGGCCCAGGCATCTGCTCACCCATGCTCCCTTCTCCTTCCCTGCCCCCATCATGGTGGCCAGCTCTCAGCTCAGTCTCAGCCTGGGAATTCTTCTGGCTGCCTGGAAAGGCAGTGCCCAGGGCCCACAGGCCTATCTTGGGGGCCACTCACCTCAGCTGCTCACGAGAAATGGAGGTTGTGAGAATCCCCTCTGTAAGAGCTCTGCACAGGTCCTGGCCACCGTGTCTCAGGAAGCCCTAAGAAGGGAACTGAAAGAACTGGAAAGCTGGGTAGCGCTAGGTGCCCCATCTTTCAGGCCTTTAGATAAGCCACATTATGGCTGGGCTGGAGGCAGATAAGGCCAGAGATAAGATAGGTAAGACAGGTAGGATAGGTAAGATAGATAAGATAGATAGATAGATAGATAGATAGATAGATAGATAGATAGATAGATAATCTTTACCTGGTATGTATTCTAGGTGGGTTTGGGGCCAGAGAATGGTGCAGGAGGCATACTGGACCATGCAATCCAAGTGCCAGCAGGCAACGGCTATGGTCGTGTCAGGGGTATGAAGAGAGCGATAGAGCTGGAAACAGCTACCATGCTGCCATGCTGCGGTGGGCAAGGCTGAAGACTGAGAGCTACAGCAGCCAACATCTGTGGGGAACAGGCTGGCCAGCAAGGAGGACTCAGCCTTCCTCCCCACACATGCTCCCACATAGCCCTCTCAGGGAGACGCCTCCACCTGTCCTCTCCACCCACCTCCTTCTCCAGAGAGAGGCCTCTGGCCCCCACCCCTCAGTCCTCAGAGATAAACCACCGGAGCGAGCCTGGCCCGTCTCCTGGCCCCCTTATCCCTCAGTTCCAAAACAACATTAAAGAAATTATGGCGGTAGTTAACGACAGTAATGATACTAATGTGGCTATCACGTGTTCAGTATTTACTATACCAGGTGTTGTGCTAATCCTACAACAGCCCTAATGCCTATTATCCTTCTACAACAGAGGAAGAAACTGAAGCTCAGAGAAGTAACTTGGCAAGGCCACAAGTCTAGTAAGTGGCAGAGCAGGATTTGAACGCTGGTTGTTGTTGATGTGCCCCAGCCCCTCACCCTGACTATACTCCTGCAGGTCCATGGAAGCTCCCAGGGCACCCCCACCCCCAGGACTGGGCCCAGGGAGGTGTACTGCTCCTCCCAGCACTGTGTGGGCCTCACTCAGCAGACGTGGGCAAAGACCCTGCACTCTTCCCAACACCCACTCCAAACACACTGTGACGCTGGCCCAGAGCCAGAGAGAAGCCCAGCCTGCCTGAGGCAGCTCCTCCCATCTACCTGGGACTTTGCACCTGTCCTAGGAATAGCACGTAACACTGCCACAGCTCACACTGAGCGGTCCAGAACCTCAAAGATCAGAGTTCCTCCACTAAAGGACTCCTCCCCTTTCCTGGCCCCAGGAGCCTAAATAAGTCCTGGGGGGCTACCTCTTCCTCTCCCACTCATGCTCACGGCAGAAGGGAGGAAGCATGAAGATTCCTCCAAAGACAGAGAGGCCAGGAGGAAATGCAGCCCTCCCAGGGAAAGAGCACTACGGGGAGAGAAGTGAGAGCTGGGAAAGGCATTCTGAGGAAAGGGCTGGGCACCCCTCGGGACTCCGCCTTCATTTATGAAGTCATTGCCCAACTGACCCCCTTCCAGGCCACGCACAAGCCATCACTCAGCCAGCCCACGGAGACCAGAGGTAGAAGTTCTGACAGATGAACCTCCAGGCCAGGTCACAGAGCAGGATTCTGCTGCTGCCTCTGCCAGTTCCCATCAGCCCCTCAGGCTCTCTCCCGCTCTCTCCCCTGGGAGCAGCAGGAAGACCAGCAGCCCCAGAGCCCCTCACACTGCCCTCAGCAGGAACTGCTGCCCAAACCCCTGCCCCCTCCCCCAGGGCCCTCCAGGAAGCAGAGGCCAGACTCAGGGGAAACAGGAACACATTGTCCTTTATTTGCGTTTCTCAGAATACTGTACAAAGGGAGTAAAAATCCTATTCACACGTTGCTTAGAAAGATTTTGAGGTGAAAGTTCCCTATGATACATGGGGTGGGGAGTAGGGGGGCCAGGAGGCAGGAAACAGGACCAATGTCCTCCCCTCCTCCCTCAGGGCCCTGGAAGGGGGCACGGGCACCCACACCTTTTCAAAAGTAACACAGACCCTGGTCAGATTGGGGAGGGGAAAAAGGCGGCTCCTCTCCAGCCCACACTCAGGCTCCTGCCCATCTCCCAGCCTCAGGCTGAGGAGACAGTGCCCGCAGGTCACTCCTGGCTCCTTCTACTACCCTGCTCGAGCAGGGACCATTCTGTGGCCCACCCACCCCATTTGGGGGTGGCCCCATAGCCCCCCATGTACACACAAGAGGCCCCGTCCAGCTCCAGTCTGCATGAGGAGGCTACGAGGTGAAGGCTGCAGAAGGGCCCCACCATTCATCATTCGTCCCGGTTTCCCCACACTCCTCACACCCCTGCACAGGGCAGTGTCAAAGCGGACATGTGCTAACGTGCTAACGATGACTCGTGGGCCTCTTCCAACCCTCTCCACTCCTCACACTAACCCCGGAGCTGTAACCCCCACCTCCGACCCCACAGCCTCCCTTCCGACTATCACCACCATGTCTGGGGAAATTAACTCTCCGAGCCTGACCACTTCCCAAAGGATGAGGCTGAGTCTGGCTTCTGTCCCCACACTCCTCCCTTATACCAATCTCTGTGGCTACACGGCCCCTTCCTCCAAGTCTCAATTCACTGTCCCCATCCCCGCCCCCCAAACCATCCTCCCCACCTCCACCAGGCCCGAGAGTGGCCATGGCCCCCTCGCCTCTGAGACCAGGCCATCCACACCCAGCCCCACCATCCCTCTCCTTACCCTCCCCGCTCCCATCCAGTGCCCCGGGTGGGCTGTAGGGGAGCTGCCAAAAGCATGAGACTTGCAACAGGCAGTTCTCTACCCAGAGGGATGAGGCATCGTCGTGCACTTGCTTTTACACATACGAGCACACATTGAGTGTCATCCTAAAAACTTAAGAATTAAAGTGAACCAATCTAGAAGCCGTACCGTCCCCCCTGCTCCTCTTGCAGGGGTTAAAGTGCTTTAGCAGTCTGAGGATGAGCAAGTGAGCAGGGGGTTTCTCCTGTCCCAGCCTCACAGGTTGGGAGCCCAGCCCATCCCATGACTGCCCCCACGGAGTCTCTATCCAAAAGGCAAAAGGAAAAGATCAAAAAAAATCAGAAAGGGTCAGAGACCTGGGGGGCCCACCTGAACCCCACTACAAGCTACGTCAAGTCGGCTACCAGGGAAATTGGAAGGGGAAACTAGGGCCCAGAGGCTCGACCCCCATCTCTAACAGGATCCAGAGGCTCCTTCTGTCTTCAGCTTCACAGCACAGGCCTCCACCCCTCCCCTACCATCCCAGGCAGGGGAAGGGGTGGCACCCTCAGTACTTATTGATTCCAAAAATCCGGACTCCATGGAGCTGGGGCAGCTTGGGGATGAGCACACTCATCAAGGACACAGTGTTGAGGATGAAATGGATCTGGTCGTACTTGGTGTAGAAGCTGGTGAGGAAGTACCTGGGTGGGAAGGTTGGGAAGAAGCGTAAGACTCTGTTTGGAGGACCCTTCCTCCCTCACTCCTGGGTGGGGAGTGGCAGACCCCCAACAGGTGTGGAGTTATGGGAAAGACCCCCAGAACAGAAGTAGGGTGGCAAGATCTCCTCAGCTAGAGGTCCCTCCCGACCCAGTCCCCTTGCTTTATCCCAGGTCTGTGGGCTTACGTCACTGGCAGGAAGGAAGGCCCATTTGGTGAAACACAGGGCCAGGGAGGCACAAGGCCTAAGCCCAGCAGAAGAGCCCGGGATGCTCCAACTTCCCTGCCTCTGCTCATGCCCGTGCCAAAAGCCAGAGCTGGGGACGGGTTTAAGCCTGGCAGGGCCCAGGGTTCCCCAGGCCTTGGCCTGCCTGCTGGCGTCCTCCTCCACCCAAGGCACTCACAGCACGATGGGCGTGATGGTTAAGAATTTCCGAGACGCTGTGAACTGGACCCCATAGTCCATCTGCTCCCAGTGGGTTAGCAACCTCGCCTTGCCCTGGTCCGGAGTCTCGAAGGGTGTCCCCTTCACCGTGTGCAGGAAGATGTACATGCCCTGGAGGAAGGGGGACTTCATTAGAGGACACAAAAGGCAAAAGGCCCTCCAGCTCAGCTCCACCACCCCAGTCAAAGAACTGTGCTCTGGGTTATGTGGAGCCTCCCTCTGAGGGGCAGAGGGATGTGGGCTGGAGGTCAGGATGGGGCAGCTGGGAGCCTGGCAGGAGGAGAAGGGAGCCCACCGGGTGAGAGGACAGCCTGGCATGAGGATAAGGCATGGAGAGAACTCAGCTGCAGAAATGCCCGTCCGGCCCAGTGGTAGCTTCCCTGTGCCAGCTGGGCGGGGATGAGATGACGGCCCCTGCTTGCCTACCAAAGAGTACAAGCTAGCAGGCAGGAGCTGAGGGAGCAGAGGCACCAGACTGGAAGATGACTGGGGATCTAGACTTGGGAGAGGGGCATTTCTGTGCCAGGTTGGGCGCCTGGGTCCTGGGGACTCTCTGGAGGCCTTAGTTCAGTTCCCAGCGGGCCTCCCTCCAGGTCCACATCCTGAAGGTGTGGACAAATCTGCAAATTTTAGTCCTCTTATCAGAGTGCACGTGGCTGGCACCCAGAAGTGGGGACAAAGCAGAGATGAGAGCTGGGTCCGGGCTTGGGTGACAAATGTTGTCAGTGTGTCACCCTGACATCTGGCCCATGTTTGGGGGGGCTCCTCCTACTCCTCAGCCCCACCAAAGAGCAGCCCACATGGTCGGGACGGGCAGCAGGCAGGCCCTCACCATATTATGGATGAGGTTGGTGAGGGTCCAGACAACAGGGACGCTCACAAAGGGGATGCTGAGCAGCACGACATGGAGAAGCCCGATGGCCAGCACGTAGGACAGCCAGATGCCGCGGCTGTTCATCACCCGCGTGTTGGGGTTCACCTCACTGTGTGCCGTGCCCACATTCATCCTGCTGCCCCTCTCCTGCCGCTGCTCTGCAAACAAGCAGCACAGGTGAGACAGGTCACACCACTTTCCCTGCCCCCTCACCCCATCCAAATCCCACAGGGAGGGAGGCACTGCTTTCCCCAAGAACTCCACGCAGTTCTGCTGCTTTGATTCTCAAGCGAAGAGGACAAAGAAAGTCCGCGTGGACTTAGCTCCATTGGTTTCCCACTGCCGGGCTGGGATAAACACCAGGCTGCCCTACACATTGTCCAATCGGGACAGAGTCCCTCAAGGCACCAGGACTGCCTCGGTGGATAGGTCATCAAGAGACATCCAGCCCAGAGCAAAGAAACCATTGCCTGTTCCCCAATCTCATCCTCCAGAGCATTCTGATGAGGACCCTCTTCCCACCAAGCTCAGGGGAGGGGAGAAGAGGACTGTCCCCTCAGAATCACTCAATATAACCCCTGCTGGACCGTCTTGCTGAGGGCCTGATAAGGGGCATCTCCTACCCGTGTTCCCACCACCATTAAAATTAACAAAAGGCGGTGGGGTGAGAACAGGCATCAGTGAATGAAATATTTGGGGGTCACTGCTTCTACCCATCTCCCCTAATTATCCAATCCTGGGTCTCTCCCAACCCTGATCCAGGAAGACAGGTAAGTTGCGGGGGTGGGAGGAAGGAAAGAGAAAACAACAGACTAGGGACAACCTCTGCCCAGACTTGGAGGCCTCCTTCTTGGTGACACAAAACAACCCATGCAAGATGTTTTGTCCATTTGGCAGCCACTCAAGCTAACCCTTGTGATGCCGCCCACTCTGCTGCCAAACCACCAGGGCCCTTTTCCCCAAAACAGGAGAGGTGAAGATAGAGAACATGGCCAACATCTACAGTTCCAACGGGCAGCTGAAACCCACATCAACACACCCTGCCCAAGGACACAAAACTACACCTGGGGCCTCTCTCCTGCCCCTTTCCTCTCCGCCCCACCCATCCTCACCTCAGCCTCTTTTCCAAGCCCCTGTTTCCAGGTGTAAGTTACCACCATGCTCCCCCTTGCCCAGTTCCAATGGCACAGCCCTGCAGCAGGAGGAACCAGGAGGGCTGCCCTTGATGCCCAAGAAACAATGCAAGCCAGCTGCATTCCTGGATGCACATAAAGAGGGGAATGAGCAGCCCCCTTGTCTAGAGCTCAGCTGTTCCAAATCCTTAAGGGCCCTGTAACCAGCAAGGGGTGGGAACAGACTGTGCCTTTCTACTGGCTCACCTCCCTAGGTGAGGGGAGGTCCTGCCTGGTAAAGACCCTAAGGTCATCACCATGGTAACAACCCCATCTTCCCTGGGGATGCAGAAAGGGCTCCCAGATGGAGGTATCCTGGAAGTGCCCAGAAGGCCACCTCCTTCACCCTGCTGCAACAAATCCC